>NC_142588.1:86441212-86759693 GCF_965207765.1 Zootoca vivipara | reverse complement strand
CTGCGGTTCTTCATTAACGATAACTGTACGTAGGAAGAAATTCAGTATTGCTCTGTTACAAATGTTTTCTTAACATAAGCGTTTCTGCTTGCCTGATGAAACAAGTCTCTCCTTCTTATGTGCACTCCTGAGCTGCCCAGAGCCAATTGGGGGATATGCAGGGAGCCCTGTTGTACAAGGAGAAGTCCACTAGCAGGATCTGTTAGTTGAATCTGGTCCATGGTGCTATCAATATATATACATACATTCATACATACACACACACACACACACACACACACACACACACACACACACACACCAACATAAGAAAAGAAAAGCAACAGACATTAAGCTCTGGGAAAACTTACAACCAACATTTCGGTAGTGGGGGAACAAAAAGATGGAAAGGAAGGAATAGGGAGGACTGGGTAAAAAGGGATTAATGTGACCAAATTGTCCTCCAACACTGCATATTCAATACAGAACACTCAATACAAACGTGTCCATTACTGTAAAGCAGAAAGACCTGCTAACGGTTTAAAACACTGTATATTAAATGTTATAAAACCATATAATGTACTGCAGAGCACTTTAGAATCATTTAATTAACTTTAATGTCCTTTGCGTGAGACAGGTAATGGATTAATGCAGTGTTAATGGGTGTGAAGAAAACGTAAATAGCTGCCAACAGGGACCTTAATGGCTGCTGCAGACAGAAAATGAGAGGAGTGACAAATAAGACTGTTTCTATAAAAGTGTTGCACTACATATCTATGTGCTATGGGTGGGGGTGGGGGTGGGGCCCTCCTGGAAGGTCTTACCCGAGAGCTCCTTAGCTATTTATCTCTATATCACATTATTCTTGGCAAGTGTGGTTTTCGTTCTTTAACCAGGCACCTATCCTAACCACCCATCCCCAAAGGCATGCAGTTGGTTAACATGGGATGCAGAAGTTGGATTAGGTGGGTCCTGGGATCTGTTCCACAGGGCAGTTCTTAGGTAACAAAGTGCAACAGTCTCACCTGGGAGGAATCCTGACTCCATTGTCCATCTGTACAAGAGTGTTAGCATGTTTGGAGACTTGCAGCTCCTCTTCCCATGAATCTGGGTCTTGCTTCCTATAAGGAGATTTCGAACTGAGGACTGCGTCGCAAGCTATCGTAACCTAGAGGTGGGGGGTAAAGTCAAACTGAACATAAAAGACAACGTAAAAAACCAAAACCAAAAGACAAAACTATCCCTATGCTATAGTGTTTGCAACCAAGTATACCAGTAATGATAAGCAATTAGCTTTCATATAGCACTTTAGAATGATCAAACTCCTTCCGTAGTCCTCACAAGAGCCCTGCAAGGCAGGTCAAAAGTATCCCTATATTGCAGAGGAGTGGAGTTAAGACTAAAAGACAACGTATTCCCCAAGGCCATTAAGTGAGTTCAAGGCTGAGTCAAGATCTCAGTAAAGGACTCAGCCATGCAACACACACACTCTTGGCCATTATATTCCACTGCTCTACCAAAATATAAGGATCTGCCTTACAAACCTACTTAAGCTCAGCGTGGCCTATTCTAGCAGTTCTCCAAGGTCCCACAAATAGGTCTTTCCCGGGCTTGGCACCCATGGTCCCTTAAGAGTGAAAACATATTTTAAATCCCATTTAAAATCAGTTTAAATCCCATTCTTTGTCTGTTACCCACACTTACCAAAGCTGGCAACTCTTCTATGTTGGGTAAAGGAATTTCATAGTGGTCTGGAAATATGACAAGTTTAGCTTCATCTTCAAATTCATAATCATCGTTGTTTAAATCACCATTGGATTCTAGGTCTGCAAGAGGGAGAGAAAGAGAAAAAACTCATAGAGCATTAAAATGATAACAGGTAAAGATACTAGACCTGCACCAAGCTTTGCTTGGGAAACTCCCAGGCACCTAGTTGCTCAGGTTTTAAATCAATTAGCAGTACAATAAAAGTTCAAATGTTAATTCAATAAACCATGTACTCATAGGCAATCTTTTCTCTCTCTCTTTCATTAAGCCTCTTGAGGAAAATGTCAGTTTTTTTAAATGACAGCTTGTTTATTCATTGCATTCCAACCTTTCTTCCTAGGAGGTCAAGGCTATGTATGTGGTTCTCTACCACCCACAGGTACCCAAACTGTGAAATTTTATTTATTCATGAATATATATGGGGATGTATATATACAACACTTAACACCAAGGCAGCCTCTTGGCTTGCTGGAGGAGAGGACTGGAGTGAGAGAGATACACCTGGAAGACTTCAGCATATTTTCTGAGCTTACGTTTGTTTCTCCCACCCCTCAGGTATGTACTTATGGGAGCCATCGCCCAGAGGTGCAAACCAAGGTTTCATCCATCAGCCAAGCAATTCCTACTGGTATTGGCCCTAAAACAGGCATAGGCAACCTTAGCTCTCCAGATGTTTTGGAACTACAACTCCCATGATCCCTAGCTAACAGGGCCAGTGGTCAGGGATCATGGGGGTTGTAGTTCCAAAAACATCTGGCAAGCCAAGGTTGCCTATGCCTGCCCTAAACAGGGAAGAATTCTGGTTCCAGTCGCGGGTGGCTGTTTTAGTATACATGGTACAATGGTTTGTGAACTGCACATTTTAAACTATTGATTTTTACTGTATTGTTTATATTGGCTGTTTTCAGCTGTACACCCTTTGGGGTAGAATTCTTATTCTGACTGTATACAGCCCCCTGTACACTGATGACGCTATATATGAACAAATGTTAATAAATAAGCTGGTTACAACAATACAATATCCATATCTATAACAAGCTGAGACATCACCTTGCCAACAAAGGTCTGTATAGTTAAAGCTATGGTTTTCCCAGTAGTGATGTATGGAAGTGAGAGCTGGACAGAAGGTTGATCGCCGAACAATTGATGCTTTTGAATTATGGTGCTGGAGGAGACTCTTGAGAGTCCCATGGACTGCAAGAAGATCAAGCCTACCCATTGTGAAGAAAATCAGCCCCGAATGCTCACTGGAAGGACAGATCCTGAAGCTGAGGCTCCAATACTTTGGCCACCTCATGAGAAGAGAAGACTCCCTAGAAAAGACCCTGATGTTGGGAAAGATGGAGGGCACTAGGAGAAGGGGACGACAGAGGACAAGATGGTTGGACAGTGTTCTCGAAGCTACGAACATGAGTTTGACCAAACTGCGGGAGGCAGTGCAAGACAGGAGTGCCTGGCGTGCTATGGTCCATGGGGTCACGAAGAGTCGGACACGACTAAATGACTAAACAACAACAACAATAAATACTGAGACTGATAAACTACAATACCAAACAAAATTTAGAATCCACAAAAAAAAACATGGCATCACATTGCGAAACATCTTAAGAGCCAGGGACCCCTTCCCTTTTGCCAAGACCTGACTCACAACATGCAGCACTCTGCCCCACCCACACAAACACATCACATCCAGAATCCCTCTTAAATACTACTAATTTCCCTACAGCCAAAGCACAAATCAGACAATACTCACAAGCTCATCCAATGTCACTCTTCCCACCAATACACACCAAACACTCCAATATATCTGTCAATCCCCAGGTTACAGTCATCCATCACTCCATTCACTCTGCTAATAAACGTGCTGCAAAAACAGTACATTCAGTTTGGGTTTCCCCAATACCAGTTCAACACGAACCACGCAGATGCTCAGGGTCAGTTCTCTCCTTTGCCCACTCTGCCAACCACCCCCTTCCTATACCCCCCCAAGACTCTCCTACATACAGTGGTACCTCGTGTTACGTACCGTCCCCCTTACAAATGTTGCAGGTTATGCACTCCGCTAACCCGGAAGTAGATGTCCCTTGTTGCAACCTTTGCCCCAGGATGCAAGCGGAAGTCGCGCTCTGGAGGCACGGCAGCAGTGGGAGGTGCCATTAGTGAAAGTGTGCCTCATGTTACGAGCGGTTTCGGGTTACAAAGGGACCTCCGGAACAGATTAAGTATGTAACACAAGGTACCACCTTTGGAAACATTCGTTGCATGGCAAGGCGCCGAACCCTCCCCCTTTGTTGGAATAAAGACACTTGACACAAGTATTTTAGGTTAATGGGCTAAAAAAGGCCACAACGTTATTGGTTACAGAATGTGAGTGGTATTGGCTTAGGCATTGGAACCAAACCAAATATAGGCATTAGAACCAAACCAACCGACTCCTGACTGCCTACAGGAAGTCTCAGAAGGGTTAACCACCAGTAGGGGGAGCCCTGTTGATGCACATCAACTAGGAACTTCCCCAGGGTCACTGATAGGGGTTGTGCCATGGCAGTACCAGGAATCAGTCTTAGGCTTCTTCCAAGATCACAAAGGCTGCAACAACTCCAACCAGATGCAACCAGAGTAATAACCGTGGCTCTCTCCCAGTTCACACACATTGATTGAATTTCAATACAGTCCTTCATCTGAGGCTCAAGGAGAGGTTCACAATATAAAAACACAAAGTGCGTAACACAGTAACAATCAAAAACCAATTTTAAAACCCAGAGTTCAAAAGGCCATAGATTGTTTAGTTCGCCAATGGCTCATTCCCATACACAGGTGGAAAATCAGAGAGGAAGTCACCAGCTCACATGTATGAAAGGATGCTCAATCAGTTATTGGGGAATGCAATTACAGAATCTTTTCCCAATTGCTAAAACTAATCATATTTATTTTAGCCAAAAGGTAATAATGAAACACTATACCTAATAGAACAAATATCTCCCACAATTCAACACTTACATGCAAAACAGAAAGTATACACAAGTGTAATAGCTACTTTTTATTTAAAAAATGTTTATATTAATGATTTACTTGGGTTTCAAAAGTACATACAGTGGTACCTCGGGTTGCAGACCCAATCTGTTCCGGGGTGCCGTTTGCACCCAGAAAAGTCCGCAACCCGAGCGGCGCTTTTGTGCATGCGCAAAGCGCGCAGAACGCTTCTGCACATGCGCATGAAACCTGGAAGTAAACACTTCCGGGTCCGCTGTGTTCGTAACCTGGAAAAATGCAACCCACAGTGGACGCAACATGAGGTATGACTGTACATTATCTCAGTTTTAAGATGCATTAGAATCATAGACTCAGAGTTGGAAGAGACCACAAGGGCCATTCAGTCCAACCCCCTGCCAAGCAGGAAACACCATCAAAGCATTCTTGACATATGGCTGTCAAGCCTCTGCTTAAAGACCTCCAAAGAAGGAGACTCCACCACACTCCTTGGTAGCAAATTCCACTGCCGAACAGATCTTACTGTCAGGAAGTTCTTCCTAATGTTTAGGTGGAATCTTCTTTCTTGAAGTTTGAATCCATTGCTCTGTGTCCGCTTCTCTGGAGCAGCAGAAAACAACCTTTCTCCCTCCTCCATATGACATCCTTTCATATATTTGAACATGGCTATCATATCACCCCTTAACCTTCTCTTCTCCAGGCTAAACATACCCAGCTCCCTAAGCCGTTCCTCATAAGGCATCGTTTCCAGGCCTTTGATCATGAAGTCCTTTTTACAGATCATTGATGTGAGACTTTAATGTTGTATACAGTATAAGATTGGGGAAGAAGGGAGGGGGGAGAAGGCGGGTAGTAAACTTTCATTCTTTTAGAGAGGAGATCCTGAGCTTCAATGTCTAGACTGAAGGCACAGCCTGCCTCCTAATCCTAGGTGTTGAGTCAGGCTGTGATTTGGGGCTGTGGGAGAGACAAAAGACAAAGAAATGATGAAATCTGTACTTGCTCAGAGGTACTCTCAGTCTCACTTCTGCCATTGCGAAGAGAGTTTCTGGGGCTTAAGCCCTGGCGAGACCAAACAGAAAAATTCCGCCATGGAGGAAATAATCTCTTCTTTGGCGATCACTCGTAGCCGAGTAAGATTGTCTTCCATAAACACGGTTTTAACAATGGGTCCGTAAGTGACTGTGGAGGCCAATTCTGGATCCAAACGTCCTTCCACAGTGGGGGCATTGGTTTCCAGGCGGGAGTTGATCATGGTGGAAATAATAGTATTATGTTGTGTAATGGGGGGGGGTGTTCCTTCACAATGCAAACTGAGTCATCTAGTCTGATCCTATAATTCACACACAATTTCAAATAAGCTGCCAAAAATTCAGACACCTGAATTACATACACACTCCTTCATGAACAATCTCAGATTTAAAGTATGGAATGAGCTGTACGTGGCCAATTTATCCAGAGGAACAAAAAACTTTGAGAGAGACTCCAGACCCTTTTCCTTGCCTTCCACACATTGTTTGACCTAAAGGAAGGGAAAGGGAGAGCTTGCTCTCTGTGGCAAGCTCTTTTCAATCACAATGGCCAATATTTTTATTTCTTCACTTCATTAACTACTGAGGACAGTTCATTATTGGCATAACGCACCCATTATAATACGTGGGTCCATTCCAAATGGAAACATGGGAATTTCACCTACTTCAAGTCAGAATACTTTCCAATAACTGGATGTTAATTACTTTGCTGGCAAGAATGTCCCCCATCAGGAAGTGAAGCAGTGACCTGGAGTTGAAAGGTTCTATTATTTCAGTCAACTAACTAATTCCTTGAATTACCCAGCAATTATGGGAAATTAAGATCTTGGCCTTCAAGTCTCAAGCAGCATTTCAGTTACAGTATTTTACAACTGCTACAGCATTGTCCCTTCTGACAATTTATGAGTCAAAAAGTCCAATGGAAACAAGTGCTGCATATGGAACTCCTGGGTTCAAGCTTTCTTCAATGCAGGCAACTATTTCCTAGACTGGATGAGCTTGAGCAATGAGCTTAATAATCTCTTCTACAATATAGTTTTAATCATACTAAAGGTGCTACGGAAATAAGACTTTCATTGAGGAAAGGCCGTATCATGTTTCAGGAAGCAGGGCATGTATTTGGAATTGACAAAAGTGCTTTTAAAATTCTACAATATTTCAATACTAGAAAAATTCCTGGTGCCCAGCCACCCAGGAGACTAGTAATCTGAAACCTTTATTTTAGTATTGGTACCTAACACTATGCTCGCTCCCTGCAAACAGGGATGCTGGTAACTCAGAAATGCCCTAGCCAGAACCTGATCTGGAATATGATCTCCAAGATATTTCCCAAACTTTGTGTAGTGAGGAAAAAGAAACTCTGCACATTTTCACATAAATCACCTCACATAAGCTCAGTGTGAGTGTTATGATGTGTCCCTTTGATTTTAATATATTTTGCAAGATATCTGATACTTGTGTAGAGGATGATCCAAGTGTCTCTTTTACACATCAGAGATGGCTGCGTGATCCATCTCTTTTTTTCTTTCATATAAGGTAGAGCTTCTCAAGGCAACCTTTTAGCACAGAGGTGAGGAACCTTCTTCAGTCTGAGGGCCGTATTTCTTGCTGGACAATCTACTAAGGGCCACACGCCAGTGGTGGACAGTGTCAAAGGTGGGTGGAGCAACAAATGTAAACAATGCCTTTTTGCAGTAGACTAGTTTCAACGGACTCACAGAGCCTCTACATCAGGGGTCGGCAAGGTTTACCTTGCCTGGGCCAGTTCACTCCAGCAGAGATCCCTTCGTGGGCCAGATCACACGCGCACCCGCAGTTTCCGCGTCTGCACAGATGCAATTTCCAGCGCTGCAGCTTAGCACAGTACACGGGGACTCACCGAGCGGGCGGCTCAGTTCAGGGGGGGCTTGTGGGCCGGTTAAACGACCCCCGTGGGCCGCTTATGGCCCATGGGCCTTAGGTTGCCAACCCCTGCTCTACATCTTCCATCCAGATAAGCAAGAGGCATTTTCAAATTTCAAGGACATAGTCCAGTCTGGCAAAAATGCTTGGGGAGTGAAACAGGACCAGTGAGGGGTGTAGCCTAGGGAGCTTCCAAGGGCCAGAGAGAGCAGCCTGAGATTTCCCACCCCTGTTTCTGCACCTAAAGTGTGAAAATCAGGTACAGTACTCAAGTTTCCCTTGCCCAAGGAAGGGCGTAATATAATTAACCTTAATCTAATTAATGTTTACACGATCCCGCTCTCTGGAAATTCCCTGCTGGGCCCTGCAATCTTTCCCAATTTATGAAAGATAGAAGAGACCTGAAATAAATTTAAGTTCACCATCTCTTAAAATGTGTGTGGAGTTGGTAAGGCATGAGACTCTTAATCTCAAGGTCATGGGTTCGAGCCCCATGTTGGCCAAAAGATTCCTGCATTGCAAGGGGCTGGACTAGATGATCCACGTGGTCTCTTCCAACTCTATAATTCTATGAAATGGGTTTCTTTCTTTCAAAATGCTGGAACAGAAATCTGAACAATTCTCTGGACGTTGCTTTCCTTCTATGACACAGAAGCCATTTTGATGAAGAACTCTTTTCCAAAACTGATGAGCTCTTCAAGGTGTTTGGGTAGCGCTGCGATGGTCTCCGTTGTTCCCCTTCAGCGAAGACGCCAGCTGCTTCCAGATAAACTTATTAAAAGGTTTGAAAAAACTAATGCAGAGAGTACGTTGCAATTCCCTTCTACGGGGCTAGAAGCTCAGTGAATCAGAACCACAGTTTTAAAACAGCGCCGTCCTCAGAAGAGTCACAACCAAAGGTCACCAAAACCTCACTTTAAAAAGAATAGGCGAGAGCAGGCAAAGCAAAATAAGCGATGGTGTAAGCCTGTGGGGAAGGCGGGTGAGCACAGAGGGAGAGAAGACGGGCCGAGAAGCTGTTATTTTTGGGCAAGCAGTCAGTAGGGTAAATTTCCTTCAGATGCCATCTGGCCAAGTTCAACGAGCACGTCACTCTAGTGACGGACGATGACAAACGCTTGGCCACCGGGTGACTGAAAGCAGCAGCTGAAGCCCAGCTGCAGGCAGACAAGGGAGCCGTAAGCTAACACGCTGGAAGGGGAAAGAAAACGGGGGGCTGCTTGACTAGACATGCCCAAGTCAGATTTAGATGTTACCAACTGAATGTGCTAATAATAGCGATATAAATCGGATCCCAAGCTGGGCTACCACTGCACTCAAAGAAGGGAGATAAGAGGAGGATTGCGCACAAAAGTGGACTTCCCTTTTACCCCTGAATTTCATCCCATTCCAGAGAGTATGAGCTGCTGCAGTCTTGACTGATTGAGAAAGCTGGGAGGTGGAGAGAACCCCATTCAGTGTTCATTTGCTCATTATTACAGTATTTACGCAAATCTAACGTGCCATCAAACCTAATGTGCACATCCATTTTCAAAACCTTGAAACCAAAAAAGTATTTGCTTGTACCATCAAAGCTGATGTTCGTGACAGAAATTGGCCAAAAAAGGTGCGCATTACATTCGAGTAAATATGGTATGTCTTGCCTCTCCTCCAATGAACTCAACGGTTCTCTTCCCGCCCAACATTCATGTCCCCATAATAACGCTGTGAAATAGGGTAGCCCCCAGAGAGAGTCACTGACCCACTGCCACATGCTGAGTTTCGGGACTCCTTGGGGATTTGAACCCAGACCTTCCCAGTCCAACACTCTGACCACTACATCTGACTGCCTCTTGAAAGTTCAACCTAAATATCCTCAATTTAACTAAAAGCAGCAGCAACAAATAGTCCAGTTAGAAACATACAAACATGCAACAGCCTTATGCCTCTATATACCAACATGTGGGAAGGGTCATTTGATAAAGGAGGGTCTTCATCTGCCAGAGAAAACTGATAAGAGATCACCATGAAGGTAGATGCCAAATCAAAGACAATTCCGGTCTACCATACAGGATTATTTAAAAATTATTATAGGGTAGCCAACATGGTGTCATCCAGATTTTCTTGGATATATATATTTTTTTAATTTAGCAAAATTCATATATCACTTAATTCACAAAAGCCTCAAAGTGGTTTACACAAAGCAACGTCTTGATTTATTTTATTTAACCAAACTTATATACAGTAGGGACCCAGGTGGCGCTGTGGTTAAACCACTGAGCCTAGGGTTTGCTGATCAGAAGGTCGGCGGTTCGAATCCCTGTGGCGGGGTGAGCTCACGTTGCTTGATCCCAGCTCCTGCCAACCTAGCAGTTCGAAAGCACATCAAAGTGCAAGTACGTAGATAAATAGGTACCGCTACAGGGAGAAGGTAAACGGCATTTTCGTGTGTTGCTCTGGTTCGCCAGAAGCGGCTTTGTCATGCTGGCCACATGACCTGGAAGCTATACGCCGGCTCCCTCGGCCAATAATGCGAGATGAGCGTGCAACCCCAGAGTCGGTCATGACTGGACCTAATGGTCAGAGGTCCCTTTACCTTTATATACAGTACTGCTTGATTGTAGTAGAACCTCTAAGCAGTTTACAAGGAAAATACAATATTTATTAAATGATTACTGATAAAACTAAACGTTAAAGACACGTCGAACTCACATTGCCTCACTGAACATACTGACTGGGGCTGGTGGAAATTCAACAGCATCGGGGGAGGGGGGGAGGCATCACAATGGGTACCACTGTAAATTATTGTTAACACCACTGCTAATCAGCGAAATCAGGTGTTTAAGAAAATGGAATCTGCCTGCTTGGTCAGAATTCAGGGGAAGAAAGTTCTATTTGCAGCAAACCAAGCTTATAAAAACTGACCATGAATAATATATGCACTCTGGGAACCATTATCTGCCTGCTTGGAAAAACAAGCTTGCAGGGCAATTTAGGGTTTATCTTACCAGAATCTGCTATGCTGTTAACTTTGGAATGGGTCACTTTAGCCAGGGCCCTGAAGCCTAATTTTTATGGCGAGACACTCACGGCATTGTGGCATGCATGCTACCGTAGAGCACGCACCTTTAAAGACTCAAAATGAAACAAACAGGGAGAGGGGCGGCGGGAATCCCAAGCCAAATAAAGTGTCCCAACCAACAAATGACTACTGCATCTTTTCAAGAGTGCAGCAATTCAGATAGGTTTTACTTCATTCACACTGAAAGCAACGCTGTAAGTGAGACACGGCATCACTCTTTCCATTTCACAGATGGGGACATGAGGCTTTGCAGTGAATCTATGGCCAAATTAAGGCTTGGCTGAGATTTACTCACACTACAATGTCAGCCATAGGAAATGCCTGCACATACTAGCTCCCAGCCCCTGGATAGACAGCTATGATCACGCACCATGATGCAGAGGTTTCAATTTTTAGACCAGCACTGCAAATGCCTGAGAAACACCATATGTGGTGGTATACCATGACTGAAGCCCTCTCCACAAATACAGGCAGTAGGCATGAACTGGGAGCCACTCCATATGGAATATTTGAAAAAGAAACTCTACCTTCTTTTCCGTTCTGTCTTTGTGATTGCTTGAATTTGCATAAGGCGATCAATTAAGGGTGCTTCTAATACAGAAGGGATTGGAGGGAATTTAATGTCCTTAATAGGTTTCTACCTCAAAGAGCATTACAAGCGAGAATGCAACAAATGTTCACACTGGATTGGCAGGCTGCATTTGTGGGTACCTTTTGATGCGGGATTAAGTAAGGCTGAATCTAATCGCATACTGCTTTCTGTGCTAGTCAATTCATTTCCGTTTTACTGACATGTTGTGATTAGTTTTATTTTCTCTTCCTCATCGCTAATTTTTGCAGTGAACGTTGGGAACTTTTCCAAGCCTGCAAAACAGTCATAAGCAATGCTTTTTTCTGGGGGTGGAGGGGTGGGACACAGGACGCAGGGGTATGCATACCCCTAAACATTTTTTTAGGGAAAAAACACTGGTTATAAGCATCTATCCCAGCTAAGTGAAATAACTAGTCCCCAACTGTCTTATTTGTTCATGTCGGAAATGGTTTGGAAAATTAATGCTTTGATGGTGTTTCCTGCTTGGCAGGGGGTTGGACTGGATGACCCTTGTGGTCTCTTCCAACTCTATGATTCTATGATACATAAGACAGCACTTTTTCAATTCCAGGTTAAACTCACATTTGAAATAGGGATAGAAAGTGTTGTCGCTTGTGCATGTGAGCAAACCATCAACCAGATGTAGGAAAAATATTCAAGATAATGATACAGCTTACTAGGTGGGGATTCAGAAGTTCAAAAGTGCTACTGCCTCTCTGCCACAGGTCTCATATTTAATAAAAAGCAGGTCACTTAAACTGTTACATATTTTTATTCAATCAAATTCTGTTACACAGCCCCTGTCAGAATGGATAACTCAATTGCTCATCAGTACCTTCAAAAATTTCTCATCAGTACCTTCAAAGAAATAGAGGAAAACAATAGAATGAGGAAAACAAGAGATCTTTTCAAGAAAATTGGAGACATGAAAGGAACATTTCGTACAAAGATTACCATAATCAAGGACAAAAGTGGTAAGGACCTAACAGAAGCAGAAGACATCAAGAAGAGGTGGCAAGAATACACAGAGGAATTATACCAGAAAGATATGGAGGTCTCGTACACCCCAGGTAGTGTGGTTGCTGACCTTGAGCCAGACATCTTGGAGAGTGAAGTCAAATGGGCCTTAGAAAGCACTGCTAATAACAAGGCCAGTGGAAGGGATGATATTCCAGCTGAACTATTTAAAATTTTAAAAGATGATGCTGTTAAGGTGCTACACCCAATATGCCAGCAAGTTTGGAAAACTCAGCAATGGCCAGAGGATTGGAGAAGATCAGTCTACATCCCAATTCCAAAGAAGGGCAGTGCCAAAGAATGCTCCAACTACCGCACAATTGCGCTCATTTCACACGCTAGCAAGGTTATGCTTAAAATTCTACAAGGCAGGCTTAAGCAGTATGTGGACCGAGAACTCCCAGAAGTGCAAGCTGGATTTCGAAAGGGCAGAGGAACCAGAGACCAAATAGCAAACATGCGCTGGATTATGGAGAAAGCTAGAGAGTTCCAGAAAAACGTCTACTTCTGCTTCATTGACTATGCAAAAGCCTTTGACTGTGTCGACCACAGCAAACTATGGCAAGTTCTTAAAGAAATGGGAGTGCCTGATCACCTCATCTGTCTCCTGAGAAATCTCTATGTGGGACAAGAAGCTACAGTTAGAACTGGATATGGAACAACTGAGTGGTTCAAAATTGGGAAAGGAGTACGACAAGGTTGTATATTGTCTCCCTGCTTATTTAACTTCATCATGCAGAATTCATCATGCGAAAGGCTGGACTAGATGAATCCCAAGCCGGAATTAAGATTGCCGGAAGAAATATCAACAACCTCAGATATGCAGATGACACAACCTTGATGGCAGAAAGTGAGGAGGAATTAAAGAACCTTTTAATGAGGGTGAAAGAGGAGAGCGCAAAATATGGTCTGAAGCTCAACATCAAAAAAAACCAAGATCATGGCCACTGGTCCCATCACCTCCTGGCAAATAGAAGGGGAAGAAATGGAGGCAGTGAGAGATTTCACCTTCTTGGGCTCCTTGATCACTGCAGATGGTGACAGCAGTCACGAAATTAAAAGACGCCTGCTTCTTGGGAGAAAAGCAATGACAAACCTAGACAGCATCTGAAAAAGCAGAGACATCACCTTGCCGACAAAGGTCCGTATAGTTAAAGCTATGGTTTTCCCAGTAGTGATGTATGGAAGTGAGAGCTGGATCATAAAGAAGGCTGATCGCCGAAGAATTGATGCTTTTGAATTGTGGTGCTGGAGGAGACTCTTGAGAGTCCCAGGGACTGCTAGAAGATCAAACCTATCCATTCTTAAGGAAATCAGCCCTGAGTTCTCCCTGGAAGGACAGATCGTGAAGCTGAGGCTCCAATACTTTGGCCACCTCATGAGAAGAGAAGAATCCTTGGAAAAGACCCTGATGTTGGGAAAGATTGGGGGCACTAGGAAAAGGGGACGTCAGAGGACAAGATGGTTGGACAGTGTTCTCGAAGCTACGAACATGAGTTTGACCAAACTGCGGGAGGCAGTGCAAGACAGGAGTGCCTGGCGTGCTATGGTCCATGGGGTCACGAAGAGTCGGACACGACTAAACGACTAAACAACAATAACAACAAAAACCTTCAACATCTTATCACTTAACCAGAAACTTCCTTGCAATAACCTGCAGTTAACCTGGGGCTCTGTTCACACATCATTTTGATACGTTATCAGGGATACATAAAATGATAAACAAGGCTAGACCACTTTCCTAGGTGTCATCTTTACCAACTGCAATGGTAGGCTACCAGTCTGCCTGTCCTTCTTAGATTAATCTACTGCTTTTTCCAAGTTGGGGGGATTTCAAGCACCCCTAAAAACCACTGCACTTTTGACACACGTAAAGCATCCTCTCCCCCCACCCCATGCCACGCTACTTACTCAGGGGTACTTTAAATCACCAATGTTCAGCACTCTTCCCTGTTTCAGAGAGTAGCATCTCTTTTTTATGGGCTTAAGCACTAAATGAGTTAGGTAGTAGGTTGAATGTTCACACACACCACACAAAAAATTCACCTTATATAACAGAGGCTATCCCATTTCTGTCAATTAGACATCACTTAGATGTCACTCTGTGGCAGCAGAAAAACACAGGTACTGTAGACGCAAACGTTTCTCCAAACTAAAAATGTGGGTTGCAGAATTGTGATGCTCATGTTGATGCAGTGGGAATCTCATCTATACTCACAACTGGGCTAATTGATGAATTGGAAAAGAACAGATTTTCCCAATAACAAATTCCACATACTGTATCAAAGTTTCTCAGATGAGGTACAAAGCTATTGTTCAGATTAAGCCAGGGGAAAATGTTTTTTGGGGGGTTAGCCCCTCCAGTACAGACAACACAGAAATCTGAACAGCTACTTGTGCTTCTTATTTTTTTCTGTAGAACTTGTACATACCCAAAAAAAACTGGAAAGGAGAAGACAGCCAACTGGCCAGAAACAATAAAGCAGAGCCAGTAGTACATTGTGATCCTAATGAGTCACCTTCTCTACACTTAAAACAGAGTCGCCGTCATCAACAACAACAAAAGAAGTCAAGCCATTTGGAATCATCTATTTAAAGAAAATGCGAATAAGAGAACGAGGAGAGAGCTTCATGGACAACAGTTGGGAGAAGGACATATTAGTTGAGTTAAAGCCAGTTTAACCATAGGACTAATAAGGAATTTGTCCCTAATGGTGACCCTAAAGGCTGTGCCAAACTGACGGCTTGCCAGGCATTCCCGGAAGCTGCTAGCCTGCCCTTGACCATGCAGCTAACCGCCAGGCCGCATTCAGCCTCAGTCAGCCATTTTGACAGCTCTAGGGAAGCAGGAAGCGGAGCTGCAGTTGCTAGGCAACCACAGGCCCCCTTCTCAACCCAAAACCTGAATCCTAATAACAGGGGAGGCTTCATTCTGGGATCAAGGGGCATTGGAAGAGGGTGGGGGGAGAGGGGGCTTATTTTAACCCAGTTATATTTATGCATTATATTCGTTTTTGTGAACCATGATTAAATAAAATAAAATATGGCTGTTTCGTTCTAGTTCATTTGAAAGCCACCTTGAGACATTTTCTTGTAAGAAGACTGAAAAAGCAGTACTGTAAATAATTGAAAACACAGAGCAAAATGCACACACAAAAAAAAAAGGTATCGCTGAGCTCCCTCTAATATTTATCACAATACACATCACAGAGCTAGTTTTGAATCAACCGCTGGGGATCAGTTTCACAACACCAAAATGCAAATATGATTTACTGGTTCAGGAAAGGGGGTAACACTGGCCAAACAGAAGCAACAGCAGCAGCAGCAAAACCATGAACACTGAACTATTTGATTTTTGTAACCCATGCTTAAAACTACTTAGCTGGTACCACCTTTCCCTGAATCATTGCTCAGATCATAGGTAGGTTTTACAAACATAAGCGCCTGGAGGAGAGACAATTTGGCTAAAATTGAGGTGGAGTCAAAGTATAGGGCTTGTCTTTTTCATTAACAGACACCCCCCTGCCTTCCTCCCTGCACTATGTGTGTTTACTGAACCGGTTGAGTTGTATTTTAAAGCACCTAAGATCTGCAAAGCAAGCAAAAATGACTCAATTTCAAATTAAAATCTACAGCTGCCTCCCGATCTTTCGGCTTCTAAAGTACCTTTGCCTAAACACAGTCTCAAGGTGTGAGGAGGCCCCAACAAACTTGTTTCCTCGTGGGTCCCCCTCATCCCTTCAGATCTGTACTTCTTAAAAGGCTGAGGAGCTCAGACAGAAAAAAAGAGTCATAAGTCTCACATATACAGTATATCACATGAACTAATATGTGAACACATTCACAAATATACAAATGTGCACACTTACATGTGCACAAGTCCCATTGATTTTAGCCAAACGAATGCACACATAAATCAGATTCAGGCTTCCCAAGCAAGCGGCAACAGATTTCTAACAAAAAAAATAGCAAGCCTTTTACTGGAAACCAATTGAACTCGCTAACTCCATCTTATGAGAACAAAAGTCTTGTGGCCAAGCAAGCAAGGGCAACTCTGGAGTCAGGAATTCAATTTCAAACTTCTTCCCTGACCTTGGGGCCTAACACTGTCTCCACCGTTCAATTTCTTTTCAAGGTTTAATTTATTAACACATGCAAAGGGTTATTAGGGCACAGGTGGGTGCAGAAAGAAAGCAGGAGAAAGAGCATTGAGAAGATTTTTTTTTCCAAAGCAGCTTCCATGGGCCACAAGCTTATAATGAGAACTACTTCTTTTTTAAAAAAATGATTTTTTTTTTAAAAAAAAAGTCCCCCTCATCATCAGAATGATGTATGTTTGATCTGTGAAAAGAAACTTCAATACACAAAAGCCACTGGAACTCAAAACAAAAACAAAAAAACCCACCTCAAACATGCACCTGTGTTAGTTAGTCAGAACAAGGTTTGAAAACGGCTCTTTACAATACCTAAAAATAGCTTGGTGTTTCTCCTTTTTGGTAAAGCTCCACCAGATGCCCCTGTTACTTTCTGGAAAGAAAAACAGGGGGGGGAAGGAGATGGAGAGAAAAAGAAGAAGAAAGGTTAGAAGTCTAACTCATGTCACTACAAGAAAAATTAAATACTCAGAAAAATTAAATTGGAAACTGGAATCAAATCAGCCTAGTGCAAAATCTGCATGGGCAGTGAATCCTTTCCCACTTTGCAATGTTGCTATGAAGGCAAATGTAAAGTGTTAATCATCATCAATCATAGCTGACAGTGCAGCAAAGGGTATTTATTTTCTATCAGATAGTTAAGAAGAGGGGATTTCGGCAGCTGCAATTCCTCTTATCCTTGCCTGTCAAGCAACACCTGCTAACACTTTCTCCTATGCACCTGTTTAAAAGGGTACCTTAGCCCTTTTCTCCTTTGCCTTCAAGTACCCTAGTCAACAAGGGACGCGGGTGGCGCTGTGGGTTAAACCACAGAGCCTAGGGCTTGCCAATCAGAAGGTCGGTGGTTCGAATCCCCGCGACGGGGTGAGCTCCCGTTGTTTGGTCCCAGCTCCTGCCAACCTAGCAGTTCGAAAGCACTTCAAAGTGCAAGTACATAAATAGGTACCACTCCGGTGGGAAGGTAAACGGCGTTTCCATGCACTGCTCTGGTTCACCAGAAGCGGCTTAGTCATGCTGGCCACATGGCCCGGAAGCTGTACGCCAGCTCCCTCAGCCAGTAAAGCGAGATGATCGGCGCAACCCCAAAGTCGTCTGCGTTTACCCTTTACCTTTACCTAGTCAACAATTAGCACCTTGAGTTGTTGATCAAAGCTCTGCCTCCAAGATTCATTCTGAGGAAGTCACACAGCACATTAACCTGGGTTAACAGTAATTCCCTTTCACCATGAAATCATGGTAATTGTACTTCTAGGGGAACTAAGGGTCTGCATGCCCTCCAATAGGCACGTCCTATTCAATCATCATCATCATCATCATCATCATCATACCCTGCCAATAGGACTGGGCTGCCCCAGCCACTCTGAGCGGCTTCCAACATATATAAAAATACAATGAAACATTAAACATTAAGAAACTTTTATAGAAGGCTGTCTTCAAATGTCTTCTAAAGGTTGCACAGTTACTTATCTCATTGACTTGGAGGTCACATAACTCCATACCCTCCAACATTTCTCCAATTAAAACAGGGACATCATTCCAGGATCAAATCAGAAACCAGGAGGGGTTCTGCAAATCCAGGAATGTCCCTGGAAAATAGGGAGGGTCTTTGTCTGTAGCACAGAACACCGAACACTCTCACCGAACTGAAGTCAATGGGATTATTTGGGGGAAGCCAAGGCAGGTGCACTGGTAGGAAACAGATATATATTTGTAGTATTGGTATGGCCAACGTCACTGTTGTGTAGTGGGTACAGTGGTACCTCGCAAGACGAATGCCCTGCAAGACGAATTTTTCGCAAGGCGAATGCGTCTTGCGATCTGATGGTGACTCGCAAGACAAATTCGTTTTGGGAAAATTCGTCTTGCGAATCGCGGTTTCCCATAGGAATGCATTGAAATTTAATTAATGTGTTCCTAATGGTCAGGGGTCCCTTTACCTTTATGGGCAAAAAAAGAAATTTCAATGCATTCCTATGGGAAAATGTGATTCACAAGACGATTTTTTCACAAAACGAATTGACTCGCGAATGAATTAAATTCGTCTTGCGAGGCACAACTGTATTCAGTGATTTCAGCCCGGTGCAGATAAGAAGCTGGAGGCGAGGATCTGGTACAACATCTCTTTACTTCAAAGAACAGGAAGAGCCAGAACCCAGGGAATGGGGAAAACTGGGGCTTATATAATAACAGAGGACTAGCAGGGAAAAGATACATTTTGGCGGGAACCAATGGCACGGATTCCCTCCCATGGAAACCAATCCAGCAGAGGATCCAAATCCTGAACCCTGAACCAGCAAATGATAGACGTTCCCGCTGGAACTTGTACATTCAAATAAACTCTGTAAAACAATACAATAAACTCTATATTACAATATATACTTGGCTGTGCTATTACTTTAATACACAACAGTCACATCCCTAGATGCATAAGACTTGGGTGCCAACCCCCCCCCCAATCTATTGGATCGAGTATTGCATCACATTCTCTGGTACCCTAAATGCAAGCATTTTCATTTAAATCCTTCCAAAAGCTCAAAAGGATTGGAGTCTAAACCAATTTTTCGATGGACATTATGGCAACTGGCAGGTTTTCAAAAGAGGGCCATCCAAAAAATAAATAAAAAGCAAATTAAAAAAACTCTCAACTCCAAAACCCAAAGTCTACCATGCTTAGCAATGAAGATGTTCCCAATTCTTATAACCACCAAATCATATGTGCTGCTTCTCCAACCATTCCATTGCTACATCTGTCAGCTATCACACTACTCATTGTTAAAGGGGGGGGTTTGAAAGAGAGGAGGGAAAGTTCTGCCAAAGTGCAAAAATGTATACAGAAATATGGAGGCTTTGTGCTGAAGTTCTGTTGCTATACTGAGACAACTACTTGAAGCAGTGAATTCTTGCAAACACCTTCAGCGTGTAATTCCCAGAACATTAGGTTTTTGTGGGTTTTTTAATGGAACACTATTCCTAGAGATAACATCCTTGCTATTTATCCGAGGATAAAAGGGGTAGGGCCCCCCATCTATCGCTGACTCTCCTTCAACTTTCAGTTTTCCTCTTGAACTTGTAAAACAAATGAGAGCTGCTTGACATGTCGCAAGCAAACAGAAATTCATGTGTTTGGTTAAATGCATGTGGACTTAAGATGAACAGAGTTAGGTGCCTCTCCATTTCATGTGATTAAACTGAGGCTTTGTGTGAGACAGCTCTCAAAGACTGATGCAGGTTCAGTAGGTGTTATCACCAAAGGATAACCGAACACATAAGCAGGTGTTCTTTATATAAGAGGCGATATGCTGGGTCCAGAGAACAAGGCAAAGAGCGCAGGGCAATAGGCCGCAGAGATCAACATCTGGGACTCATTGTAAGGAAAACTGAAATCCCAGCAACAGTTTAGCGAGGCAGAGAGATAGACAGCCTCATTCTCCTAAGAAAGAATTGTAGAGTTGGAATGGGACCACAAGGGTCATTTAATCCAACCACTTTTCAATGCAAAAATCTCCAACGTGGAACTCGAACCCACAACCCTGAGATTAAGAGTCTCTTGCTCTACCAACTGAGCCATCCCGCAGAGCAAAGTTGACAGCCAATTCGGGTATTTTTAAAATTAATTCAAGCAGGTGATGGTCTAATCACAAAACAGTCTGCAAATTTAAAAAATAGACCTGTTATTCCAAACAAATATCTTCGACAGATATCATCATTTCAAGGCCTGTTCGGGCAGATTGCAACCAGGGTTCGTGAAACCAAGAGTAAGCATATTTGAAGGGGGGTGGGTAGAGACACAACTTGGATACTTCCAATAAATCCATATATTATTGTATTTATTTTGAGGGGTTAATGAGAAGGTGCAGGTGTGGAACCTCCCTGGTACAGAGTGCAAACAGCTGGGTTTATGTGGTCAACTGGGCAGCAGAAGAATACACGGGCAATCATAACAGGGTAACCAACTTTGACCTATCATTGCTGGGACAGCGGCTATGTCAGTCTCCATTGCCAGGGGAGGCTGAAGAGGTTACATGTCTTGCTGACATGTCAACAGTCTTTGAAGCCAAACTTACTGGTACACGACTTCAGCACATA
This sequence comes from Zootoca vivipara, assembly GCF_965207765.1. Lineage (NCBI taxonomy): Eukaryota > Metazoa > Chordata > Lepidosauria > Squamata > Lacertidae > Zootoca > Zootoca vivipara. The sequence continues at coordinate 86,739,113 of NC_142588.1, read as the reverse complement.
CCTTCAACCTGCTGAAAAGATTTCCCTGGGAGGTCAGTGCCAAACGCTACAGCAGCACCGTAAATATTTATCCACGAGACCGGTTGTTGCCCAACCCTCATTATGTGCACCAGCATTACTACGATTTTCCTCCCAAACTACTTCCCCGTCTCCCCATGCATACCAGAACAAGCCTTTTAAAAATTAGGATCGGCAGCACCCATAGCACTGCTCCATGTTAAAAATACAATGCTATAGCTGCTGCCCTCAGAGTGCACTGTTTCTGGAAGAAGCAGGGCAGCAAACTGTTTCTTCAGAGGAGACCAAGCACAGTGCTATGGCAGCTGCATTTAGATATATTCTCTTTCTCCTGCCGTTAAAGTTATGCTTGGTCTTTTCAACTAAAAGTCACCAGTCCATTTTTTTTAAAAAAAAGAACCTGGAAGTGGACTTTCAACAGAAGCAACTTTCATAGAATCAGAGTTGGAAGAGACCCCAAGGGCCATCAGTCCAACCCCCTGCCAAGCAGGAAACACCATCAAAGCATTCTTGACAGATACCTGTCAAGCCTCTGCTTAAAGACCTCCAAAGAAGGAGACTCCACCACACTCCTTGGCAGCAAATTCCACTGTCGAACAGCTCTTACTGTCAGGAAGTTCTTCCTAATGTTTAGGTGGAATCTTCTTTCTTGTAGTTTGAATCCATTGCTCCGTGTCCACTTCTCTGGAGCAGCAGAAAACAACCTTTCTCCCTCCTCTATATGACATCTTTTTATACATTTGAACATGGCTATCATATCACCCCTTAACCTTCTCTTCTCCAGGCTAAACATACCCAGCTCCCTAAGCCGTTCCTCATAAGGCATCGTTTCCAGGCGTTTGACCATTTTGGTTGCCCTCCTCTGGACACGTTCCAGCTTGTCAGTATCCTTCTTGAACTGTGGTGCCCAGAACTGGACACAGTACTCCAGGTGAGGTCTGACCAGAGCTTTAATGATTGGTAGGCAGCAGTCTTAAGGGGTAAGGATGTGAGGGGCAATTACAACTCAGCAACGGGGAGCAGATGAGAGGAAAAGTAGAAAACATCATGGCAACCCCAAAAGGTTCTCAACGGCGCTTTGCAAGGGCTATTTGCCCCATCAGCTGAACTAATGATAAATATGCCACAGTGAAATTAGCATAGCCTTCCCCATAACCACCCCACGTAGTCATTTGCATTATCAGGGGCATTCAACCTCACAACTTAAAGCGAGGTGATGTCCATATGTTATTGGAATATGACTCCCAGCAACCAGCATCACCACCAGGGCCAGATTTAGGTTTGATGAGGCCCTTAGCTACGGAAGGTAATGGGGCCCTTTATATGTCCAGCTGTACTTTGTCAACAACAAATTGTCAGTGGGGTTTTTTTGTGTGTGTGTTGAATATATGCTATATGGTAATGTATGGACCTAATGGCCTTAGAAAGCACTGCTAATAACAAGGCCAGTGGAAGTGATGATATTCCAGCTGAACTATTTAAAATTTTAAAAGATGATGCTGTTAAGGTGCTACACCCAATATGCCAGCAAGTTTGGAAAACTCAGCAATGGCCAGAGGATTGGAGAAGATCAGTCTACATCCCAATTCCAAAGAAGGGCAGTGCCAAAGAATGCTCCAACTACCGCACAATTGCGCTCATTTCACACGCTAGCAAGGTTATGCTTAAAATTCTACAAGGCAGGCTTAGGCAGTATGTGGACCGAGAACTCCCAGAAGTGCAAGCTGGATTTCGAAAGGGCAGAGGAACCAGAGACCAAATAGCAAACATGCGCTGGATTATGGAGAAAGCTAGAGAGTTCCAGAAAAACGTCTACTTCTGCTTCATTGACTATGCAAAAGCCTTCGACTGTGTCGACCACAGCAAACTATGGCAAGTTCTTAAAGAAATGGGAGTGCCTGATCACCTCATCTGTCTCCTGAGAAATCTCTATGTGGGACAAGAAGCTACAGTTAGAACTGGATATGGAACAACTGATTGGTTCAAAATTGGGAAAGGAGTACGACAAGGTTGTATATTGTCTCCCTGCTTATTTAACTTATATGCAGAATTCATCATGCGAAAGGCTGGACTAGATGAATCCCAAGCCGGAATTAAGATTGCCGGAAGAAATATCAACAACCTCAGATATGCAGATGACACAACCTTGATGGCAGAAAGCGAGGAGGAATTAAAGAACCTTTTAATGATGGTGAAAGAGGAGAGCGCAAAATATGGTCTGAAGCTCAACATCAAAAAAACCAAGATCATGGCCACTGGTCCCATCACCTCCTGGCAAATAGAAGGGGAAGAAATGGAGGCAGTGAGAGATTTTACTTTCTTGGGCTCCTTGATCATTGCAGATGGTGACAGCAGTCACGAAATTAAAAGACGCCTGCTTCTTGGGAGAAAAGCAATGACAAACCTAGACAGCATCTTAAAAAGCAGAGACATCACCTTGCCGACAAAGGTCCGTATAGTTAAAGCTATGGTTTTCCCAGTAGTGATGTATGGAAGTGAGAGCTGGACCATAAAGAAGGCTGATCGTCGAAGAATTGATGCTTTTGAATTATGGTGCTGGAGGAGACTCTTGAGAGTCCCATGGACTGCTAGAAGATCAAACCTATCCATTCTTAAGGAAATCAGCCCTGAGTGCTCCCTGGAAGGACAGATCGTGAAGCTGAGGCTCCAATACTTTGGCCACCTCATGAGAAGAGAAGAATCCTTGGAAAAGACCCTGATGTTGGGAAAGATGGAGGGCACTAGGAGAAGGGGACGACAGAGGACGAGATGGTTGGACAGTGTTCTCGAAGCTACGAACATGAGTTTGACCAAACTGCGGGAGGCAGTGCAAGACAGGAGTGCCTGGCGTGCTATGGTCCATGGGGTCACGAAGAGTCGGACACGACTAAACGACTAAACAACAACAACATGGACCTAATAGGTATCTAAAGCCATTTGCACGTAACAAAATATGTATTTTATCAAAGTAATTGTTGAACTTATTTTATATTTTGGAAATGTATATCCAGGGGTTGTTTCTCCTTTAATTTTTTGGGGGGCCCCCAAGAGAGTGGGGCCCTAAGGTATAGCTTGTTTAGCTTATACATAAATCCAGCAATGCCACTGAGAGGGTGGAGACTATAGCCCTTGGATTCTACTTGTGGGACTTCCTGCAAGGATCTGGTTTGGAGAAACAGCATGTTGCACTAAGACAGACGAGGGTTCTCAACAACCAAAGCCCATTAGGCCATTATGCAAAAGCTGCCAAAAGCTTCCCATCAAACCAATTGCGTACGCGCATTGCTTACACAAGGTACTGTCAACTGCTGGGAGTTTCCAAATATGCCTGCCTGAACTACAAAGCACAAACCCTAATACCAATCTTCAATTATTATTTTCAGGCTAGCCGTTTTAATTCTCAAATGGAAGGAAATAACTTTCGACGGAGCCTTCAGATGCGTTGGCCCCAACAGCACCTACCTCTTTCATGTGCCGCTTCAAATGCATGTACACACACTGACCCGTCTTCCGGTAGTGCCTTTCCACATGTTCTCTTCCGAATCCCAGGAAGGTGTTCATGCACACATAGATGCCTCCTTCGGACTCCTGAAGAGAAGGGGGGAGAGAGAGGGAGGTTACATGGTGAAAGAAACCTGATTGAATCCTTCAGCATGAAGGCAAGAGCCCCTACTGGATTAGACCAAAGGCCCGCCTAGTCCAAAGAGGTGTTTTCACAGTGGCCCACCAGAGGCAGATAGATTAGATAGATGATAGATAGATAATCTTTATTGCCTCAGCCCAGTATACCTGAAGGAGCGTCTCCACCCCCATCATTCTACCCGGACACTGAGGTCCAGCGCTGAGGGCCTTCTGGTGGTTCCCTCACTGCGAGAAGCAAAGCTAAAGGGAACCAGGCAGAGGGCCTTCTCGGTAGTGGCGCCCGCCCTGTGGAATGCCCTTCCATCAGAGGTCAAAGAGATAAACAACTACCTGACATTTAGAAAATATCTGAAGGCAGCCCTGTTTAGGGAAGTTTTTAATTTGTGACACCTTACACTGCATTTAAAACCATAGGAAACCTGCACATAGGACCAGAGCATAACAGAACACTCCCCTTCTGCAGTTTCCAGCAAGTGGCGTTGCAGGAAGAAAACAGTCGTCATGGCTCGTGGTCATTGGTAGCCTCATCCTCCGCGAATTTGCCCAGTGCTCCTTTAAAGTCATCTAAGTTGGTGGCCATCATTGCATCTTGTGGAATTGAGTTCCATAGTTTAACCATGTGTCACATGAAGAAGTACTTTCCTTTGCCTGCCCTAATTCTCCCAATATTCAGCTTCTTTGGACATCCTCAAGTTTTAATGTTAAGAATGAGGTATCTAACTGTTGAAGATGCAATAAGGATAATGCTTCTCTAAAATGTATGGGGTTTTGTCCTATATTGTCCTATTGTCCTATATTGAAAGGACAATGTGTCCTATATTGTCCTATTGTCCTATATTGAAAGATTTTTGGCAGAAGCAGGGGCGTAGGAAGATAGGGGCGTAGGAAGATTGTGGGCACCCACCCCGCCCCCAGAACGAATGTCACGCCCCCAGAACGTGCACCACGGCCCTCCGGGAGGCGCGCCCAGCCCCGGAATGTGTGCTACGCCCCTCCAGGAGGCGTGCTCCGCCACTGGGCAGAAGGTAACTGAAACTATCAACAGAACTGTATGGAACAACCTTACATTTACAGAGCAAGATATCCTCTTGAATTATATACCCAGCACATGGAACATTATGAAAGGACAATATGAGTGGACTCTCTGTGCCCTGACCACAGCCAAAAGACTGATACGGATGAATTGGAAAAATAAAAATGCGGCACACTTCTATGATTGAAGACTTATACAAACCCGCAACATATAAACAACTTGCATATAAACGCAGACTTGCCATGGACAAATTCAATGATATTTTGAATCCATTCTTACAAATACTGTAATACCGATAGGTTAAGATCTGCTGAAGCACAATGACAGCTTTGTAAAGTGTACAGTTTTGGGTTTTCCCCCTCCCCTCTTTACTTTCCCTTCTACACAGGTGCTGTTTCTCTTTTTCTCTCTTTTATTGAGGTCTCATCATGTTTAGTGCAATATAATTATTTGAACTTTCAATAAAGATGTCTGGGGAGGGGGGAATGAGAGAAGAGAACCTCCCCCTACCCACTCCCCCCCCCTTAATTTTATACATCTCTCTGTTAAACCTTTACAAAACATCACCAGCACCATAGGAAAAGGCACGACACCGAAAAACAATGGCATCGCTTCTTTGAACCCACGGCAGTGACAGGTTGTGAAATGGCTCTCACTGTAGGCCTGTGTTGAAGCAGCACTGGATCACAGCCAAGTTTAGCCAAAAAGAGTTATGGCCAGAATGACTGACGTTCCTTGACATTCAGTGAACATCTCTTTATGAGAAATTGTTATTTATTAATCATCATCTAAAGGCAATGTACACTAAAAGCAATTGAAAAGTGTAGGAAACATACACAAATCCCCAAGTGAATGCATTTAAAACAACACTGAAACCATACACAATAGACACTCAGGGCAAAGACTCGTTTATCTAGCTCAGTAAGCCCATCGGTCAGAAAAGTATCTCCCAGTCATATCTCAGCAAAAATGCAACAATGGTACCCAGTGCTTTTTTTCCTTTAAAAATGTTTAGGGGTGCTCTTGTTTTTCCTACTCATATTGAAATACTGCCCCTCAATGAGGCCAAACTTAGATTCACAAAATGTTTAGGGGTATGTTGTATACCCCTGCACACACACACACACAGGAAAAAAGCACTGGTGGTACCTCAGTTTTCGAACATACTGTAATCCGTTCTGGAAGACCGTCCGAGTTCCAAAATGTTTGAAAACCGAGACTCAACAGCCGACCGCTAGGTCTCCAGATCTTGCACTCAGCGAAAGCCATGTGGCCTGTTCAGCTTCTGAGACGTTCAAAAACCGAGGTACCACTGTCTTCCACAGAAGAGGGCTGCCGCACTGAAATCTCTACTCCTGAGTAACTAGAGTAGGCATCTAAAATCTTTGAAAGATGCAGGAGCTTTCCCGCAGACAGCAACGAGCACCTGGGTATATAAGGGATCTGGCAAGTTAGGTTCTAAGCTGTGCACGGCCTTCCTTATACATTAGTATCTGCCCCAGTAGCAGATTGGCAGCCAGAGCAAGCCACACAAGCAGGGTGTTGTTATATGTTGCCGACACAAGCAACCTAGCTGCCATGTTCCACAACACCTGCAGAAAGAGCTCTTAAAAGATGGGTTTCTTGACACCAAGACCTGCCTGTCATATTATTAATGGGGGGAAGGAAAAGAATGTCCCAAGAAACAGGTTTTCGAGGAGGGTGAGTCAGAGAAGCAGCAATTGTTTTGTATTAGTTACTCTTAAGCAGAAAGCATTTGGAGATGGAAGATTATGTAGGACAGTGGATTTACTGCAAGTAAGAATGTTGGGCTATGCTCTCCCGTTTTTGCTCAACTTTTATTTTTGACAATAAACTCAAATATTGTGGAAAATTTATAGCTATAGAGGGATCTCACCTTCCAAGGGAAACCAAAACCAGGTAAGAACCGGGTCTCCTTACCATAGCTGCCAAGTTTTCCCTTTTCTCGCGAGGAAGCCTATTCAGCATAAGGGAAAATCCCTTAAAATAAGGGATAACTTGGCAGCTATGCTCCTTACCATTCAGGGAAATGGTATGGGTATAACAATATGAAGGCCAGGCTAGTAAAAGGTTTTATATGGGTTTTTCCCCCTGAGGACTATTTGTCAGCCTGTTTGACACATTCATGCACATTAAGTGCCTCTGTGACATTACATAATAGTCTATTTTCTTCCATCAAAAACCAATGGGTCCCGTGGATGGGTCCAATCCTAGTAAGGGTTGCTGGGGTATCCAAATCATGGAAGCATCTTAGTGAATCCTACATGAAAGCAACACACCGCTCATTCAAGCCAGCCAAAACGCAACAGGAGCCAACATTTTAAGGTTCATCAGTTTGATGCCTATGCAATCATTGGTACGGCTCTACGATGGAACATCTAATCTTTGAGGAAACACTATGGCCAGAGAAATCAGTCAGAAACTACAGTGCAATTGCTGCTATTAAAATATGGTTGCAAAATTAAAGAAGATTAGGCAGTTGAAGCAACTGGAATTTGCTCTGACAGGGCTATAAAAAAGACACTTCCTTGAATTTGCAAAAAACGTATGAGCAAAATCTATAGAAGGTACTGAACAGAGAGCCAAACTGCATCAAGTCCCAAGTTCTATATATTTGTCAAGCAAATGACCCTTTCCAGGATTCCGAAAAAGAAGTTTGAGGACAGATGAGTCAAAGTGCATAACACGGTCTGCATGTGCAACACTGGAAAAGGAAGGACATGTGAGGTTCTATCTCAAAGGATGTCCCCAAGCCCATAACTTTACTACTGGCTATTTACTTGCTGATGTTAAAAAAAATTAAGCCATTTCCTGTCCACCCGTGGGACTTGTGGGAATGTTAGGGATGTGGATTAGGATATATTATTAGATAGATCCTATCCAAGCTTGTGTTAGCAAGCTTCCAATATCAGCAGAGTGACATTCCCCTTTTGTGCGCAGCAAAGCGTGAGCGTTAGATTTGCTAGAACCTCTGCAACAATATTTATACTTCAATATTATACTTCCTGGCAAATCCCCTTTTGTCCCTCTTAAAAGAAATACACGACACAATAGTATTCAAATAACAGAGTTTACTCACATGACCACATGACATCCTGAGTTAACAGCATAATCTCAGAAAGGCAGGCTTACGTAGAAAAGTTACAAATATATACATCTGGAGTCTACTTACCTAGTAAAGTGAGCCTCCATCTGGTCTCTCTCTTGGCAGCAGGCCAAGAGGGAGAACCATCCTAACTGGAGATTCTCTGGAGATGTATTCCCGTTGAAGGAGAAATGGCTAAGAGGGAGAATGGCTGCTGGCTAGGGGCTTTTGTCTGCCAGCTAATCCATCTCATCTGCATATCTGGAGGAACAGGAACTTAGTCAGGTGTTCCCCAGGCGAGTTCCTCTTAGTGGACACTCTAGGAACTGTTGTGACTTGTCTGCCCCAGTGTTCCATCCCACAGGACTAGCATTGCGGTTGAAGCAAAACCTACACAGAACACCAATGCGCAGTGCCAGCCTCCTGCCCCAAGGGATCTGGCAGTCATGCACAGTGAATACTAAAATCACAGTGCCCCTGCCTCTCCATCCACACCTGCCATCATAAGGGCATACATTTTCCTTATGTATAAATATAGCCCCAATCCATAGCCTAGCAAAATGGACTGGACTATGACACATTTTTGTCCCATCTAAGCGAATGGAAACAGGTCAGATGAAGTTGCCTTAGCAAAGTGGTAGCCTGAGCATTTTGCGAGGCTGGAACTTCCTCCAGCTGGTCTACCTTAAGTATGCAAATCTTGACATTGTTTTGGAATTTTCTTTGGCCTTTCCTAATCAGTGTGACTCTCTGCTCAGAGAGCTGCTGGGAGACACTTGAGATCTGAAGTGTGTGGGTTATAAAAAGAACCTGCCTTCCACCGATGATAAGCACCAGGCAGCTGAGTCACTTTTGAATCCCATATAGATTCTTGATCAAAATGTCACAAAACAAAAAATAGAAAAAAGAGGGCGATCAAACACCTTTAAAAAGTCGGACGAGTCTCATACTGGCACCTCATTTTTTTATCCAAAAAACCAAACAAACCCACTGTGTGCAAACCATTAAATTATAATGTACGAAATCTGGAGATTGACAACATGCGCAAGTGAGCACAGACAGTCCTAAATGAACTCAGAGAGATACAGCAAAGTGGCAAATGTTGAACCGGTGAACGTTCAGAAAGTAGGGAAATAATGTGTCTATTTTGGGGAACATTCAAAATTCATGTGGAATTGTGGGTATCCACATGTGTTCATTCAGGTGTGTGTGTGTGTGTGAGAGAGAGAGAGAGAGAGAGATTTTCCTTTCCCAATCAGAGCCAAAGTCAGCATGGGGTGCCCTCGGGCAGTTGCTGGGAAGTCAGCAAACCAGCAAATATGTTTAGTGAGGCTGGCACTCTGTGTAGGAAGTTAAAATGTAGGAAGTTAAAATGTTCAGATCACCAGCAGCAATGCACAGATAGAGCAGGGGGGGGGGGGGAATTGGCTAAGGAGCCTGTCCAATTCCCAACTTTGCTGTACTCTACTGTAGTGTAACTGATCATCAGGATCCTGGGGTTATATATATCGAACCAGGCTTAATTCTTAATAGCTGGGGTCACAAATTGCAGGGAATAGGCCTAAATCCACACTAGTGATGTCCCTGAATGAACCCTTTTCCCTATTCCCATTAAGTGAATTGTGAAAATTCGCTTCTAATGAGGAGGAAGTAACACACCAAGCTGCAAATGAAGCACGGACAAAACCTGCCTTCTATCCCCAATGCTTGGGAGACCACAGTTCCTCCATTTTCATTTCACTGTCCCCTTCCATCCAATATTCACAAACCACCATAGGCGCTAGGGGTGCAGGGCACCCATAGGCGCTAGGGGTGCAGGGCACCCAGGCGCCGGGCTCTCAGGGGCACCAGGCCGAGAGTCCAGGACCCAAGAGTTGAGTCCAGGGATGAGCCTGTCCGTCGGTCGGAGCGCTGCGGCGGGCTCTTCTGCACCACGAGTTCAGGGGCAACCGAGCCAGCGAGGCGCTGAGGTGGCCAGCCGGCTCCGCCCTCCTGCGCGCCTGGGACTGGGCAACTGGGGGAGGGGCGCCGGGCGGATCTTTGCACCCCAGCGCCACATATGCTTAAGCCAGCCCTGCCACCAACACAGTTTAGGAATAGTAGAGCAGGAATAAACATACATTGCAAGATAGGAAAGTAACTGTCTATTTTTAAACCATCTGTATTTGAGCGTATTCAAATGTATCAGAGACAACAATTACTACAACAATCATAGGTGACATTACATTACACCAGTGTTTTTCAACCACTGTTCCGCGGCACACTAGTGTGCCGCGAGATGTTGCCTGGTGTGCCGTGGGGAAAATTGAAAAATATATAGTCAATATAGGCACAGAGTTAAATTTTTTAACATTTTCTAATGGTGATGTGCCTCATGATTTTTTTCATGAAACAAGTGTGCCTTTGCCCAAAAAAGGTTGAAAAACACTGCATTACACGGAGAGACATTAAAAATGAGCTGCTTTTCTCCTCCTGTAGTCTGAAGTGGCACAGTCCTGGAGGACTGGACCACAAACTTTTTCCATATGAAAAGTGCTTGTAAGCTGTGGTTGAGGCAATAGCCATTTTACCTTAAGAGAGTTTGCATATACTGCTTGTTGGGCCCACTGAAATCTTGTGACAGGTGTTGCCCAACGTAGATGCCAACAGAACACTTTCAGATTATGATGGGCCTGGTGTTGTCTCCTGCTGCAATGCAGACAGGCCGTGAGACACAGCAAGCTCAAGACCTGTAAGGATGTGCTGAACAGGGACAATCAAACCCCCACAGAAAGTGCTGGGCAAATATCTGCAGACAAGTAAATTAGAACCCTTAACTTGTGACCACTCAGTACAGAAACCCTTTAACCAGAATTCTGTACATGCAATCCAGATCAGTAACAAATGGTAAAGAAGGTATTTCACCCAACTCCAAAGTATTTATGTAGTTTCTAATACATGATCTATTGCCGAATTTCTAGGCATTTTAATTTTCATTTAAAAGCAGCTAACAACACGTCGTTCCAAATTGGACTGAAGCAGGGGGTGCAGCTGGTTCAACACTTTCCCAGAGCTATATCACCCTGCAAACTGCTGTTTGCCACACTAAGACAGGCGCGCACACACACACTCATAAGCAAATTAGGAACCAGGGGAGTGATTAAACATAATCACAGATTAATTAAAAGGAACATAAGCACTGCGTGCCTGTGTGTTTATTAATTATAATTCTATTGGGCCTGTGAATTGTGCCACTCTCCATAAAAGTGTGCAAGTAAGCACTGTACAGAAAGCTCTGCCAAGTTACAGAAGGCCGGCCAGAAGGCTAGCAAGAGACCCCAGAGGATGAAAAAATATCTGTGTCTAATCAATTATTTCAAAATCCCTGAGGGAGGAAGAACACGAGGTTCATATGAAACCAGCAAGCAACGTGCCCTCTGTTCAGCTGTGGCAGACTAGCTGTAAATCAGGATCACAAAGTAAAATAAGAACGCCAAACTTGGAGACCCAAGAACTTTGGAAAACTTTTTTTTTCTGGAGAAGTAAACCTACTCAATATCCACTCCGTGGTCTTTAGTTTCAGCTGCACTGGAAAAGCAAGCCTGGTTCAAGCTAATTTTGTAAGGAGAATTTACACCTGCAGCCCTCACTATCCCAAGCCACTTGTACTTTGCAATGCGCTGAAACGGGGGGGGGGGCCTTCAGGAAATCCCAGTTGGCAGTTGCACAGTTGCTGCATCCCCCCCTCCCGCCCCACTCCCAAAATACAAACACTTCTATGTTACTAAATCTAGCAGCTCCTAAATGTAGACCTACAAACACTGCACTCCAGGCAGAATGAAAGCAGCTTTATCACTGGGAAACGGGGGCGAATGTCTCTCTTCCAAAGAGAAGGGCTACCTGGAACTCTTTCGAACATTGTGACATTTCCAACACAGAAAGCAATCGTGCATATGTGCATCCTAAAACATACACAGCAAAACATACACGTGTTCAGTCATCACATGAAACAACCCAATTATGGATTTGTATGCTATTTCCTGCACAGGAGCTGCCTTCCATTGAAACCTTTGCTGTCTGCACTGACAGGCAGCAAGCTTTCAGTTTCCAGTTTGGGGGAGAATATTGAGAGAGCTCCCTAAGGGTGAATTAAAGGGGTAGGCTTGCAGGTAAGGAGCACAGTGGATTGGGGTGGTTTTTTTGGGGGGGGGGTATTATGTAGTCAAGGAGGAGGGCACAGACTGGCAGCAAAAGAGTGGTGCATTCTGGGTTAAGTAACCACAGGCAGGAATTATTTAAGTTGCCATAGGTGGGGGAGACATTGGAACCAGTACCAATCATGGAATGTACGGGGTGGGGGACAGTATTCAACTAGCCTAGGCACTGGAAATTGAGGGTGCGGTTGGGGAAACAGGTGGAATTGGGAAGTGAGAGACCGGCGACCTGAATATAACAGAGGGCACTCCATGAATCCAGGTAAATCCTGAGAGACACAGTTTGCAAACTCCCAAGTTTCAGGGTGGGAGCTATGAAAAAAGGGAGGTTTGTTAAAGGGCAATGGGGACTATGAGGGGTTGAGGGACAGTACAAAGGCATAAGCCATTGACCCAGATACTGAGGCTGGAGTAGCCACTGCTAAATCCGCCTTTGGACCCACACACATCAAGATAGTAACAGCGGAGCGTTAGACATTGGGGCAACAGGCCTAGGAGCATGAGAAGATGTACAAAGGAACCAAAGGGAAAGAGCTTGAGGGTCGACAGCAACAACGACAGACCCAAACATGGGGAACTAATTTTCAAGGGGGAAGCCTATGGCCCTATGGGGTGGGGCGGAAGGCAGCATAGAGCTCCTTGGGAATACAGGCCCTGATGGGGAGAGGCACCCTACAAAATAGAAGACCTGACTCGCTAACAGAAGGATGTGAGGGATATTGAGGGGTGGGGGCAGACACCCTACTAAGCAGAACCGAGGGATATCAGGGGAGGCATCCTACAAGGGATGCCAACTTGAATAAAATATTTGGGAGGGGCAGGTAAGCCGCCTTGCCCCACATAATCGATCACCACACACACACACATACACACACACACACACACACACACACACACACTTGAACGGCAATGCCCAACAACTGGGGTGGGGTACCTTCAAATATTTTATTGGGGGAGCCTGGCAAAGGGAGCTCAGCCCCTAGGAGTTGGCTCCTCTGCACCCTACTAAGTAGAACAGGAGAGGGATATATTGTGTGGGGGGGGGAGGCACACTACTAAGTAGAAGAGAGGGATATGGGGTAGGGGAGAAGCACCCTAAGTGGAAACAGACGGGATATGGGGTGATGGGAGGGGGCACTACTAAGTAGAATAGAGGGACGTGGGAGAGGCAATGGGGCTACCGGGAGCCAACGGGGCACCCTAAGAAGAGGATTGCGGGTTGAACAGCGCTGGGGGGGGGGGCGAGGAGGGATGCCAATACTCTGTGGGGCCAAGGCTCCTATGAAAAGTGGGGAGGGGGGGAGGAAGAAGATGATAGTAATAGTGTGGGAACTTGCGGGGCGGAGGGCGCAAGCGAGGAGGAAGAGCAGGAGGGACCCCCTTGCCGGGCGAGGAGCCTCACTTACGGGCGAGTCGTAGGAGAAGGAGCACTCGCTCTTGTAGACGCGGTCGCCGGCCTTGGGCACCCGGATAGTGGGCATATAGGGCACCAGCAGCTCGCCCACGTCCCCCGCCGCCATCTGCGACTCCCGCCCGCTCCCCGAGAGCGCGCCCGGCTCCAGGCTCCCGCCGGTGGGTCAGCAGAGAGGAGCGCAGCCGGCCGAGCCCCGCGGAGGAGGAGGAGAAGGAGAAGGAGAAGGAGCGCAGCCGAGGCCGGCCTGCCCGCCCTCCAGGAGGGGAGGAGAGCCGCGCCGAGCCGCTATTTTTAACCCAATGGCAGCGGCCGGGGAAAGAGGGCCGCCCCGCCCCGGGGGAATCTCTCTCGGCGGAGAGGTGCCGGGGCTCACGAAACCAGCTGCGCCCACGCCCAGGGAATCCCGCTCCCCGGAGCTCTGCACATGCCCCGAGGCGCCCTTTTCCTCCTCCTTTCTAAACCCCAACCCGGGGGGGGGACTTTCTGCTGCCCATCAGGCAATGGCTGTTTCCACCTGCCCAACGAGCCTTTCCCAGACTTTGGGAACAGCGGAAGCAGCTGGGAAGAGATGAGTTCAGGGATCATTTTTAAAATACAGTAATAGTTTTGCAAGTTGTGCGTCCTTGTTTCCCAATTAGATCCTTTTCCATGGCTTTGTATGTTGTGTGGTATGTTATGCGTTGTTTCTTGCCATCATTTTTATTGATTATAGTTTAGTAATTTCATTGGAACTAATCAAAGTAAACTGTTTCATTATTGCTTGCTGATATTTAATTTTATTTCGTTGTTGAATATGGCTTTATTTGATACGAGTTGTTTGTTTTAAAGCCATTGTGACTTTTTGGCATTGGATCAGATTGTTATGACTTAGGTGGTCTTTGCTGTCTATTTTGTTTTTCTTTCAGCTTGAAAACCGCCTTGTATATAGTAATATAGAAAAGGCGGTATACAAATTAAAAGAGAACAAATGAAAAGAAATGAAATACCTGCTTGGTTAAGTATAAGAGGAGGAGGGAAAAGGTGTGGGGAACCCAGGTCTCATAAAGGGAGGAAAGCTTAAAAGGTGACAGAGTTGTGGGTCGCCGTCATTGTCGTCCCCGCTCTCGGAGGTTTGGGGGCCAGCCGGTGGCTCCTGAGAGAGCCTTTTCAGTGGTGGCCCCAATAACACATCTCCAATCCTTTTCAGTTCCTGTGGGTTGCTGAGGGTTCACCAGTTTATCCTGGCCTTTGGGCACTGAAGAACTGGTTGAGGGGTTTTCAAGGAGAGTTCCCTCTGCAAAATTTGTTGAATGGATTGCAATTTGGGGTTGCTGATCACCGTTTTAGGCCCTGTCCACACTGTGCATTTGAAAGCAGAATTATACCACTTTAAACAGCCGTCGTGGCTTTGCCCAGAGTTGCCTGGGAAGAGGGGTTGACCACCACTCCGGAAGTGGAATAGGGGTTTCCCAACAACTCCCTGCACTACAGTTCCCAGGATTTTGTGCTGAATCACGACTATTGAACGTGGCATAATATTGCTTTGGATATATATTGGTACTACAGATGGGGCTTTGTGTTTTGCCTGCAAGGAATGAGCCCTACAACCTTTTGGTGTAGGGTGGGCTGGAAATTCAGTTAACAAAATGAAATACTCATTCTCATGTTGGTGTTGTTATTAAGCAATGAGTAATGTTTTACCAGAGAGGAGGGCTGGAAGAGAAATCCTGTTGAGATAACAGACTGTGCTTATTATAGCTTCTTTTTATGTGATTTTAAAAAAACAATCAGGAAAAAGGAGGAAACTCTGGGACATCCTAACACTCAGTAATCTGTTGTTGTCAATATCTCAGCAATATCCACACACAGAAAAGAAGCTGATGCAGTAATTTCAGGCTATTGCTGACCACAGAGACACTTAATTCTACAGATTATATGTAAACACCAAAAACCATTATAGGTTGTGTGATTTTTGCCTGCACACTTGGTTGCTGGATCAGCACTGGGCAATTCTCAGCCAAATGTGTGAACTCTTTCCATTGAAAAGCATTGGCTTGGAGCTGACCTCCCAGGAAGCAGAGCTGGGCAATTTCTACCTACGGTGATCAATATACAGTATGTTGTATCAAATCAAGTGAAAATCACTTGCTGCTAAAGCCAATACATGTGTGTGCTATTGGTCCCGCAGTTGTACCTCGAAAGCAGCCTATTCACAGCTCATTAACATGTTCTTTTTCGAACTGTAATAAAATCTGGTACAGGAATTGCATTGTTGCAGGGGACATCTTCCCCAGGGGAGAGCTAGTATTTATTTAATCCACAAGAACAAAGAATGCTAGTGTATGAATTCAAACAAAAAATAACCATGCGAAATGGTGGTAAAATTCACCTTTCTTTGGTTTTACCACATTAAAATACAGTGGTACCTCTGGTTGTGAACGGGATCCGTTCTGGAGGCCCGTTCACAACATGAAAAGGCCGCATCCTGAAGCGCTGCGTCTGTGCACGTGTGCAAATGCAATTCAGTGCTTCTGCGCATGCGCAAAGTGCGATTTAGTACTTCTGCACATGTGCCGAACCTGGAAGTAACCAGTTCCGGGACTTCTGGGTTCGGCGTGTCTGTAACCTGAAAAGACGCAACCTGCAGCAGACGTAACATGAGGTATGACTATAACGTGAACTAGACTTCATTCTGACACAGCTTATACATTTTGGCTTAGAGGAGTATACAATGGCCTGATTTGCAGTTCATGTTGAGCAAAAACATACCTTAGCACGATCATATGAGTTCTGGGAGAGTGCAACTGCTTTGCTTCTCCCCAGTTGTTTTGCTGCTGCAATGTACAAAGTATGGTTTATTAAGCCAAGAATCCAGGCCTGTCATTACATGTGAATGTGGCCCCGTGCCCAAAGAGTTTATCTGTAGTTTGCCCTCTGCACTTTTTGGCTAAAGCTCTCTTTACCACTTAAGAGCAGGAATTGGGAATCTGTCCTTCCAGATTGTCTTAGATATGGTAGCAATGCTGGTTGGGGCTTGTTTATTCATACGGTGTATGTGGCCTGCCCTTCGCCACATGGCTGCACAGAGGGTTAGACACATGGTGAGCAGTACCAACTTCCACCACCAAAGCTCTGTGCAAAAAAAAAAGGTGTGCCTTGATGTGATGCCAACATGTATACAGTAACTTGCCACACTCCAGGGGCCACCACAGAAAAGGCTCTCTCGTGTACCTCCACCCCATGAACTTCTCATAGCCACATAACTACCAGCAGGGCCTACCTACCCTGTAGATCTCAGCACCTGGGCAAGCAGAATCAAGCAAGAGCTGGGAGGGACCCCAAGGGTCATCTAATCCAACCCTCTGCAGTGCAGGATTTTTTTGCCTAAATTGGGGCTTGAACCTACGATCCACAAATTAAGAGTCTCTACAGACTGAGCTATTCCAAATTGGGGGTCTAACAGCATCAGGAGGGCAGCTGACTTAAGAGGACATTGGTGACTCAATTAACCTGGTATAACAGAGACTACTGAAAGCACCTACTAGAAAAGGCCCCGGTGACAATGCATATATTTTAAACCCACCTTCCTCCAGGAAGGAGTATGCATATGTTGTGGGGTCCTCCGCTGCCTGCCCCCGGCTGATGTTATCTCCACAAGAATCAGGGCCACTGAGTGAGCTTCATCACAGAACATGGATTTGAACCCAGACTCTCCAGCCAAAATCAAATACTCTACCAACTATACAACACTGCTTGTCTGTGGAGTGTTATTTGTTTTGGTACAGGCTTGTCCATGTGAGGAGCAGGGCAGATGATGGAGAGGGAAATGGGCAAGGTCTGCGTAGTTTGTGGGAGAGAACAGCAACGGCATCAAACTTTGGAAAGGAAGCAGGTAGAGTGACAGTCTCACAGTCGCAGGAAATAGAGGCAAGGCACCGCAGGTGCTGGAGAACTTCACCTTGTGAGGATTGCCCTATGCTGCTGTTCAGTATTTTGGCAAAGCTATGATATAGAAATACAGGGCTGCCCTCTAGTGGTCCCTAATAACTGCTAGTAGCATCTTCCTACAGAAGTAGGCGACATAGCTGCCAGGTTTTCCCTTTTCTCGTGAGGAAGCCTATTCAGCACAAGGGAAAATCCCTTTAAAAAAGGGATAACTTGGCAGCTATGGTAGGCGAAAACATCACTTAAGAAGTGGGGCTAAGCTATGCATTTCATTATGTCGGAATTCTAGGCGACAGCACTTTCAGGGGGTAGGTGGGGTGAATATTTTGAATGCTGCTCTCACAAAAAGCTCAGCTGAGATTCCTACATTGCAGGGGGTTGGACTAGATGACGCTTGGGGTCCCTTCCAACTCTACAATTCTGTGATTTCAAGCTTGAGCCGGAAGCTGCAGTTAGTGCAAAACACTGCAGCTCAGAGTTCGGCACTGGTTGCTGATCCCCTACTGGGGCGATCTCAAGGGCACCAGTTAACAACTTGGGACCAGTTGCTTCCTATACAAGACTGCCTTACTCCCTATGTGCCAACTCAACAGCTTCGATTGGCAGAATTGGCACTTTTACAGATGCCACATAATACCCACAACCACATCTGTAAGGTCTTGGTCGTTTAGTGCGGCAGTGCTGACACTTTGGAACTCCCTGCCTATTGATGTCAGGCAGGAGCCTTCACTGCATTCCTTCCAGCACCTGCCGAAGACATTCTTATTTAGAGAAGCCTACTCCCAAAGTGGCCCCAGGTGGCGCTGTGGGTTAAACCACAGAGCCTAGGGCTTGCTGATCAGAAGGTCGGCAGTTCGAATCCCTGCGACGGGGTGAGCTCCCGTTGCTTGGTCCCAGCTCCTGCCAACCTAGCAATTCAAAAGCACCTCAAAGTGCAAGTAGATAAATAGGTACTGCTCCAAGCGGGAAGGTAAACAGCGTTTCCGTGTGCTGCTCTGGTTCGCCAGAAGCGGCTTTGTCATGCTGGCCACATGACCTGGAAGCTGTACGCTGGCTCCCTCGGCCAATAATGCAAGATGAGCGCCGCAACCCCAGAATCGGTCACGACTGGACCTAATGGTCAGGGGTCCCTTTACCTTTACCTTACCCCCAAAGTCACAGGTGACTGGGAGACCCTCCAAAGCAGATTTTGAGTGCATGGAGGAGGGGCAAGGAAAGGAACCAGAAGCCACATTTTTAAAATATTCCCTACATGGTTTAAAAAATATTATTTCTGCTACTACTAAAATAACTGTTGTTATTAATCAATAAATATCACATTTTTTTCATTAGTTGCCTATGCCCATAACTTGTCTTTCCATATGTTGGAAAATCTGTGTCTGTTAACAACTAAATGTTGGCACATCTTTACCACTGGTCCACAAGCATGAGAGCTGGAAATCCTCTCTTTTTTTTAATGGGAAAAGCAACTTGCACTTTCCCTGTAGAATCTGAAACTCCATGTGGAAACCTTCAACACAGCAAGTAACTGAAACATTTTTTTTTTTAATTTTGAGTTACCAAGTCAGATATATATATATACATTACATAATTCCACTACTCTTTTATGGGTGCACACCTCTGAGACAGGTGGATAACCAACTTAGTTGTCAGGTGTTGATTTGTGAGAATAATCAATAAGACTTGCGGGGGTGCTTTCATAGAAATGCCATGGTCCATCCCCCCGCTGTTTCATTAGCTTGCGTGCCATCTTCTCTTGCCTCCTATAAAAGGAAAATAGCGGGATGGGGAAGAAGAATCAGGAAATTAAGACGATCAAACAATTGTACAATGGAGCTCGCTTGCACGTTATATTATACCATGCTTAAAATAAGCTGTGGTTTAATGTGAATGTACAATGGACTAGTGAAGACTGCTGGAAACGTGGACACATTTTTCACCCTCTCCTGTCCCTGTGCCAGGAAACAAGCCACAATCTGTATTTATTTCTTTATTTAACAGAATGTCTATATTGCTTGATTGTAGAAAGACCTCTAAGTGGTTTACAGAAACTGATTGATTCTTAAGTCATATGAACACAAGTTTATGGTTTGTTCCCCCCAAAAAAACAAACAAACCATGAGCAGTAAGCCAAAAACAAGCCTTCGTTGCCACTTGTGGTTTGTTTGGAAGGAAACCATGAGCCCAAGTTCGGACTACACAACAAGCCGGATCATGCCGTTTCCTGACAGAAGCAGGGAAACACCTGTGATTTCAGATTTCACCTGTGATTGCTGTAGCATTCTGCTTGTTCCCATTAAACCGAGTCTATTTTAACCGTGTTCAAAAGTGACTGATGAGCCATGCCAACATTATCCATTGTTCAAGCCAACTACAACCAGTCAGGCCAAAATTTTAAAGCAGCAGAGCAGATGGATCTGCCTTGGTGTAGAATTTGGCAGGCAGAGGCTGCAACCCATATGCTATTTAATACCCATGTGCCTGGATACTTAAGTTGGTCAATTAGGTCAATTGAGGCCAGCTCACGGTGCCAAATTCCTCCGCATGAGCCCATACAAGGGAGCAGGTGGAGAAAAACTACCATGCACAAGAATGAACATCTGGGGGAGCTTGAAACCTGTAGCCACAATTCCGGCTGCTGGAAACCGTTCACAGCCAGGGTTGTGGAAATGGCCACTGGTTCCCTGCACATTCAGGCTAGCCTTTCTCCGTGTGGCTGTGTGTGTACACCTGCCTGCATGCTTGTGGGGAGGAATTTGGCAACAGGAGCCGAACCAGTCCTAGCAACAGGAGGGACAACTGTAGAAGCAATACTATTCACTACACGGAGATCAGCTAAGGCCCGCAACTCAAAGGAGAGAGTCACAACTGTTCATTCCCTTTTGCCTCTGACCTTGACCACTTTTTGCCTCTGGCTCCCAGGAGGGGAAAGTCCCTCCCTTGCCCTGCTTGGATGTCATTTCACAGCATAGAGTGGGGACTGGATTAGATGGATTCCCCCCCCCCCAAGGGTGTTGGCAGATGTTGGCCAATGATATTATCAAAGAAACGTCACGGCTCAGTATCTCCAGCAACAAAACACAAAGTGGGCCACAGAATGATGAGTAGCGCAAACTTAACCAATTAACTGCAGGAAGTCTGTCTTTCAACCCCCTGGTGCAGACCATACTGCAACAGGTGAGCCAAAGGCCTGACTCCGTATACAGTAAGTCAGCTTCCTAATGTTCCTAAGTTTGGGAAACCACCCAATTACCTGTTGATTTTCCCTACCTTAATTCAATTTTCTCGGATTCAGCATGAAGGAATGCCAACCCCTTTTCATAATCCTTTTCAGGAGGGTCAAGCAGATAGCAAGCAATCCACCTTGTTATCGGATGCTGGAGAAAAGGAAAGCAAGGCATCACTAAGGAATCATGAGCACCTGCGTGCATATACAGCAGAGGAGCCTCAGACATGGATTGGCTTGTCTGGTGTGATGTCATGGAATCTTCAAGCTACTCAGGGGGGCAAAGCTGTCATTAACGAAATGTCCTGTGAGAAGCAAATTAAAGTGAATTCCCGGTTTGACTGGGATTAAAATTTTGTACACGCCCCAAGGAAAGAGGAGCTGTTGCGAGGCAGACTAAGAGTGGAGAGCTGATTGGAAGGAGGGCCTAAAAGGTAGGGAATTAAGGGGTCAGGAGCCCAGAGAACCAATTGCTGAAGGAAAGGGGCTGAGCAAACAATGGAATGAGCAAACAATACAGGAATCTGACAAGATGGGCAGATGGAGGAATCAGAAAGGAAATAATTCACTGGAAGACCATGTACCTAGTATGCATGATGTTTCTGGTTCAAATCCTAACATCCCTAGTTGCTAGGACTTGAATCCAGCTGTTAAAGTGACCTGCGGAGGTTGGGGAATGTCAGGATCTCGCCTGACTCAATCCAGTTCCACCAACCCTGTGCTACAGGGATGGGAAGAGGCGCTGCTCAGCAATTCATGCTTCCAGAATTCACAGTCCCCTATTTCCCACCTTCCAAATATCTGCTCTGGAGGTTTGGATCAGCATCGGTGGTGGGATTAAGGGGCAAAAGAAAACTGGCAGAAATTGTCACCATCCTCCTTCCTCTGGTGGAAGTTTCCAATGGATCCAACTCCCTTCCATGAACAAAAGGAGTCCTTTTGTCTGCAGGCGGGAAAGTCTGGATGCAGCCCAGAAAGCTCCTTCCCAAACCAGGATTACAATAAGCACTCAGCTCTGTACATCGTTCTGCCTGGACACTGAGATCCAGCGCCGAGGGCCTTCTGGTTGTTCCCTCACTGCGAGAAGCCAAGTTACAGGGAACCAGGCAGAGGGCCTTCTCGGTAGTGGCACCTGCCCTGTGGAACGCCCTCCCATCAGATGTCAAAGAGATAAACAACTATCTGACGTTTAAAAGACATCTGAAGGCAGCACCTCTTTAGGGAAGTTTTTAATGTTTTAATGTATTTTTAATATTTGTTGGAAGCTGCCCAGAGTGGCTGGGGAAACCCAGCCAGATTGGCAAGGTATAAATAATAAATTATTATTACTTACGCGATAGTACTCCCAGTGCTCTGGGACATAACCTTCAGGGATTTCAGCCAGTTCAGCTTTACCTGGTGAGAAAGAAGAAGCTCAGTTCAAATGCAATAGACTTCCAAAAACACTGTCAAGAAAGAATACTGTTGCCAGCCACAACATATTACAGTATCTTCAAAATAGGACTAATTCAAAGTTTGCTGTCCCGTCCTTAACATGTTTGTTCAGAAGTAAGTCCCACCAAGTTCAAGGAGACTCACATTCAAGCAAGCACACACAAAAAACTGTGGAGAAACATGCAAATGAGGGTGGGGAATTCCTGTCCCTACAAACACAACAAATAACACAACAAACCAACATTAACAATTCTCAGTTTTACAGGTAGCAGATATGGCATGAAAACAAATAATAATAATAATAATAATAAATTTTTATTTATACCCCGCACTCCCCAGTCAAAACCGGGCTCAGGGTGGCTAACACCAATAAAATTACAATAAAACATAAAAAGCAATTAATTAAAATACAATATTAAAATTTAAAATGCAGCCTCATTTTAAGTTGTCCATAAATCCAAGCCATGAGGGAGGAAAACACAGGGGTCAGACTAAGTCCAACCCAAAGGCCAGGCGGAACAGCTCTGTCTTGCAGGCCCTGCGGGAAGATGACAAATCCCGCAGGGCCCTGGTCTCCTGTGAAAGAGCGTTCCACCAAGTTGGCGCCAATACTGAAAAGGCCCTGGCCCTAGTAGAGGCCAATCTAGCCACCTTATGGCTCGGGGTCTCCATAATATTGTTGTTTATGGACCTTAAGGTCCTCCGCGGGGCATACCAGGAGAGGTGGTCCCGTAGGTACGACCAAGAGACGCATTTTTCTGGTTAAGTGGTAGTTATTCAAAACGTTTTAACACCTACTGGTTTTTTTGTTTTAAGTGAACTAAGATGTTTGTTCACACCATCCACTGAGGCTAGGAGAAAGGAGTACTGCTTGAGACCATTCCTTCCAGGGGATTTTTAATATTCACCTGGCAGTTCTTGTACTAACCCAAACCAGATTTAATGTCATTGAAAAAGAGCAGAGAGATGCAACTGCTTGCTTTACTTCACAGTTTCTTATGTCAGCCCTTCAAAATAGGATGAAACCTGCAGAAATACTCACCAATAAAGACATTGACAAATGTTATAATGAGAGCAATTGGGATTCCGGTGAGTAAAATGTAGAACCTCTGTTTAGAAAGTGAAAGGAAACAAGAAGCAGCAAGATCATTATGTGGCAAAAATACATAGTACCCCAACATCTTCATCAAACCCCAGTAATTTTAGAACCTCTCCTTTTATATATATAATTTTTATTCATACATTTTCCGGTTGTTGTTCTACATACATTTGTCATCTTATCATGTTCCTACACAGACTTCCCAACCTATCCTTCCTTGGCATCCTGGTTCAAACTCTTTGGTTCGCTGCCTCACTGTAATTTCTCCACCCTATTTTATCACTTCCGTTTGTTTATCTTGTCTACTGCTGATCACATATTCATCCCTACTTGTAGGTTAAGCTTAATGCCATCTCTTTTTAAATATTCTCCAAAACATTCCAACACACTTCTTATCTTCCCAATTTCTTATTTTGGCCATCACGCTTGCTAATTCTACAAATCCTATTAATTTATGCAAACTTTGATCCTTTGTTGGAGTACTTTTTTTGTCTTTCCAGCTTCTTGCATAGACTATTCTTGTAGCCGCTGTTGCATACAAAAATAGATTTTTGACTTCCTTTGGTATCTCCTCTCCTCTCTCCTATTATTGCTAAAAGGAAGGCTTCTGGATTTTTTGGAAATGTGAATTCAAACATTTGCTTAAGTTCCTTATATACCATCTGTCAGTATTTCTTTGCGTGTTTACATCACCACCAAATCTGTATTAAAGAGCCTTCTGCTTCTGAACACTTCCAACACTGAATCTCTTCTAATACAAACACTACAATCTGGACTATTAAGATATATTTTCTAGCCTAATATTTCAGACAATAACATTCCTCTTCTATCTAATTAAACAATCTATGAGCTTTTAAACTCCCTGGAAAAGAACCTGATGCTGGGAAATATTGAGGGCACTAGGAGAAGGGGACGACAGAGGACAAGATGGTTGGACAGTGTTCTCGAAGCTACGAACATGAGTTTGACCAAACTGCAGGAGGCAGTGGAAGACAGGAGTGCCTGGCGTGCTCTGGTCCATGGGGTCACGAAGAGTCGGACACGACTAAACGACTAAACAACAACAGGGGCTTTTAAACTCGGGGGGGGGGAGGTTATTGTTTTTGTTTCTTACTAAATTATGTATTTCGTGTGATCCTTGGATTAAGAGTGGTTTAGAAATAATAATAATAATACAAGATATGGTCATTTATTCAGAACTTAAGACTCTTGAATATTCAGATACCACTTGGCGTTTTAAGTTACACATGTGAAAAGACCTCTAAATGAATGTACACAGTTCACTCTGAAATACAGTGGTACCTCGGTTTATGAACACAATTGGTTCCGGAAGTCTGTTCATAAACTGAAGCGTTCATAAACTGAAGCGAACTTTCCCATTGAAAGTAATGGAAAGTGGATTAATCCGTTCCAGACGGGTCCGCGGAGTACTTAAACTGAAATGTTCATAAACTGAAGCATGGGTGTAACTGGTTCCGGAAGTCTGTTCATAAACTGAAGCGAACTTTCCCATTGAAAGTAATGGAAAATGAATTAATCCGTTCCAGATGGGTCCGCGGCGTTCATAAACCGAAAATTCATAAACCGAGGTGTTCATAAACCGAGGTTCCACTGTATCTTATTGTCTGTTTATGGCAATGATCCAAAGAAGTAAAAAGCACACATAGAGATATAAGAATCCTGAATTTCATTTATTGTTTTTGCTGGAACAATGTTTTAAAATAAAACTACTGTACTTCTGTCCCACTCTTCATTGATATGGATACCAGCTGCTAAAGAGGCAAGCCACTGAACGGAGACTTATCTCTTGGGCAACAGGAAGTGCTGCCATGAAAACAAATGAGCAATTCTTTGGAGCATACATGGATCCCAACCTAAACCCAATAGTTCTGCCGATGACACAATAATCCCAGCATTGTAGCTGGGCTCAAATCCAACCTTGAAAAAAACAACAGTCACCAGAACTGCTGCAAAGTTGAAGCCACCCTTATCCCACGGTAACAGGTTGCACTGTACAAGGGCTCTCTAGGAAGAGGGGAGTTGGTGCTGCCCCCTTTCTAATCCTATAGTTACCAATAAACTATTAAAAAAAACCGAAGCCATCGTATATCCACTTGCAAAAAAGAAAGGTGACTTATATAGTCCACAGCAGTGCCGGATTTACATATAAGCTAAACAAGCTATAGCTTAGGGCCCCACTCTCTTGGGGGTCCCCCAAAAAATTAAAGAAAAAAAAAGCTGGATGTACATTTCCAAAATATAAGATAAAAAAACAAATAAAATAAAACCTACATACAGCAACAGTGTTTTGTGTTGCGTAGGCTCCTATGATGTAAGTAATGGACCCCGCCTGCTAGCCTGCTCCCTAAAATATAACATATAAAGGGCCCCATCACCTTCAGTAGCTTAGGACCTCATCAAACCTAAATCCGACCCTGGTCCACAGGTATCTCTATTCCACTTACAAAGCTCAAGAAGCCATCTCTAAGGTAAAGCTGAACCTTGGGCTTAGGAAGATTGAATACAGTAGCATTTAGAACACAGAATATCACTTACAATCAAAACATCCCGTGTGACACCTCTTGGTCTCCTACAATTCCTCCCTCCCCAAAGAGTGTAGACTCACCAACAAAATCAGGAATCGCCTGTCGTAAAAATCCGTCGCCTTGATGACAAACATTCTTTTCCCACCACCACTGCCATGGCGTACTGGAGCTGCAAAAATCAACTCCACGTGTTAGCGCAAAGCCAGCTGTGGTTTCTGTGACCCAGTCAAGCCTACAGAGAGACCTTCGGTTGTGTTCTCCTCTGTTTTCCCACACAGCTATTCTTACAAAGAGAAAAACCGAGGCTGTGGGGTGTGGGGTTTTTTGGGGGGGCTATGGGGTTGTTGTTTTTATTTTTATTATGTATTTTGTGGTTTTATATCTTGGTTTTATTCTGTGAACCGCCCTGAGACTCCCGGGGTTATAGGGTGGTATATAAATTCAACAACTAATTAATAATAATAATAATAATAATAATGGGATTTGTCCAGCTCTGACCCAGCCAAGACAGGATTGCTTTGCTAATTATTTTCATCATCGACATGCCTTTGAAAGCACACCCTCCTCCAAGAAAAGTAGCCCTTGGGCGAAGGAGGGCGGTTGAGTGGCAGAAGTCCCTCTGCATGGCTGGCCCAAACCAAGCAGGTTGGAAGAAAGCTTCGCCAGTTGAACGTCTGCCTGCGCAATCGATTTCCCAGGCAGGAGAGTCACGGCAATTTGATATAATTGGATATAATACAGTTAGATATTATATGTAAAATTATTATTATTGCACATATATGGTGGCAGCCCGCCCGCCCCCCGCAAATCTCAGGGATTGTCCCAAATCCTCAAGGTCAACCAGACAGGAAAAAACCCCACCCCACCGATCCTCCCGTCCCCTAGGAAAGCCATACCGATGAGCACAGAGCGGCCGGCGGCCCGCCCAGGCAGGGAGAAGCGACCCCAGAGACCCGGGCCCGGAAAGGTCCTCCTGGCCGCGAAAGCAGCCGCCGCTCGGAGAAGCAGGCTCATGGCCGCCATGCCTGCGACTGGCAAGGTAACGGCGGAGGAAGGTGACTCGCGTTTGGAGAGCGGGGCTGAAGGCGCGTCGCCGCCATCTTTAGAACGGGCGTCAGGGCGGCACGTAGATTCATTCACTAAAATAGACTGACACGAGGAGCCGGTGTCCGATTTCAATGCGCTGCTCACAGAACCCGACGGGGTTTCTCTATTAGATGCTCGTAGGGAGCCGGGGTTCTCTTAGCGCAGCTGCGAATAGGAGGCGACTCGTCCCGGCGTTCTCCCCCAGGGAAAAGATAACCGGCAAAGAGGTGTTGTTGTTTTAATTCGGGTCCTGTTCACGAGCGCAGTCAGGATTTTTGTTAGGGGGCGCAGAACCGACGTGATTGGTCAGTTAATTAAGTTTTACTATTGTTTTACTTGATCTAAGGGAGGGCAACTGCCCCACCCCCTTGGCAACGCCCATGGTCATATTACATCCAAAATCCTTTAAAAGGAAAGGGGGGAAGCTGTATTTCTCCAGTAAGCTAAGCACCACTGAATTCTATCAGGCTTACTTCCGAGTAGACATTTGTAAGGACTGTAATGTACTGGATAAGAACGTAAGAGCGCGTCATGCAAGTGGTTGTTTGGTTGTAAGTCGCTTTGGGTTGCCTTGGGCAAGATAAAGCGACGTGTTGTTGTTGATGTTATCATCATCATTATTATTCACTGCAACTCGATCCACTATTCATATTGCACATTAGAAGTCAGAGCCCAAATTTCCTTTTAAGCATCAGCTGGGTGCTGAGTTACACACAGTTACACTTCACTGACTTTAATAATGATGATGATGATGATGACGACGAAGATTTGATGATGAGGGAGACCTTGAGCAGTGTTTGCATTTGAAGAGTTCATTTGAAGAGTTCATTTGTGGATGTTTAAAAAGCTAAATGAAAACAGAATGTCAACTCCTCAAAAATGAGATCTGAACAAGATCAGGAAATGCTCGCTATGTTTCGTTTCTTGGCGGAGTCTAGCCACTGCTCAGTTACTGTTAACGGTAAAAATCCTGAATTTCTCAATCCAATGCGATTTTCACGTCAGCCTAAACGGATTTAAAAATTCCTTTCTTTTGGGGCATCTTGCCCGCAACTACACGATGCGCTGGATTCATTTTTTTGCGTATAGTTCACTAAAGGCTGGTCGTGATGTTGCTCTTTAAGGTGCCCCAAGACCGATGTTTTTACTGCGGAAGACGACCTCACACGGTCGCCTCTTCAATCTTTATTGTATCTGCGGTCGAAGGCAAGTAGGGGCAAGGAGGATTGTGGGGAAACAAATATCCTATTACGTAAAAGGTTCTGAACCCAAAGGAAACCCCCAAGGAAGAGCGGCTTCCGACCCACACCGGAAGTTTGGCCTGCGTGCCTCTCCGTCCTTTCTTCGCAATCTCTATGGGCGTGGGCCGACGCTTTCCGGCGGCGGAGGCCGATGAGCATTATGGGATATGGAAGCTGTCATGGCGGCGGCGGCGCTTTGCCGGCCGTTCTCGAAGCTCCTGAGGACAGCGACCTGGGACGGCCCGTCGGCGTCCTTTCCTTCCAGGTGGGCAGCCGCTGGGCGGAAGGAGGCGCCCTGCGACCTCCGCTTTGCCGTGTTCCTTTCATTCCTTGAATTTCCCCCGTGCCGAGTTCAAGCCTTTAACAGTTATAAAGCTACTTTTTCAATGCTTAATGTTTCATTACGTTTTTTATATATGTTGGAAGCCGCCCGGAGTGGCTGGGGAAACCCAGTCACATGAGCAGGGTGCAATTAATAAAATTATTGTGTGGTGGTGGTACAATTAATAAAATTATTATTGTGTTGGTGTTGCATTGTGTTGTTGTTATCGCCAATAAAGGAATGCGTGGGGGAGGACGTTAGTTAACTGTTTTTGTATTTTTAACTCCCCCTTTCTCCAATTTGGCAATCCAAGTACTGACTGACCATTCTGATCTCACAGGGTGAAACCAGTAGGCTCACTGTCTACCACGTTCAATGAGGTAGATGAATCATAGGATTGCAGAGTTGGAAGGGATCCCGAGCATCATCTAGTCCATCCCCCTGTAATGCAGGAATCTCAGTTCAAGCAACTGCGGTGGACAGCCAGACGACCGCTGCTTTAAATACCCCCAAGGGAGGAGAATCCACCACCTTCCAAAGGAGACCGTTCCATCCGTCCAACAGCTCTTACTGTCAGACAGTTCTTCCTGACATTGAGTTGCAATCTTCAAAGCAATCTTCAGATATCTCAAGGTTCTGTCCCCATGGAAGGATGGAACTAGCTTGTTTTCTCCTGCTCTGGAGGGTAGGCCCAATCAATGGCTTCTAAGTTGCTAGGAAGGAGATTCCGACTAAACATCATTGCAGGGGGTTGGGGTCGCTTCCAACTCCACAGTTCTATGTTATGTTATGTTATGTTATCAGATCAAAGTCCAACTGTGTTCAGGGAATTCGATTTGATTTGTGCATAATGAGTTGCAGCCTTCTCTAGAAAAAAAAACGGGCTTCCATAGCATAGCTGTTACATAGACTAGCTTGTTAGAGGGGTCACCCACTGTACAGTGTCCAGATCTGAAGTCTCTTGGGTGTCTAAAGAAATATCTAGGTTCCTCAAAAAATGATTTTAGTTCAGATACTCAGTTTTCAAAAACCACTAAAACACTTTGAACATTTACTTTAAACTACCCGGTAGGTAAATTTGATTATATGAAATTGTAGAATAGGAAGGTCCTTCAGAAGTCATCTAGTCAGTTTTCTGCTGATGCAGAATATTCACTGCTACAGCATCCCTAATAGGTTTGTGTGTGTGTGCCTATATCTTTTTGTTGTTTTAAAAAATTCTTATTTTATTGTCCTTCAGATTCATCCTTAACAACCTGCACAAGAATGCCACAAAAGTAGAAACAGTCTCTCCCTGTATGTTACTTCATACTTCCTTGCCTCGGAATGGGCTGGAGGAATTTTTTGATGATCCCAAAAACTGGGGAAAGATAGAAGTCAAATCTGGTAAGATACTCAGAATCTGTTAATTTTGACCCCCCCCCCCTTTCTGGCCTCCCACTTTGCAGATATGTAAGCTAGGTGGGATTGTAAAAGTTCAATAGCAGCACACTCTGTGCTGGCGTATATCTTCATGTGTCTGTAAAATCACTGTTCAGGTGTACACTCTTATTCAGAATATGTCACCTGAAGATATCATTTTGTCCAATAATATGTTAGCATTATTTATGTTTAATTCTGTTCATTTAAAAATATTCGATTATACATGACAGTAATGTTGAATAATCTTTTGTATCACCTTTTCTAACTTTCATGTTTTGGTGAAGCTGTCATGGGTGCAAAGCAGGTTTCAGTATGGTCAGGTCCTTAGAACAGTTCCCCATATAGTTTTGAGCAGTCATTTGTCCCCCTGCCAAAACAACGATGCGCTTTGTGGATTCCACAGGGGATTCTTGGACAGTAGAACAGCTCCGAGGCAAGAGCAGTGAGGATTTGCACAAACTTTGGTGAGTATCTTTCAGTGCATCTAATGGCTCATGTTTCTTTAAAGTTACTGTACTCGTTTCATCCTTATGCACAATATTTCAAGAACTGCTTGGTCATGATTTCAGAATCCAGGAATATCCTCCTCAATCCAGTTAAAACAAAATCAACACTGGGGAAAATCTCAGTGTTAACCTGTTAATATTATTTGACTCGCAGATTGCTTCCAAAATTCATAAGCTTGCTGACATTCCCACCACATGTGTAATATAGTTGTGCATTTACAGCCAGACACTTTAGCACTCAACATTTCTTTCCATAAACATTCTGTTCAACCTGGCAGGAGTTAAATATTGGCGCAATAAAAGTTTGTACTGTATTTCCTTTATTGATAAACTTAGTGCAGATTTTTATTGTATGCCAAATCTTAAATCATCTCAATTCTGGCATAGTAAATCCCACTTCTTTTTCTCACCTTATCCTGAAAACAGACTCCTTTTTACTCAGGTCAAACAATAATTTGTAGGTTTTTACCAAGAGGCCTTTTGATTTATTAGCTGCCATTGTGATTTCTCATGTTGTCATCTTCCTTACCATATACTTGACAAAAGATTCCTTAATTGAAAATTCTGAAAGCATGGAGTACCTAACCTCCTGTTTTTTGAGCTATCTCATTCCATGTTAGCAAACTTTCATCTGTCAAATCTCTAAATTTGTGTAGGCCCTTCCCCCAATTTACAAACTCTGATGGCTGATTTATTGTTAAAAACATTGAGTGACTTTAAGATGAATGCTAAGGAGGGAAACTTCTGGGCCTGGTTTCATCCTATAATTATTCCAAGTTTTCAGCGTTTGTCTTAGAAGTAAAGTTCATTTTAACTTGTCTTTTTCCTCTGCTGGTTGTGACACCCACTGTCCCTATATCATTATAATTTAGCCAAGAAGCAGTGGGCAGAGGTGGCTGGAGAAACTTCCACATATTTCAGAAAGCTCTATTGAATTGCATGTGGACAGCCATGAGGTGCATTTTGAGAGCTTTTGCTTCCACTTTAGTTTAAACATAATTTCTCATATGACCCAGAACCAACAAACTCTGGTTACAGTTAATTACAGTTATTTTCAAACATGCCCATTTCAAATCACAGTTTAAGCAAACCACAGTTAAGATTAACCACAGTTCTGGGTCCAGCCAACATGGTAAGCAATAGTTAATCAAAGGCAGAAGCAAAAATGTTCAAACCTCACCTCCAGCTACATGGGAGGAGGAAGAATTCCAGCCCAAGCTTCTCATTGCTTATTGACATAACACTAAACTATGTTTAGCATGACCTGGGTGTAGGGCAAACGAGTCCCAGTTAACAATCTGTTAGTACTTACCAATATGTTCTTTGACTTAGGTACGTCCTGCTTAAAGAGCGAAACATGCTTTTAACGTTGGAGCAAGAAGCAAAACGGCAGAGGCTGCCAATGCCAAGCCCAGAGCGATTAGAAAAGGTAACATGATGCTGAGGTCACTGCCAGTGTTAGAAACTCCCGTTGTCCTAGGCGCATTTTGCGACATGGAATTTCGTTAGCGCAAGCAGTTTCTGAGCTCTGGGCACAGTACTGCGCCTAATATTTCAGATTAAAACTACGAAGTGGAAGGGAAGAAGTGCCTCCCCACTTCCAGTTACTCTCTGAAGACTGCAGAAGAGACCCTCTTAAGAATATTAGGGGGGTGGGCAGGGGAAGGACTAGACCATGTGAAAAATGAGCATAATATTTTAGCTACAGTTCATTCATTTTCAGCTTTGTATACTTGTTATAAAGAAAAAGTGCTCCTAGACATTCTGTTGCTGCACCCATAACCTAGGTTTAAGGTGCCATTTAGCTCCTAGCTTTCATATCTGTTTCTAACCTGGACATGGGCAACTCTGTTCTTTGTAAAGGAAGCAGCATTTGCAGTTCTTCCAAAGACTGTTGAAAACTTTTACCTACATTTATGTAGGAGTAAAAAAAAAAAAAAAAGCAAGTCTTTAAATTTTCCCTAATTCTATTAGGCTCCTTAAACTCTTGATTTGCCCTTACCCTCCTTGTATTTTTGTCACCAACCCTGGCTACATGAGCCCTGGCAGTGAGGGAGTGGGTGCAGGATTCTGAAGCAGATTCCAGTTGAGATTTTTTTCTGGCGCCAGCACGGATGGTAAAATGAAATAAGTCTGTAAGTAAGGGATACGAGTCACAGAAAGCCTGGCTGTAGTTTCTGGTGAAGAAGTTCCACCCAACAGCAGTGCTGCCCAGGGACAGTGTAGTTATGGTTCAGGTTGTTAAAAGTGCAATCCATTGGCAAACAGATTTCCCAGTAAAGTGCGATTTAGTTTGTAGGGACAAGCAAAACCTGTTATAAGACTGCTAAGCCCATGCACATTCTACAACAGAATGCCTTCCATGTTTTGGACTACGACTCCCATCAGCTGTGACAGCTGTGCTTATTGGGGTTGATGCAGGCCAAAACATCAGGAGAGCACCAGCTTGGGAAAAGCTATGTGTCTGGAGTTCCCCTGGGCTCAGGCTCTTTTGCGTGGATTTGTGGCTTTCGAGCTGAAACACTCTTTTTTGTGGTCTTCAGGTGAAAGATTCCATGGATAGAATGGATCTTGTCATCCAGGAAAGGGAAGACGCTTTGCGGCTCTTACAGACTGGCCAGGAGAAAGAGAGACCAGGCGAATGGAGACATGACTTCTTGGGCCGCGTAATTTGGTACAAGAAAGAATTATTGGTGTTTTCCGAGCAGCATTTGTGTAGTGGGGAGAGCAAATACCAAGAGTGGCTCTGTGTAGAGCTACACTTTGTACAATATTTCACCTTGGCCTCTCCAAGGATTTGAGCTAGCAGGGTTGGGAAAGACTTCTACCTGAGATCTCAGGGAACCACTGCCAGTCCGAATAGTGCCACTGGGACATGCAAGGAAATGCTAAACAGTGTGGAATACTGCTTTTCAATGTCAGTCACCCATGACATTCTTTTCTGATCCCTCTGCCAGCAGACTTTTAAATATTTTCCCTAACATCCAATTAGCATTCAGTGGCCAGTGAGCATGCTTAATCCTCACTGGGTTTTGGGTTGGGGAGGGGAGGCTTGTTTCCTTCTCTTTTGTTTTCCTAAAGTTTTTTTTTGTACTTCTATAAGCCCGGTACCGGGAGTGACTCAAGACATTTTGCTGCCTGAGGCCAAGGACAAGAGGGGTGGTGCCCCATATTCCATGAGCAGATGCCAACTGGATTGGCAGTTGAATCTTACCTCCACACTGGGACAGCATCATTCATCACACCTGAGGGCAGCAGGCTAGCTTTTAAGGGCAGACTTCATAGGATACCCGGTAATTGCCCAACTCTGCCCAATGGTAGGGCCGGCCCTGCTCATGCTGCTGCCTTGTGTGTAGTTATTGCCTCTTTGACACATAAGAATCCACACCTACTTTGGAAATAAGAGGGTATGAGGACTGGGCTGGATGGACCTAGGACGTGATGCAATGCAAGGCAGTTTCATATATTCAAGCAAAACGTATTGAGGAAAGAACTCCCTGTTTAAGTTAAGAGCGAACCAAAAAAGTCTCTTCTACCATTTGACGTTCTTAGCTTTCTAGCACATTTTCTCTGTAAGCTATTCTGAGCAGGAGGGAACTCTGAATCTATGGGGTGAAGTCTTCCATTATGTGCTTTGCGAACAGGTCAGGGCTGCCTTTCACGCACAGCCAGTTCAGTTTCTAAAGGGCAGAGGAGGCTTGGGAAAACTGGTTATCACTTTGCCTTTCCTTAGGGAAAGTGGTGGGGAGTGCTGCTACTGCCCTAAAATAATTAACCTACCACCCTGCATTTATCATCTGAAACAACCAAATAATTTGCTCAGATAAGAACTGGTCAGGGCAGATCAGCTACTGACAGTGAACTAGGGACTGGTGCTTGTGTGTGTGCTTTGATGTGTTTTAGCTAAAAATAGGCTCTAAAATATTATGTAATGTATCCTGAGATTTTGGGGTGGGAGGAGGCGGCTAGACATAATTATGAGCTTTTCAAAAGAATCTCATCTCACACTTTCCCCTTGTCTGTCATTGGCAGGTACACTTTCAAGGAATGGCCAATCCCTTGGTACCTAAATGCAAAGCATAACAGGAAGCGGTTCTACTATTTGCCAAAGATCAATCGTTTTCTCAGGTAAGACCAGCAGCCTTTAAAGCCAAACCCTTTTATCTGTCCTCTTACCATTTGTCCTGCTTTGCCGATTGTCTGAGAAAGCTACGAGATCGCCTTGCGCCATATGTGCCTGCTTGACCACTTCGATCGGCAGAATTGGCACTACTGCAGGTGTCACATAATACCCGTTCTGTGTTTGTAAGAGCGTGTTTAGTGTGGCAGTGGCTATATTTTGGAACTCCCTACCTGTTGAGCTCAAGTAGACGCCTTCACTGTGCTCTCTTGGGCACCTGCTAAAAACATTGTTGTATATACATTGTTGTATATAATTGTAAATAAAACAAACAGCTTTTACGCTAACTTACACTGGTTGGTTTTCTCCTGCAGACTTAGACTTGAACAACATTTGCGCAATGAATCAAGGAAGAAGAATGCGCAGAAGCGGGAACAGAAGCGTTTAAAGGAACTATTCCCTCATCTTGGTGCTCAGTCTCAAAGTTAACGTGAAGTTGGCAATGTTTGATGGAATTGTGGGACAAATATTCCTCCTTCTGAACTGGTTGTAAATGGACAAAGAGTAAGGCAAAACATACCATGTGATGTAAAACAAACTCATTTCCGCCCCTAAAATAAAGCTGTTTCATCCTTCTTGTAAAATATTTGTTCATTCATAGACTTGTTTGTCAACAACCATTTAATTAACTGTTTTCTATGTCATGGCACATAGTTTGTAGTTGCAGTCACAAAGAAACAGGTGTGCTCTAATTAAAATCCAGTTTGGTTTTTGTAAAAACCAGTTTTTGGTCCTCATGTTGAGTTTACTTAGCAATTATATTTAAAAGACAGGAAAGTTTTGGGGGTCATGCAGAGCTCTCTGGCCCATGAGATGATCAAAAGTTGCATAAATATGCACGATTTTGTACAGCTGGGCTGGATTTGGCTCAGGTCTGTTAATATTAATCCCAATTTATGGTGCATGTAGCATGGGCACCAGGGAAGCAAAAAGTTAAATGATTCCTGTATTCAAGTACCATTCCCTCCAACTCACACAAATAGAACAACACTACTGCAGATCTAGCAAACAGTAGTATTAAAGGCAGGGATTAGTTCGACCAAGAACTGAGTACCATCCATTCTCCCTTCATTTAATGAGTTGTGTGAATGTAAAACAGAATTTCTCTGAAACAAACACAAAGGGACTCTAAGACAAACTAGAGGAATTTATTAAGGCCAACGTAACAAGGAAGACTAGTCTGAAAGTAGACACATTTCTCAGAAAGGCAGGAGATTACATCCACAGTTTATAGCTTCGTTTCCAGTGGGGGGGGGGGGATTTTGCAGAAAATATATATCTATACAAAAATTATAAAAAGAGTTTGTATAAGAGTTATTGCATTTACAAAGGATGCGGGCATCCATCTGCTGTGACAACAATGTTGGCCTTTTAAAATACCTATGGTTTGTTAAAAATGGGAGATTGCAGAATGCACAAAAAAGTATATATTTCCTACAAAAGAGACACAAAACTTTTGATTCCTGAGTATGCTAAAGCTATCCAATATTAGAAGCGCTGGGGAAGGCAGCTGTCTTTTTTTATAATTAAAAAAACCAGTTCTTTATGGGCATTTTCTTTCTACACATTGCTTCCCTCCTTCTTCGTATTCTTGCTTGGAGATCCACATCTGCTGGAAGGTCCCCTGGAAGAGACAAAACCAAAGATGGCAGCCTTTTCTTTGAAAGGATAGTGCAGAGTATGAAACGGAAACCATAATGACAGGAAGCTGGAAAGAGCTATTGTCCTCATGTTGGGCTTGTGGAATTCCTAGGTGTCCAACTGGCCACAATATCCACAGGGAACCACATTGGTTGTCACTGCTCTAAAGATGACAAGCAAGGAGAAACAAGGCAATTCAGGTCTGACCTTGTTCCTCAAGAAGGTGTTTTGAAATAATAATCATGCCTATAGTAGTTTCCAATGAGGAAATTGCTTTACCGTTCCTATACACACACACACACTGGTCCATCATTTTTCTCCCCATTAGCAAACACTCCCCACTGGTTAAGTCTCACCCAAATCTTCTTGGGTAACCTTTTTGAGCAGCGCTGCTTCCCCACCAATCAAGCCTTATCAATCTACTAACCAAAGAAGCCAAAATGGAGCCACCAATCCAGGAACTAAACCGTCGCTCTACTGTTGTATTGTTCGCTATCAACTTCAGTCGCATGCTCTGAAATCAAAATGGGGGGAAAATATTGTCATTTTAAATTGGCCCAGATCCAAGGGGCTATCTGAGGAATGCCCAAGCTGCTGACTTGTATATGCCTACTAGCATTATCTTTCTCTTTAAACAGTCCCACTGCCATGACTGTGTTTCAAATCACATGTGAAATGCCCCTCACGTTTCAGATACGGTTTGCTACATGGCTCTTTGTTTGCAAAATAGGTACACGTATTTGCAAAAAAAAGTCCTAAACCTCTTTTGGCACATGGAACTCACTTGATGACTGGATCATGCCTATAAACATAGACAACTCAGACCATTATCTCCTGCATCTGCGTACAGCAAAGTCTGCAGGAAGCGCTTAAAATCACGGGGCTGTAGCCAACACTGCATGAGTAATTCCACTTATGCAACAGGGCTTCCCTTTCCTCTCCCTCTACACCCCCCAAAAATCTGCTCCAGAGGATCCTCTGAGGTCAGGCATGCAAGAGGGAATTACTCAAATTTGTTGCATGCTCCTGCTCCAACAAACTAAAATGTCTTGGACTGAAACATTACATTTGAACTATGCCTCATATGAAACAGCAAGGCATGTAGACTCATCCCCAATGCATCAATGAACTGAAAGCCAGAGAAGATGGATGCAGTTCACCAGTCTTGTGTTTGGCAGGAGCACTGTTCCAATAGCCAAATACCTGCACACATTTAAGAAGTACAAGGAAAATGTTTGCTGTTTGGTAGCCACTCACCGGAGGTGTTTTCTGAGACAGTTCTCTATTTAGTCTGTCTGTAAAGCTCTGTAGTAGGGTGTTCCCTCCTGCTACAATCACACTCCCATAGAGACCCTGGAGAATGAAGGCAGAACTCATTACAATGGTATTTCTTCTCTGTTGCCCTTCACAACACAGATATATATATTGAAAGAAACAAGTCACAACTTCATTCTGCTGATAAAACAATGTAAGAAAAAATAACTAGCATGCTTAAGACCTGTGAGCGGTTCCAGAAATGAACTTTCCCACTAGGTAAATTTTCCAAAGCTACATAGGAAGTCTAGATAATTCCATACTAAAAATCATAGTTTGGCAGATGGGGATCCCTAATTCACCAGAAGCCTGAGAAATATGTCTAGCATGGACATTAATATCTATTCGTGGACTTTCTGAATTAGCACATTCTCTTGGGCAAGCTGTTGATAGAGGTGGTGAAGATGACTGGGGGGCAAAGCAACAATACAGAATGCGAGTATGCAGGGAATCAAGCTGTGTTGGACCATGAAGATGGCAACCCCAGCCCGGTTTAGTTTCTGTCATCTCATGGAAAACAGCACTACAGGGAATCCTAGCTTCACATTTTACATTGTGGTCTTAGGCACTCTTACTCAAAAGTGTATCTTATCTGTTGCAGTGGGACTGAGTTGCAGTATACAGGGCTGCAATCCTCAAGAGCACACGATCAGCCTGACTACCTGAGACATAGGAGGGCCACCTCCTTGCCCATGAACCTACTCACACGTTTAGATCATCAGAAGCCCTGCTCCATATCCTACCAACTGGCTGAGTTATGGCCTGGGGCAGGGCCTTTCAGTAATGGCACCTACAGGGCCACCTAGTCTGCCCATTAGTCATTGCCTTTAAATGTCAGGTCAGAATGCCTGGGTGGTAACTAACCTGGGTGGTAACCTGGGTGGTAGCCTGGGTAGTAACTAAGCATCTGCCAGGGTTTGCTGCTTCTCTTTTTGAATGTTGTCAGTTGGGATTTTATTCATTTTCAGGTCCATTTAAATGTAGTAACTGATTGCTGTCTACCTTCAGGGGTCGCACGGATGGAAAGGTAGGGTAAATCATTTCAAAACTGCTACAAACATGGACTTTGACTCAGTGATTAGAGCATATGCCTTGCACACAGCAGAACCTGGGTCCAAGCCCTGGTACCTCCCCTTTAAAAGGCTCAGGTTATTTTCCTGGTCAGACGATAAACAAGCCTGGGCCACTTGGACAAATAGCCTGACATGGTATAAGGCAGATTTCTACGTTCCTAATCAACACACAGCAGCTAACATTTATGCAGTATTTTAGAGGACATGCAAAGCACTTCAACATTATCTTACATCAATTCAGTGCGACCACCACCACCCTGCAAATGGGATGGCTGAGACTGAAAGAGCAGTAGCTCCCCTAAGGTGACAAAGCAAGTTCGTTGCCAAGGCAAGACATTACACCAGCTCTCCCTTGGAGAATGCAAGCAGGCTTTTAACAGCATTATGTGGAGCAGATCACTATTCAGGGCATGGGTCAATCCTGCACTTTGAATTTTAGCTAAGGGAAGGGAATCACTCCCTGGTCTATTTACTTTTATTTATTTTTATTTTTTTAAATTCATCTTTATTCATTTTTCACACAAAAAAGAAACCATACAAAAATACAAAATATAAAAAGAAAAAGAAAAAACAAAAAAGAAGAAAAAAAACACATATGAAGACAAAAAAAATACATAAAAAAGGAATAATCAAAAATTTCTAATATTCATTATCACATTATCATATCATTTAGACTCCCCCGGTTCACCCCCCATTGGTTCCCCATTTCGAAATCCTTATGGAACAGTTTTCACATAATACCAATTATTTTCCCATTAATTTAAAATTACCTCTCTAATTAAATCCTTGCACTTTTATCTAATTCACTCAATTCTTATATACATACATTCTAATTAATTACTTCCCCAACTTAAATTTTCGTCAGAAAAGAATTCTCTTTTAATACTCATTCTTCCCTCCTTCCCCCGGGCCCAGATAATCCAGAAAAATCAGTAAATTCCATAGTTCATACCAGTGTCGGACTTTTTCCATTAATCCAGCCTTTAACCACATACATGACTTTTTTAACCCACCCCCACCCTCACTGCAACCTTCCCACAATATTTTGTGAGTTCAGCATGTTGTTTCCCCATTTTTCTTATTGCTTCCCAGCACCCTCCTCCAATCCCAGTTAGCCAGTGGTTTCCCCACCCTCCCTCTCTCACTGGGAGTGCAAGGGTCCTCACTGGTTCCCGATTGAGGGGTTCTTTAGTCAAGTCCTGAATCAGCCCCACATCTCTCACATGTGGGACAGTTTGCCATCCTTCTTCCTCCTCTTCTTTGTAGCTTTTAGGTTTTTCTTGAATGTCCTTATTGTCTGTCATTTGTAATTCCTCCTGTGTTGTCACAGAGCTGATCTGTCCTCTTTCCTCGTCCTTTTCTTTATCATCACCTGGCATGTCCAATCTTTTTTTAATTTGACTCAATTGCCCATTATTCTTATTCAGTTCCTCTTTGATATACAAAATCCAGAAAGATCTTTTGGTAATAGGAATCCTGTGATGGTGTTGGAACTTCCATCGTCTCTGGTCTTAAATCCCGTGGGAAACAGCAGATAATAAAACCGGATGTGGCAGGAATCAAATTACACTGTAGAATCCATTTTGAGTCCCGTCCTGGCTATTCCATTAATCCATATAAACCATGTCATCTCCTCGTAGTATCAACAAAATTGTAAGTCCATTTACTGATCTCTCCAGCAACCAAGGTCCGGTCTCCTGGAGGGTTTCAAAGTCTTATTTCTGATGATTTAGTTGCTCCACTCCCTTTCCTTGTCAGAGAACAAGTTACTGTAATTTAAAGTGCCCAATGTAGGAGACCGACTTCCGTTTTTTTAAAAAAAATCTCCTACCATGTCCATCGTTAATAAAAGATTTTGCCGCTTAGAATTTTTACTCACTTTTTTCAGTCCTTTAATTCACGGAAGGCATCCGCTGCTAACTGCCTGAGGGATCAGGGCTTCATTTCGGAGGGTGATGAAAGTGCCCAAAATGGCTCCCGCAACTACCACTCCGCTAACTCTCGAGAGCTCTACGGCTTCTCGGGTAGCGGAGGAGTCGCGTTAAGGAGCTCTGCCGGGCCAAAAACGCCCCCGGGAAGCTCAACCCGGGGTTTCTGGGGATCCGCGCGCCCTCGCGGGATTCCCCCCCCCCTCCGCGAAAGCCAGAAGCCTCGGAGCTCGAGGCTTCTGCGCCCTCTCGGCAGCGCAGCAGACCGGAAGTTGGTCTATTTACTTTTAAACCATCATACCTAACTAATACTTACTGGCCTGATGTCTATATCACACATCCCGACACTTGTAGTGACCACATGGCTCACGCCAAGCATTGTGTTGCCAGATAAACCCTGGAGAGGGAAGAAAGAAAATGGCAAGTTAATGCTATCATAGTAGAATCAAATTGATAACAGTGTGATAGAATATGCCTTGTATGCATTTTTTCCAGCCCCATAGATAGGAGGTACATTGGTTGAGGAGGGGGCTGTAGCTCTTGGGAATCTTCGCCTGGCCTTATCTTCTCAGTTTGCCCATTTAAAAAATAAATAGCACAGAGACCATGAAATCACTTGCAAAACAGTGGGGAAAACAAACTGTTGCAAAATCAGAAAATGCTGTTGGGGAGGCCCAAATACTGTTAGTGTGTACCTTACTGTCCATTCACCAAAATTGTTATAATAAAAATAAAACCTTTCTTCCCAACTTATTATCCAGTTTAGAACTGCTCCAAAATAAGGCAAGAGTAGATCTTTCCTTTTAACAGTTAAGTCTCAGTCTGCTAACAAAGGATTTTATCAGAGGGCAAATCATAATGGTCTTGTGTGTGGGTATTTCTGGGAAATAGAAAGTCTTCATCAGAGCAGAACAATATATGACCCATCGAACCAACCCAGCCGACCACCCATATACTGTATTTGCAATCCCAGGCAGGCAGCAAAACAACAGAGGTTTATCAACCTCCCAATGGGCTGCAATACATGGCTGGTGAACTGTGCTAGCCTGGTGGCCAACCAGTTCTACAAAACAGTGAGGATGGGGGGGGGGATACTCTACTTGTAGGAGAGGATGCTTCATGATCTATCAGTCATATAATGCAAGGATGGGGAAATGGATCCAGCTGGCAGGTGAGAGCCTTCCTGCTTTCCACTTCCCCCAATCACCTGTTGATGACATGGCATTATTATGGAATCAGGTGACAAGTTGAAAATGGCATCAATTTGCAAGTTGTTTCAACACAATTTCAAAATAATGACAGCCACGCCTTCACCTGCCTTGCACCTGAAGTCATCTGCAATTTCAGAGGCAAGGCAGATGGACGTGATTTGGAGGAAATGGCCTCATGTGTCAAATTGGGACCCCTGCCAGATCTAATATGGCCCAGAGACCAGAGGTTCCCCACCCCTGATGTAATGCTATTAGAAATGTAATGCAAGACACATTCTGGTTCATCTGAAGCTCCAAATATCCTGCTATTTCTTATCTTCCCCAAATCATTTAAAACAGTTAAAAAGATTCCAGGACATTTCACGTTACTGATTCCTATATACTTCCATAACGTAATAGATGCTTGCACACAAAATGCAATCTCACATACTGTCCTACTTAGTTTTACCTTTACATTGGAAGGGTCAAACAAGCCTTCAGGAATTTTTAGCCGCTCAGCACCAAAGTCACAGTTGTAACCATTGGGGAATTCGTAATGTACCGTGGGCATCTGTGCAGCCACCCTGGAGGGCAGAAACAACTCGTTTTTAGAAGGCATTAAACCGTTGCCAGGTTTTTTCCCCCCAGTTCTCATGCACAACACAGCAAACTGCATTTCTTACCAAATTTTTATTGCAACAATCCCAGGAAACAGGGAACTGATAAAGGCCCCCCAGAGAACTTTGTGGCATGGAAGGGATTGGAACAATGCACCCCTCCCATATCCAAACAATTCCCTTCCCCCCCTCCCAATATTTCCATGTTGCCCTTGTTTTTCGTTTTCTTCCTTGCTCTACAAGTTATTTTCAGAGTCTCATCCCTTCACCATTAAGAGACTCTGCCCAACAGTTTCACTAGCTATTAGAACTGGAACACTGGGAAGGAGGGGTTGGCCTGGCTGGCTAGCTTGCACCCCTTACACCTTTTTAGCAACAAAATGTCTGAACACTAAACCACTGGTATATCACAAGTGGTCTCTTTATTTACTGTGCTTGTAATTGTTTAAGATAAAACCTATTTGGGAAACTACTTTTGCCATTTTTATGGATGTTTATTGTTGGGTTTCCCACAGGCATCTGGTGGGCCACTGTGAGAACAGGGTGCTGGACTAGATGGGCCGTTAGCCTGATCCAACTGGTTATTCTTATGTTATGTTTGTTTATGACATTGATATACCACCTTTTCTTCCAAGGATCTCAAGGTGGTGTACATGGTTCTCCTCCCCATTTCATCCGCACAATGCTGTGATGTAGGTTAGGCTGAGAGGCAGCAACTAGCTTAAGGTCACCCAGAGAGTTTCATGGCTGAGTGAGGATTCAAACCCTGGTCTCTCAGGTTCTAGTCCACCACTCTAACTAAGGGGGGCACTGGCAGAGCTGTCAATGTGAACAATGTCTCCAGTCCTTGATGCCAAGCCTGAACAGCTCTGCATGAGGTTGAAAAGAGTGCTTCTGTCTTTTAAAGGAACTGCTTGCTTGCTGGTTGTCTTTAAGCAGCTTTTACCTGCCCTAAATTGTTGTTATTCTCAGCTATGGTTAATGAAAACAAGTCAGCTTTGTAAACTATGGGTGGCACTCAA
This sequence comes from Zootoca vivipara, assembly GCF_965207765.1. NCBI lineage: Eukaryota > Metazoa > Chordata > Lepidosauria > Squamata > Lacertidae > Zootoca > Zootoca vivipara. The sequence goes on along the minus strand of NC_142588.1, from coordinate 86,695,936 downwards.
CTAAGTTTCACTCACAAGCAGACCTACTGAAATTCATGAACCTAACTTAGCCATGACTATTAATTTCAATGTGTCTACTCTGAGAAAAACTTAAGTTGAGTATCACCCTATGGTTTGAAGTTGGTTTGTTTCCACAGCCAGAGTTAAAATTAACCACAATTTGTCCAGTATTGACAACGTATCAAGTTGTGGTTAATCAAAAACAGAACCAAAAGCTTCCAAATTCTTCCTTATACCCTGCTGGGGTGGCTTATAGGAAAAAGTGCAAGCCCAGCGAGAGGAGAGGCTAATTCTTGTAATGCTAAACAATGATTTAGTATGATGTTCACAGGCTCAGGTTGGAAATCACCCAGTTACTTAAGTTAGCCATTGTAAAGTTGAAAATAATTTTAAAAGAACATACTGTTCATCATAAGTTGAATCAGACACTTGGAGGACAGAAGCCTGGAAGTCCTGAATCACACACTGTGGAGGGGAAAGTATTGAAAAGAACAGGTATGAGGTCTCATGTTCCAAACACCAGAAGACCAAAGAAAGGAGGAACTGTGGACCATACAAGAGAATCCTAGGCAGACAGAAACATTGACATATATCTGTAATATCTCAAAGAGTTGGAGTACATGACCCATGGAAAGTGGAGAATCCCCAGAAGAATCTTTGAAATGGCAGACCTGGTTCAGAGTTACAGAAGGACAAATCTTAGCAGGGAAATGTCTGCATTGGATACCAATAAAATGCCATAAAGCTTTCTCTTCCCACCCCAACAACATTACTACCATCTTCAAAATTAAGGCTATTCTTAGCAGAACCTTTAAGGTATACTAAAGCAGACCTAAGAAATGAAGGCTACCCACCCCTGCAATAAACCTTCTCAGTAATCAAGCTGCGATATCCTGCAATTCTCAAGAGTTTCCACATTGCTGTATGTGGGAACTCCAGGATGACAAACATTTTTAATTTAGAACAATAATGACCTAAAACAAGAGATTCCCTCACACCTTGCAAAACAAAAATACATAGGCTTTATTATATTACTGCTCTCATCTTTTCTCTCCCATTGACCTGCATACTACGTAGAGTTCCAGTTGCCTGACCTCAAAAAATATATTGTTGGGTTGGAAAAGGTTCAGAAAAGGACAGCCCAAATGATCAAGAGGGTGGAGCAACTCCTCAAAGAGGAAAGGTTACAACATTTCAGACTTTTTAGTTTAGAGAAAAGATGACTGTCTACAAATTCTACACGATATAGAGGTTTATAAAATTATGGCGTGGAGAAGTGGCTAGAGAAAAGTTATTTCTTCCTCTCTTGTAGCACTAAAACTTGGGAACATCTAATGAAGCTGAATTTTGGAAGATAAAATTCAGAAAAGATAAAAGAAAGTACTTTTTCATGCAGTGCATTATTAGACAACGGAACATACGGCTATGCTCTGCCTACATGCTCTGCTTCTGAAAACCAATTGCTGGAAACCAACAGAGGAGAGAGTGCCCTTGTGCTTGGGTTTCCCACAGGCATCTGGCAGGCCACTGCAAGAACAGGCTTTCGAGTTTTTCTGCCATTCCCCATTTTTTTAAAGCATTGTTCCTGGTTATGCAAGCCTAACACATTCACGAGTGCTAGTTATATCTGAGTTTATTAAGGGCAGGGTAGGGACCCTACGCTCCCCTACCCAGCCGGCCCCTAGATGTTGTTTGACAACTCCCATCATCCTCAACCACTGGCCAGCTGGCTGCAGCTGATGAAAGGTAGAAGTCTTGAGAAGACTGTAGGGCCACAGATCCCTCATCCCAAGTTACCTCTAGCAGAGGAATCCTATCCAGCACAAGGTATACTTCCAAAATTATTTTCTTTGTAGACCTGGAAGAACATACTCACATTGCACATGTAATTGTGCCACGTTCTTGTGACTTGTGGCAATTTCTCTTTTCTCTTCCAGTTTGCTGGAGAGCCCTCACGAACTGCTTCCTGCAATAGCAAATCAGGGTCAGTTCAGTGTCCACATTCCAATATGTTATTTAACAAAGGGCAAGAATACAGGGCCTGTATTCCAACTTCTATGTTGCAAGGAAGCTGCCTTTCCACAAATCCACAGGATGAGCCTTGGCTTTATGGGTTTTTTCCAACCAGTCAAAAAGGGAGCTGTCACTCCAATTCTCACCTTCCCATGTTGGCAAGCACTAATCAGCCCTGCCCTTAGGTGCTACCTGACATTTACTTCCAACACCCTTCAGCCCTCCTGATTAGAGAAATTTCCTTTCTCCTGTCCATCTTTCCTTCCTCCCCTCCCTGTTACTCTAGGGAAATAAAAAGAGGTACAATTTGTTGTGAAAGTTGTTTAAGCGGTGTATCTGGTTGAACCTTTGTTCTGTTGATTCTCTCTAAGTTGTCTAATCTTGAGTATCTAGAGAACCCTTGTTGATTTCATTTCCAATGGGACCCACTAGACTTTCTTCAATTTCACCATGTTGTTTAGTCGTTTAGTCGTGTCCGACTCTTCGTGACCCCATGGACCATAGCACGCCAGGCACTCCTGTCTTGCACTGCCTCCCGCAGTTTGGTCAAACTCATGTTCGTAGCTTCGAGAACACTGTCCAACCATCTTGTCCTCTGACGTCCCCTTCTCCTAGTGCCCTCCATCTTTCCCAACATCAGGGTCTTTTCCAAGGATTCTTCTCTTCTCATGAGGTGGCCAAAGTATTGGAGCCTCAGCTTCACGATCTGTCCTTCCAGGGAGCACTCAGGGCTGATTTCCTTAAGAATGGATAGGTTTGATCTTCTAGCAGTCCATGGGACTCTCAAGAGTCTCCTCCAGCACCATTATTCAAAAGCATCAATTCTTCGGCGATCAGCCTTCTTTATGGTCCAGCTCTCACTTCCATACATCACTACTGGGAAAACCATAGCTTTAACTATACGGACCTTTGTCGGCAAGGTGATGTCTCTGCTTTTTAAGATGCTGTCTAGGTTTGTCATTGCTTTTCTCCCAAGAAGCAGGCGTCTTTTAATTTCGTGACTGCTGTCACCATCTGCAGTAATCAAGGAGCCCAAGAAAGTAAAATCTCTCACTGCCTCCATTTCTTCCCCTTCTATTTGCCAGGAGGTGATGGGACCAGTGGCCATGATCTTGGTTTTTTTGATGTTGAGCTTCAGACCATATTTTGCGCTCTCCTCTTTCACCCTCATTAAAAGGTTCTTTAATTCCTCCTCGCTTTCTGCCATCAAGGTTGTGTCATCTGCATATCTGAGGTTGTTGATATTTCTTCCGGCAATCTTAATTCCGGCTTGGGATTCATCTAGTCCAGCCTTTCGCATGATGAATTCTGCATATAAGTTAAATAAGCAGGGAGACAATATACAACCTTGTCGTACTCCTTTCCCAATTTTGAACCACTCAGTTGTTCCATATCCAGTTCTAACTGTAGCTTCTTGTCCCACATAGAGATTTCTCAGGAGACAGATGAGGTGATCAGGCACTCCCATTTCTTTAAGAACTTGCCATAGTTTGTTGTGGTCGACACAGTCAAAGGCTTTTGCATAGTCAATGAAGCAGAAGTAGATGTTTTTCTGGAACTCTCTAGCTTTCTCCATAATCCAGCGCATGTTTGCTATTTGGTCTCTGGTTCCTCTGCCCTTTCGAAATCCAGCTTGCACTTCTGGGAGTTCTCGGTCCACATACTGCCTAAGCCTGCCTTGTAGAATTTTAAGCATAACCTTGCTAGCGTGTGAAATGAGCGCAATAGTGCGGTAGTTGGAGCATTCTTTGGCACTGCCCTTCTTTGGAATTGGGATGTAGACTGATCTTCTCCAATCCTCTGGCCATTGCTGAGTTTTCCAAACTTGCTGGCATATTGGGTGTAGCACCTTAACAGCATCATCTTTTAAAATTTTAAATAGTTCAGCTGGAATATCATCACTTCCACTGGCCTTGTTATTAGCAGTGCTTTCTAAGGCCCATTTGACTTCACTCTCCAAGATGTCTGGCTCAAGGTCAGCAACCACACTACCTGGGGTGTACGAAACCTCCATGTCTTTCTGGTATAATTCCTCTGTGTATTCTTGCCACCTCTTCTTGATGTCTTCTGCTTCTGTTAGGTCCTTACCACTTTTGTCCTTGATTATGGTAATCTTTGTACGAAATGTTCCTTTCATATCTCCAATTTTCTTGAACAGATCTCTGGTTTTTCCCATTCTATTGTTTTCCTCTATTTCTTTGCATTGCTCATTTAAGAAGACCCTCTTGTCTCTCCTTGCTGTTTTTTGGAAATCTGCATTCAGTTTCCTGTATCTTTCCCTATCTCCCTTGCATTTTGCTTGCCTCCTCTCCTCTGCTATTCGTAAGGCCTCGTTGGACAGCCATTTTGCTTTCTTGCATTTCCTTTTCCTTGGGATGGTTTTCGTTGCTGCCTCCTGTATAATGTTACGAGCCTCCATCCATAGTTCTTCAGGCACTCTGTCCACCAAATCTAAATCCTTAAACCTGTTCCTCACTTCCACTGTGTATTCATAAGGGATTTGATTCAGATTGTATCTTACTGGCCCAGTGGTTTTTCCTACTTTCTTCAGTTTAAGCTGGAATTTTGCTATAAGAAGCTGATGATCTGAGTTACAGTCAGCTCCAGGTCTTGTTTTTGCTGATTGTATAGAGCTTCTCCATCTTTGGCTGCAGAGAATATAATCAATCTGATTTCGATGCTGCCCATTTGGTGATATCCATGTGTAGAGTCGTCTCTTGTGTTGTTGGAAGAGAGTGTTTGTGATGACCAGCTTGTTCTCTTGACAGAACTCTATTAGCCTTTGCCCTGCTTCATTTTGAACTCCAAGGCCAAACTTGCCAGTTGTTCCTTTTATCTCTTGATTCCCTACTTTAGCATTCCAATCCCCTGTAATGAGAAGAACATCCTTCTTTGGTGTCATTTCTAGAAGGTGTTGTAGGTCTTCATAGAATTGGTCAATTTCACTTTCTTCAGCTCCAGTAGTTGGTGCATAAACTTGGATTACTGTGATGTTAAAAGGTCTGCCTTGGATTCGTATCGAGATCATTCTGTCATTTTTGAGATTGCATCCCATTACAGCTTTTGCCACTCTTTTGTTGACTATGAGGGCCACTCCATTTCTACTACAGGATTCTTGCCCACAGTAGTAGATATGATAGTCACCCGAACGGAATTCGCCCATTCCCTTCCATTTTAGTTCACTGATGCCCAGGATGTCGATATTTATTCTTGTCATCTCATTTTTGACCACATCCAGCTTACCTCCATTCATGGTTCTTACATTCCAGGTTCCTATGCAATATTTTTCTTTACAGCATCGGACTTTCCTTTCGCTTCCAGGCATATCCGCAACTGAGCGTCCTTTCGGCTTTGGCCCAGCCGCTTCATCAGCTCTGAATCTACTTGTACTTGTCCTCCGCTCTTCCTCAGTAGCATGTTGGACGCCTTCCGACCTGAGGGGCTCATCTTCCAGCGTCATAACTTTTATATGCCTGTTGTCTTTGTCCATGGAGTTTTCTTGGCAGGGATACTGGAGTGGCTTGCCAGTTCCTTCTCCAGGTGGATCACGTTTAGTCAAAACTCTCCACTATGACCTGTCCATCTTGGGTGGCCCTGCATGGCATAGCTCATAGCTTCTCTGAGTTATTCAAGCCCCTTCGCCACGACAAGGCATTGATCCATGAAGGGGAATTTCACCATACAAATTTCACCATACAAGTTTCTAAATTGGATTCAGGCTTTTGGCTTCCTACTGATTACACAAGGGATATTATTCCATGTGCCAGATTGCTTGGTTTTATGATAAGGGCCTTGATCTGAGAGAGACAAGGGGAAACTGTCTGGAGCGCACTCAGCTGGCAGTGCCTCTCCTTGCAACTTTTTGGTGACAGTTGTAAAGGAGAAAGGAGTGTAGTTCAGCAGCCTGTCTTGCAAGTTTGTTGGATGATTCCTTCACAGCTGCCTTACCAAAAGTCAGACCGATTGTCTACCTAGCACCATCAGAACCAAGTGGTGGACATATACCCAGCTCTCTAGGAAGTCATTCCATCCCCAAAATCTAAGGGGTGGCTCACATGCACTCGAGCACTTCTCACTGAACATTTCTCAGGCAAATGATCTGAAGGCCCTGTATAAATGAAAGATGAACATGCATGCAAACTGTGTGTTGTTGGGTCCCTACAAGGCAGAAGTTCAAGAGGTGCTCTCAAGTTCAAAACACTGGGGAAATACTGCCTGGACTGGAGGAGAGGCTCACAAAAGCAGCCAACATACACACAAAGCAAGCAAACCCTTTCATTCTTTCCAGTATAATTTATTACCTTTTTTATATAATAGAATCAATTTTTATTAGATTTTCGCTTACAAATCAATCATATCAAACCAATTATTCCAAATTATACAAACAGAGTATAATCTATTACCTACCTTTGATGCAATCATATATGGAGGAATTATCTCCACGTTCATTTCCTGAAACAGTTCTCTGCACTGCATCGTAATGAAATCTCCAGCCAGAGGTGATTTCACAATGCCTGCAAATACAGAACACAAGTGGGACACCTAGAAAAGGTTTCAATCTTCCAATATCACATTTTGCATGCAGGAGGTCACCCCCGCCCAAATCCCAAATAAGCAGAGTTATTTCCGTAGTAGCAGGCTTCTGCATTCTCAGGGACCTGTGTTCTCCAGTCCAATGGCAGACTGGAAAAGCATTCTGCTACACAAACCGCCCCCCTTCAAGAGCAACCAGGCTGCAGAATAAAGATGGTAAGCGACTTCACAGAGCAGATGCACTCAGACTCAGCCAAGGGATGACATACAAAATGCAAACTAAAGATGTTACATTAAAGCGAAAGATATCTCTGTTTTGTAAAGTTTGAAGACATTGGTCTTATGACAATAACAGGGGGGGGGGTTAGTGTTGTGTTTTTTTATTTTAAAAAAAGAGTGGGCCGAGGCCTCTAGTCCAGCACTCTTTCTTTAGCAGAGGCTCTTAGATGCCCCTGCACAAGCACACAAATAAAACATGAAAAAGATGACCCTTTTCTGACCTTGTTCTTTAGCGTCTGGTACTCAAGAGTATACCAATTCTGAATACAAAGGATGCATTTTTGCTTATTTTGATACCTTAAAATAAGCTCATGAAGGATAGATCTATCTAAGCCAGCAACCAATCACCACATCTTTGGGGGGGGGGGAATTCCTCAAATGATTTAATCCTGTTTTGGGGAATCCTGTTTTCTGCTTGTCCTGAACCTAACTTATTAACGGGGCAGTCAAGATTACTACCAACTCCTCTGGAAGAATTCTTACCTTGCTGGAGCACGTATCCATCATGCACTGGGATGGCAGTGGTGTGGGTTGCTCCGCTATCCAGGATCAAGCCTGTGGATCTGCCATTAGCAAAGCTAGTCGGAAGGGTTAAGGAAGACAATGGGATTTGGGCACAACCTAAACACAAAAGGCGCTGCAGTTCATTTTGCTCTTGGACGTGATAGGACACGTCCTTTCTTGTCAAAATTACATGCAACTTTTGGGGACGGAAGCTAAGAAAAATATACACCTTTGAAGCATGGGAAGTCCCCCCCCCCAAAAAAAAAGAAAGAAAAAGAAAATAAATATACCTACACTATGGTTGCAATTCTATACATACTTGCTGGGGTGTAAGCTCTACCGAACTCAGTGGGGGGGACCTGCTTCTAAATAAATATGCATAGGATTGAGCTGCATTATTGCTTGAAACTCAAGCAACAATCTCCAGTTCCTGAAAGGATTATATCATGTAATTCTTACACCGTCTGAATGGGCAATTTATTCCTCCTGTTGAGTTTTATTCATTCATTCATACACACACACACACACACACCATAGTTTACACCATTACCATACCATACCCTGTCATTCAAGAAGACATTCTCCAGGCAGGGGGGGGGGACCTCTAAAAGCATGCTCATTATAGGAACCTTTTCACTGAGAAGCAGGGTAAAAACAATTTCAATAAGCAATACTAAGCAGCTTAGTATATACAAAGTTAATTCAGATCTTAGGGACTTTTATTTCTGACTGGAGAATGAATTTCTGACTGGAGAATGAATGAAATCCAGTGAGGTTGCTCAGCTGATTGTATGTCTTCCAACAGCAGAACAGACAGGGAAGGGTCTTTTAAAATTCCCCCTCCTCCCAATATACTCCAGAGGATTGAGGTAATCACTGTAAATTGCTTCCCTTCCAGCTGACAGATGCCTTAACATCAGCCGAGAGGTAACTTTGGTTACAACCCAATAAATATAACCAACCCATCTTTGAGACTAGCATAGTGACACCACCTTGATTTAAATGTTAAAAACAGTACCATATGTTTCCGTCTATAAGACACCCCCATGTATAAGACGCCCCCTATTTTGGGGGACTCCGATTTAAGAAAATGGGGGGGGGAGATAGCCCTCATGTATAAGAAGCCCCCAAATTTAGGACATTATTTTTTAGGGGAAAAACTAGTCTTATACACAGAAAAATACGGTATGTTTGTTTTTTTTCTATAAAAGTGCAAAAAGCTCTGTAATGATGTCCACTTATTCATTAACATGTTTGGGATACGCTGTGAGAACTGCAGTTTTGCACAAGAAGAAAGCAGGGATATTGTAATGTTCAAACATCAGCTCTGTCAATTTCTCACGCTTGGCTCTGGTGTTCCACTAGAAGAGTGCAAAGATAAAAAAAACAAATTCACCTATAACTTGAGCAGAAATATGTCACACTCAGAATAGGTTGCTTAAATGTTCACAGGGCAATAATATGTCAGGCAGGAAAGTTGAGTTACTTCCTATTTACAAATCAGTGGGCTGGTTCATGCAGAGGTATCACTTTGAGCCTAATGCAGACAAAATATCAGCTTCCTGCAAACTATGGCTTGAAATTGGAAGCTTGTGCTATCTGTGCATTTTCTCTCAAGGGACTTCCTTCCCAGAGTAGACCACGTCTCATATTATATGTGCATCAATATAGCATTTGAGCCGTAAATCACAAGCTAAAACTATAGTTTACAGTGGCTTTTCAAACATAGTTAAAAGGGAAAAAGCAGGCTAGGAGTAGGAAGGCAACAGGAAGAAATCACTTGAGACAGGAAGGGCTTGTCTACACTGAGTTTACTTTGTGCTCACAGCTGTGTCCACATTTAATTTGAATAATCCACATTACATAACCTTTAAATAACCCGTCTTGATGTTTTCCCCCTGCACATTCAGGTTTACAGGGATAATCCAAAAATTTGTGAGAAATCAGGATCCAGACCTCTCCACTTGGGGATGCAGACTACTTGCTTTGGTGTTTGGGGTGGGTATAGATCATCCCTTTCTGCTACTCCCCTTTCCATGCCCACAACTTCCTCAGTGCTGTCATTTCTTCTCTGGCAGTGCTCATAAACATTTCTAGCATGTCCATACAGGCAATCTAGTCACAGATATTACAGTTCATCTTGATAGGTTCTTTTACCAAGTCCTGGTTTTTTAGTTATTTGCTCTTCCCCCTTCCACCCCCAAGTTTGCAAGCTTCACAACAGTCAAACTGCCTTCTATGCTTTAAAATCTGATGGGTATTTCAAGGAAAGAAACTGGGCTTTTACTCACTGGCGCTTCAGACATTAGAACAGGATGCAAAGCAGCTTCAGATTTAATGTGCATCTTGTAGGTGTGATCCAAAATGGCTTGGAAGCTGTCCCAGTCCTCAACTGTAACAACATAAAAATAAATTAAACCTGCTGCTTTTGCTGGAGGTGCTGCTCTAGTTTAGGCATGTATGCAACATGAAGCACATTATCAGTGCAAGACTGAGCATGTGGACAGTATAGGGGTCAGCAGGATGAGGGATCTTAGTCGTGTTTCCATCCTTGCACCAGTGAAATCCTGTATCTAAAGAATCAAAGTACACAACATTCAAGCCAATCTCACAGCCCTACAAGATCAAAGGATTCTAACTATACTTCATTGTAAACACTAGTGCAGGAACAACCCTATGAAGGCAACTGTACAATCAGATTATTTAAAAACGTACAAGACAATCTCCTTGCTAATTGAGAACAGTTTACTTTCAAAGCAATACAGGTCCTCTACAGACACACAGCTTAGCGATGGTTTGTATTCCTTACAGGGAACCATAGCTTGGTTTAGTGTTATGTGCAAACCAGACCATTGGCTGGAAATTAGGATATGAAACTAATATGAAGAGGGTTTGCAAATAATGATTTTTCATTATCCATGAATAAGCAATATATCTGTATTTTTTTTTAAAAAAAACCATGGGTCAAGGAAGGTCCTCCAACTCTCCAGATGTTCTACCTTCAGAGTCCTATTGGTGCCTGTTTGAATATGGTTATTTGGAGAAAGTCCTAGTCAAGCACACTAAACCATTGTTTCACTGTGCATCTGGCATCTTGTTAGGAGTGAGGTAACAAACCACGGTCACTGATAACTATGATTAAGCATGGTCTCTGAACTTGGCTACTGTCTTTCCAAATTAATAGAATATTTGAAGAAAAGGAAGAATAGATAAATGTTTACAGGACAGGGTCATGTTTTTCAAAACACGCTGCCATTTAAGGAGTTATATTCTTCCCATAACCAGCTTTACAAACTAAACAGGAATGCCTATTTCAAAACAGGTCAACATAAGCTAAAGGGAATATCCACAGCTCTTGGGTAGATCTAGAAAACTTTAAATGCTTGGCCCAAACACCATCAGAATAAATTTCTTTTCGACTCCAGATCAAACATTCTCACAAAGCAGGACAATGCCATTTTGTGAGTAAAAAGATTAATTTTTTCTGATGTGTCTGAAATCAATACTCAAGATTTAAGAAAAAAGAAAAGGAAAATGCAAAGCACCATACTCATTCCATTTTTCAAAGGCAAAATGGCCTCCATGTTCTCCCTTGGAACCCGCAATGCATTAGTGTCTATGTAGTACGTTGGACCTCCTTGTTTGCTTTTGTCACCATCAATCTCCATCATGGAGCTCCCATCATCCCGGTCCAGTACCACGCCAATGGCAGTGGGAAAATCAACCTACAATGGGAGATTTGGGGGGGAAATACACAAAGTTACATAAAGGTTGACTGTTTGCATCAAGCCTAACTAATGGGGAAGAGAAAGAAAGTTATCACTACTGCCTCAAATTCTTACAGCGTGTTAGGCATGTCATGCCTCTATTCTGTATGGGGCGTGAAAGGATTAGCTAAACACCGAGGGGAAAACGAAAATATACCTGCACTCTCTGATACATCAGGCTTTCCGTAATCTGGCTCACGTATATAATGTGCCAAAACATTCTCACTGAGATTCACAGCCAAGCAGAGATTTAAACATAGGACTCCCACATTTATCTATCCCTCTGGCCTGGGCCATCTCACCGTAACATTTTCCTCAAACCAGGACAACCTCTTATTAAAAAACAAAACAAAATTCTGACCTTTGTCAATATATGGCCAAAACATGAAGTAATCAACAGAAGAATTTCTAGAGAGCCACATCAAATGAAGACTACTTATTCAAAGGAGAGGAAAAGACAAAAACTACTTAGGTGAAAATTGCAGGGCAGGTAAAAGAAAGACGATCGGTGGTAAGTGTGTTAGGGGAGAGAAATGACCCAGTGTTTTGCAGAAACATGATACCAAGAAATTGCAAATGCTACTATTTAAAATGCAGAGGGGAACAAAACAGCTAGAGATGATAACCTCTCCTGAGCAGAGGTTCCAGCAGACGAATTTTTGTGTACATTTGTACATGATCTTCATATACCATATTTTATTGGACTATCATTCGTTGCTCAAGGGATTTCAATTCCCTTGCTACAGCATACAGAGTTATCCCAAAATATATACAAGTATTTCAGAAGTTATTTGCATAGGAAATCCAAATTCTATTGATCAATCTAACGTCTCACTTCTACTCTCACCTTTGGGCAGTCCTCCCCAGCATAGCCAGCTCTGACTGTATAGGAGCCGATGTCAAACACCAGAGCACCAACTTCATCTGCAAACAGAAATTCACAATTTGTGTCGATTTAAAAACAAACCCTTATCAGGCAAGCTATGTGTTTATTGGTAAAAGGCTAAATTTCAAGACTTCGAAAGAGAAGAACTAAAGCGGGACACCTACCGTAGAAAAGGTTTCAAACTTCCAATATCACACTGGGACTGCAGGTTGCTTCCAAAAATCTACGCACAGAATTAATTTGCAATGTGTTCCGTAGGCTATTGTAGATTAGGTCCACCTTTAAGTTTTTAAAGGCACACAGTGCGCATTCTACAGATCCCTTTGTGGTAAATATATCCTTCTAACATGGTGACACCTATTACCTATGAGATGGCATGCACACGTATGTGCCCACTCGCCTACTGTGGTCAGTGGAACTGGCACTTTTATAGGTGTCACATAGTATCCGCACGGCATCTGTAAGAACTTGGGTTGTTTAGTTTGGTGGCACGAACACTTTGGAACTCCCTGCTTATTGATAACAGGCAGACACCATCACTGCATTCTTCTTGGGGGTCTGCTGAAAACATTCTTATTGTTGATGAGCCCATGCAAGTGTCCAGAAAGTTTGTATGAGTTTTAATTCGTTTCAGTCTATTCTATTGTGGCTTTTAACTTTCTGTTATACTAGATTCAAGTAGGTAGCCAGGTTGGTCTGCCGTAGTCAAAATAAATTAAAACAATTCTGTAAATATAGTTAAAAAGACACTTCTTAAAAACCTAAAAACGCCCTTGAAAGAATAAAGTCTTCAAAAAAGTTGTATGATCTAAGAAAGTCTTTAAAAGAATCCTTCCAAAAGAATTTAAAAATTATAATGTAGCACCTTAGAGACCAACTGAGTATTTTTAGGTACTGTATAAGCTTTCGTGTGTATGCACACTTCTTCAGATACACTGAAACAGAAGTCATGTTTTAACGGTTCTGAAAGGTTGTGGGTGAGCTGAGTTTGCTTGGACTCTGGGTGAGAGAACCTGGAAGCTGCGAGGGAGGGGTACACTAGAAGGAATTGACATTGATTTATATCAGGGGTCCCCAAACTAAGGCCCGGGGGCCAGATGCGGCCCAATCACCTTCTCAATCCGGCCCGCGGACGGTCCGGGAATCAGCATGTTTTACATGAGTAGAATGTGTCCTTTTATTTAAAATGCATCTCTGGGTTATTTGTGGGGCATAGGAATTCATTCATATTTTTTTTCAAAATATAGTCCGGCCCCCCACAAGGTCTGAGGGACAGTGGACCGGCCCCCTGCTGAAAGTTTGCTGACCCCTGATTTATATATAACTTTGTATTAATGCAACATCTTTATATGCAACTCTGTATTTTTGTTTAAGCTGTCTGCTGTTGCCACAGCTTTCTGCACACCCGTTAGAGATAACTATAATATAGTGAGCGGTAGAGAAATTAAATAATCAAGTGGTTTATTGGTTAAGTGATCATTTTATTGTTTTTCTCTTTTTTTGGTAAACCGCTTTGAGGGTGTGGGTTTTTGTTTTTTATTTACAACCAAGAGGTATAGAAATTTCATGAATTGAATATTAACACAGGAATCCCTTTTTCAATATGAAGGCAGACCTGCCAAAAGCTTTTCTCCTTCAGGCAAACCTACCCAGATTCATAATGGCTATCTAGCCCGTTTCTTTTTATAAAAAAAAAACCGTTCACATATTTCCTACATTCAGATTTATAATAATAATAATTACGCTCGGTTTTTTAAAAGTTTTTAAATTTGGTTAAATAAATAATTATAGAGGAAAGCTTTCCCCCTCGGCGCGTAAAGGTGCGGGGAGAAGGTGCCCAGGACGAAATTCTCCCTCCCGTCGCCCCGTCTTAAAGGCACAGGCGCCTTTTCAGGCTCTGCCGGATGAGCGGCTGCGGCAGCCTCCCCCTCCCCCGCGGGAAAGAGAGCGAGTCGGTGGAACGCGCAGCCCTAACGGTCCGAGGGGGGGGGGAGAGAGAGAGGAGCTGCCCCTCCCACTCCGAGGAGAACTTACCCCCTCCGTACACGCCGCCGCTCATGTCCGCTCCGGACTTCACCGCTCGGCCGGCAGCGACACACACATACACAACACAAAAATCACCTCAGGCCGCTCTCCCAAGCACAAGCTCCGCCCGCTCGACCTAGCTTGCTTACTGCCGCCCTACTGCTAAACCCAACCAATAGGGAGCGAGGCCCTTTTCTCAGCCGGCCTATCGCGGCACAGAAGACGCCGTCCAGCCAATCGCCGGCGCCGCGTTCCTTGGGCGCGACCGCTGCTGCGTTTCTTCCCCTTGGCTTTCGTCCAGGCGGTTGTAAGGTCGCGATGAGAGTCTCGGAGTGTGGCTGCGGGGAAAGAAACCACGCTCGGTTGCAGATTTTCAAAGAGGGGCGGGGTAGAGGGCGGAGCTGGGAGGAGAATGCGCGTATGGGCTGGAGCTGATCACGTGATTTGCAGCAGCCGGCTTCTTTGATTGGCAGCAGCCAGGTTGCTTTAGTCGGGAGCAAGTCCCAATACAGTACAGTAGCGTATGTGCAGTGCCAAGGGCAGTGCCAAAGAATGCTCCAACTACCGCACAATTGCGCTCATTTCACACGCTAGCAAGGTTATGCTTAAAATTCTACAAGGCAGGCTTAGGCAGTATGTGGACCGAGAACTCCCAGAAGTGCAAGCTGGATTTCGAAAGGGCAGAGGAACCAGAGACCAAATAGCAAACATGCGCTGGATTATGGAGAAAGCTAGAGAGTTCCAGAAAAACGTCTACTTCTGCTTCATTGACTATGCAAAAGCCTTCGACTGTGTCGACCACAGCAAACTATGGCAAGTTCTTAAAGAAATGGGAGTGCCTGATCACCTCATCTGTCTCCTGAGAAATCTCTATGTGGGACAAGAAGCTACAGTTAGAACTGGATATGGAACAACTGATTGGTTCAAAATTGGGAAAGGAGTACGACAAGGTTGTATATTGTCTCCCTGCTTATTTAACTTATATGCAGAATTCATCATGCGAAAGGCTGGACTAGATGAATCCCAAGCCGGAATTAAGATTGCCGGAAGAAATATCAACAACCTCAGATATGCAGATGACACAACCTTGATGGCAGAAAGCGAGGAGGAATTAAAGAACCTTTTAATGAGGGTGAAAGAGGAGAGCGCAAAATATGGTCTGAAGCTCAACATCAAAAAAACCAAGATCATGGCCACTGGTCCCATCACCTCCTGGCAAATAGAAGGGGAAGAAATGGAGGCAGTGAGAGATTTTACTTTCTTGGGCTCCTTGATCACTGCAGATGGTGACAGCAGTCACGAAATTAAAAGACGCCTGCTTCTTGGGAGAAAAGCAATGACAAACCTAGACAGCATCTTAAAAAGCAGAGACATCACTTTGCCGACAAAGGTCCGTATAGTTAAAGCTATGGTTTTCCCAGTAGTGATGTATGGAAGTGAGAGCTGGACCATAAAGAAGGCTGATCGTCGAAGAATTGATGCTTTTGAATTATGGTGCTGGAGGAGACTCTTGAGAGTCCCATGGACTGCTAGAAGATCAAACCTATCCATTCTTAAGGAAATCAGCCCTGAGTGCTCCCTGGAAGGACAGATCGTGAAGCTGAGGCTCCAATACTTTGGCCACCTCATGAGAAGAGAAGAATCCTTGGAAAAGACCCTGATGTTGGGAAAGATGGAGGGCACTAGGAGAAGGGGACGACAGAGGACGAGATGGTTGGACAGTGTTCTCGAAGCTACGAACATGAGTTTGACCAAACTGCGGGAGGCAGTGCAAGACAGGAGTGCCTGGCGTGCTATGGTCCATGGGGTCACGAAGAGTCGGACACGACTAAACGACTAAACAACAACCGTATGTGCAATGGGACTTTACTCCCAGGTGACTGCGTGGGATTACAGACTTTGCAGTGCAAGCCTATGCAAAGAGGGTCTTTTGCGGGACACTTGGTGATTTTTCTGCCTGTTGCAGCAATTGCAATGTGCTCCATTACTTGCTGCAAATTGTATCATTTATTATAGATTGTATTTTATTGTTATCTTTTGATTTAATATCCATACCGCCTTTCATCCGAGTACTACAGAGCTGTTTAGTTAGAAAAATACAAAATACGTAACATAATAACAGACGGCACAATCACACTGCCACAAAGAAACACACCACGCAGCTTAAAAGGCCATGGATTGCTTAATTAGCCAAAGGCTTGGAAGGAGGGATGTTTCCGTATTTTAGTTTTTTTACAAGAAGGAATAAAAGAATCAATTAAATTGCAATTGAAAACCAATATGAATATTTAATGCTGTGGATGCCCACCTTCCCAATTCAATCACAAATCCACAGCTGGTACTGCTTTTATTATTATTTATCACTGGCATTATTAACGGCCTTCTAAATAACTGCCTCAAGGCGGCTTACACTAAAAAAGTAAATGGAAAGCGCCTTAAAAAAAGGGCAGCCGAGTTTAAACTTTAAAGCAACATGCGCCGCCTCAACGAAGTCCAAGCGGTAGAGTCCTGGTTAAAATAAAGGGGGCGACAGTTCCACTCTCCATCCAGCAGGGGCCGCTGCCGTTCCCTCCCTAGTTCCTTCTTCAAATTACCTATCTCAACGTCACTTTCGAAAAAGGAACTCCCTCGTCAAGCGGAAATGACGCAAGGCTGCATCCGCTTCCAGGTTTGCCCACGTGCAGGGGGTGGGGAAGAGGCATTCCCTTCCACACACAGTGGGCGCGATGGCGGCGTCTTCTTCTTCTGTGGAGGCGACGAAACCAACGGCCACACTGGCGGCTCCCCCTCTCCTTTCCCTGGACCCGGAGAGGCAGAAGGAGTTCCAGGCCAAAGTGCACCGCGTACGCAAGGCGGCTGCCCAGGTGAGAGCGAAAAGAGGAGGAGAAGCGGAGTTGGGAGGGGGGTGATGTGGGATTTGGTGTCCACGTGCAGAGGAAGGTGCATAAATGTTGGGCTACGACTTCTATCTGCCCCAGTCTGTGGCTCCCTTGTGGCCATGCTGAGACCCTAGATTTCTCCACTTGTTTCCTAGGAGTAGCTGTCAAACGTGCGTGTGGTAGTAGTAACTCCATGGAGTTGGACAGAAGCTAGAGTTTCGCTGTTCGGAAGCTAGAGCTTCCTGTTGCTTTTGACGTGACTCTTATTTTTCTCCTCTGGAGCATTAGGCGTCATGTCAAAGGTAACCAGGAGGTCCTAACCCCACACACCCAGATAAAGAAACTGTACAGGTGAAACTCGGAAAATTAGAACATCGTCGAAAAGTGCATTTATTTCAGTAATGCAACTTACTATTTTTAATTTTTCTTTTAATTTTTACAAATGCTTTCTTTTGGAAATTCCACAGTAATAAAACAAATAGTTACAATAATACAAAAATAAACATCTCTATTACATTTCATTAATTACATTCCATTTATAATTGACCCGCCTAACGACAAATAATTACAATTACAACAAATAAAGGCATGACATATCTTGCTTCGTATGTCATGCATCTATCTCATATATTGGTTTCACCTTTTAAGTTGCATTACTGAAATAAATGCACTTTTCGACGATAATCTAATTTCCCAAGTTTCACCTGTAATTCTCATCTGACTCCGTGGGGTCTTTACTTCACACATTTGAAAAAGTGTTGGGAAGCTCCTGCTTTTCGGCCACTTTTTAATCATTGCTGTTTCCATGGTGATGGAAGCCTCTTTCATATGTTGCTGCAGTACCACAGAAATAATTTACAATGCTCCTATTGTTTTTATTATTTGTTCAGTTTCTATAGCGCCCTTCATCCAAGGATTACAGGGCGGTTTGCAATATAAAAACACAAAAATGCATAACGTAGTAACGAGCAAAAACAATAGCTTGTGACAGTGGTGCTTGGACAAGAATAAACGATCTTGCTTGTCCACCATCATGCCTCTGTTATAAGAATTCTAATGTCTCAAATATAGAAAAAATGTTCATAAATGCACAAGGTAAACACTCATATAGGAAATGTTTTTGTCTCTCCACCACCATGTCTCTGCAACTGCTCTGCACAGGGAGATCAACAGAGGTATTGAACGAATGTGCACGAGGGTGTATTTTGAAATGTTAATTAATTCTTTCATATATACTACAGAATCAGAAGCTGACACCTGGTGTAATTTACTTGGGTCATATCCCAAAGGGTCTCTCTGAACCACAACTTAAAGAATACTTTGATCAGTTTGGGACAGTTACAAGACTTCGACTTTCAAGGAGTAAAAAGGTAAAATTGGGAGGGAAAATATCTTCTTTCTCCCTAATAAGGTAGAACACTATAAACACCATAAAACATTAACACACAGCTCACAGCACCCTGAAGAACTAGGAGAGCACAAAAACAGAAAAGTTTAGGTGCAGTGAAGGATTTCTGGTGGGAGGGCTGCCACAGAAAAGACCCTCTGGTGTGTTGTTACTTTTCCATATATTCTTAAGGGTGACACTTCTTAAAATGCTTCAGTTAAGTTCTTTGCCCTCCAACCAGGCCCTATCACGCCTTACAACAGACAGTTGTAGTTTCTGGAGTCATTCATGTTGGCCTTCAGAACAATATCAATGTTTGTTTGTTTGTTTATTTATTTTATTTATATGCCGCCCTATACCCGGAGGTCTCAGGGCGGTTCACAGAGTATGTAATTTAACATGTAGGCTCCCTGTGGTCATTAAATTAAACCAATAGGCATGTCTCTATATTTGTCTTACTTTAAGAAATATGTTTGCAGTAAAAGTAGTTAATCGGGTTCAGAAATCCTTTTTCTCTAGGATCCTTCAACCATGAAAAAATAGAGTTCAGCACAGATTCATTTTAGCATGTAAATGTATTTCAAGGTTTATCTCCTTATCTTTAACAGACTGGGGGCAGCAAAGGTTATGCATTTGTGGAATTTGAATATGATGAAGTTGCTAAGATCGTTGCAGATACCATGAACAACTACCTATTCGGTGAACGACTTTTGAAATGTGAGTGAATGAGTTTCTTGCCCAAAAGGAAAATTTAATGTGGCAGTTCTGAAGTAGTAACATCAATCAGTTTCCAAACCTTGCCACAGTCTGGTTTACAGAATATCATTTCTCTGAAAACTGTCCCTCAAACCTGCCTGTTACTTTGTCCCAATACCATTAATGAAGCAACCAAACAACGCTTTCCACTTAATTATAATTCAATTCCAACAGATGATAGAATTGTTCTGAGAGCTTGGTGGACACAAGTGACAGTCATTGAAGAAGCCAGCCCAAGTGCATATGTAAGAGAAGGTGGGAAGCTATTGGATATCAGCCAGATGTTGATAACTCTGTGCCAGAAATAAAGGTCAAGGCAGGTGGATGAACGTGACTGGGTGCTTCTCCTTGTGTACTGAGAAGCCTAAAGCACAGCAATATTTCATTCCTGCCCGGTGTAAAGGACAGTTTAGATATGGGAGTTGAGAGTAGTGCTTTTGTAGTGATCCATAGCATATAGTTGGGGAACACACAACTTAACATTCAGATTTCCATGCTTTGGCAAATACTGCTCCATTTTTCTAGGCTTCCATATTGATCTTTGGTGTAACGTGTTTGTGATACAGGCCAGTTTATGCCTCCTGAAAAGGTGTGTGAAAACCTGTTCAAAGGTAGCGAGAAAATATTCAGCAAGCCGTCCTATCCAGCAGTGAAACGCTACAACCGGAGGCGAACAGCCCAAGAGAAAGCAAAGATGATGCAGCGGTTGCTGAAGAAGGAACGGCAGTTGCGGAAAAGGCTGGCTAAGAAGAGAATTGATTATGATTTTCCTGGCTTTGTAAGTGAATGTCCTGCCCGCTCCCCCAATGGGAAGGAGGTTAACATACAAACGTGTTAAGTCAAGTGCTAATTGCAAAGTATGTGCTTTAAACAGGGATTACAAATGGTAATATTGTCATTGAGCAAGCGGAAGATCTGTGAATGTTTTACTCAGTAAAAGAATGGAGTCTCTGGGCCTTTTTACAAAGGACACAAAGGCAAACCCTGGCTTGTCACCCAGTGTGCATCCAGCACAGATCTATAGCTTCCTGAAGATGGTCACCTACCTATGTGATACATGTGTCTGCAAACATATTTCTTGCCTTCACTCTTGACACATTTTGGTCTACCAGTAAAAGAACTAAGGTCAGACTTGTAAACAGCCACTTGCCTGGTCTCTGGTGGTGAGTAACGATTACTTCCAGGTGAGCAGACAGGAAAGCTTTTGTAGAATAGATGAGTTTTTCCTATCAGGTTTCTGATGTGTCACAAGTAACTACAACTGGTATGTGTTTTGTTAAGCCCACGAGGTACTAGTCTGCCTATTAAAAACACCTGAAAATAAGCAATGTGTGGAGTGGTCCTAAGCTGTCATAACAGATCCCAACTAAGCTGGAGTTGAAATTGGGTTTTGTAGCCCTTTGTTGCTTATTAAGAAAAAGGCACAATTCTAGGACAGTATTTTAATCTTGTTTTGATGGCAGGATACCATTTTGTGTGTTTGTTTGTGTGTTGTATAAATAGATGGTATTTTAACCATATTAAATGCAGTGGGGTCCACAAAGGACATTTTGGCTGTAAATGCAGGTTGCATAGGGATCACGTTGACGCTGAGCCTCTTTTCCATAGGCCGCTGAAATGCCTCTGATTAAGAAAAAGAAGCTTTCAAAACTGAACTTGAGCATGAATGTGTCTGTGAGCAGTCAGGTAAGTTTAAAGTGTTGGTCTTCCCAAAGAGTACTAGTAAGAAAGGGTTTGGGTTTTTTAGTCAGTTGAATTCCTGTCATGGTCCTATCTCTGAGAAATATTTTGAGGTGTTTGGGTGGCTAAATAAGAACAAAATTATTGGACCTCTGCAGAGTGGAAGGTTGGCCTTCATACAACACCTCTAGAGAGTCTGACACCTTTGTGCTCATTTTGTGCCTTCCCTTTGCGTCCACAAATCAGTGTTGACGTAAATGTGACAAACCTGCAGGCCTCAATTTTGTCTCATTGCATCCCATCACCAACGATTTCCCCTGATGCAATTTCCTGGTAGGATGGGACCCTGGGGAGCAAATTGGTAGCCCCGAGGAGAGGGATAGCTAAGTTCTGTTTCATGAGCAGAGGCCTGCTCATGCAGTGCTGGGAAAATGCCCCCCTTCACCTGTAACATGATGTTGGTCCAACAGAATTTAGCAACATCCTTATTTCTCATGTCCAGGATCCTACCCCTGTGTGTACCCCATCATTTCTTGAACGGCGAAAATCTGAGCCAGAAGATAGCAGTGACAAAGAAATAACTTTCAAACTACCACCTGCAAGTATAAAGACTGCGGCACAAAAAGCCAAAACAGCAAAGCTACAAAGAAAAACAGCTGGCACGAAAAGGAAATGCAAAACTTAAAATATTTCTTCAGCTAAAGGACACATTCATTTCACAAGGAGTTTCCAAGCAGTCCTGATTTTAGAGAGTCTTGCGTAGTTACAATAGATGATCCTCACATCAGTCTCCAATCAAAACTATATTTCCTAAGTATAACAAGCCAATGTTCCCACAAGGAGAACTAGTTTAAGATTCTGCCAACTTAGACCTATTTCTGACCTACTGGGTGGGGGAGCTGAAATGTACTGTCTTAAGCATTTTAACTAAAGTGTGTGGCTGGTATAAAAAAATGTCGCAGATGACCGGAGAGTAAACATGTATAGATTGTCAGCAGAAACAGGATATTGAGGAATATTTTGTTTTTTCCAACTATGACTCATTTGAAATTAAGTTCGAATAAAAAAAGTTGAAATTCACTGGAGTAGTGTGTTAAATTATTGAAAGCAGTGGTTATCAGCCATATAAATGGTTTTCAGTACTGTACGTACAGTGGTACCTTGGTTCTCAAATGGCTTAGTTGCCTAACAAATCGGCTCCCAAGTGCCGCAAACCCAGAAGTAAGTGTTCTGGTTTGCACTTGAGTGCAGGAAGCTCTTACAGCCAATCGGAAGCCGCACCTTGGTTTTCAAACAGTTTTAGGGACTCCCGGAATGGATTAAGTTCAAGAAGCAAGGTACCACAGTATACAGGGCACATGCTTTGGATGCATAAAGTCCCAGGCTCAATCCTTGTCCTCTCCAGATAAAGCTGGGAACGGCCCCCTGCCTGCAACCCCCAGAGAGCTGCTTCCATTCAGTGTAGACTAGGTGGGGGCCCTCAAGAACTTGCTGCAGTCTACAACTCCAGTCAAGCCCAGCAAGCATGGCCAGTGGCCAGGAATGATGGGAAATGCAGTTCATCGACATCTGGAGAGACTAATTCCCCACACCTGGCACAGACAACATTGAGCTAAATAAGTCAATGGGTCTGACTCTGTTTAAGGCAGCTTCCTTTCTTCTTCATCTGCTGGATTAGTGCAAGTGCAGCATACATTGCAGTATGTCAGTACCACTATTCTGCCTTGCAACATTTCTGCCATTTGTCTGGTATGTTGTGGAGCAGACAGCAAAGTGACGTCTCTTACACCTGTCCCAGTGTGCCCAAAGCTGCACTGTGTACTACTTAGAGCACCTTACGCCACTGTTTAGTTACATATGGCTTGGCACTTGGGATGGTTTTGATGTTCATCAAGGTGGGCAAGATGGTTAGGGTGGTGGTTAGGGCGTTGGACGAGGACCTGGGAGACCAGGGTTCAAATCCCAGCTCAGCTGCAAAGCTCACCTAGTGACCTTGGGCCAGTCACTGCCTCTCAGCCTAACCCACCTCACAGGGTTGTTTCTGGGGAATTAAAGGAGGAGGAGGATCACATCTGTCACCTTGAGCTCCTCGGAGAGAGAAAGTTGGGATACAAATGCAATAAATATCTGACGAAGTGTGCATGCACACGAAAGCTCATACCAAAATAAAAACTTAGTTGCTCTTTAAGGTGCTACTGAAGGAATTTTTTTTATTTTGCTTCGACTCAGACCAACACGGCTACCTACCTGTAGCAATAAATCCTGTAATTCTAAATCAGGGGTCCCCAAACTAAGGCCCGGGGGCCGGATGCGGCCCAATCGCCTTCTAAATCCGGCCCGCGGATGGTCTGGGAATCAGCATGTTTTTACATGAGTATAATGTGTCCTTTTATTTAAAATGCATCTCCGGGTTATTTGTTGGATGTTATAAGCAAAAATCTGCCCTTATTCCCTTATGGGGTACACAAGAGCCCTTATTGGGTTCTCCATCGGTCGGCGAATATAACAGAGGCCAACCAGAGAATTGTGAGAAGCAAAGCCTTTATTTTTGCTGTTGCAACAGGGTCCTTCCCCTCATGCAGGAGAACCAAGAAGGAGCCCCAAACAAAGGTGTTGGATTTGGGTTCAAGGTTTTTCTTCAGGGGCATAGGAATTAGTTTTTTTAAAAAAAAATCAAACTGTAGTCTGGCCCCCCACAAGGTCTGAGGGACAGTGGACCCAGCCCCCTGCTGAAAAAATTTGCTGACCCCTGTTCTAAAGGAACATGCATTTGTTCCTGTCCTGCTTGCCTTCTGCCAAGCGGCTGCTGATAATTATTCTGCTAGAATGCTGCTTTTTATTCCATCACCGTGGGAATAACCTTCCTGGTAATATATTGGGATGGTAAATATATATATATATAATTGCTTTGCCTTGATGTGCAAGAAAGTCATCTAAGGTACCATATTTATTGTATCCGTTGCCTTTCAGACAGCTGCTGTTTATACATAGGCTGAGGTTGCAAGGAACTAGCACCCAACATTGTGAAAATATGTTTGTGGGTGTACTTAATGAATAAAGATTATAAAGATTAGGAGAGAGGAGGAAATATTAAAATGGAGTTTCATTGCTGGTAAAATCTAAGCTAAAGGGAGATACAATTAATAGATTATAGTATAAGGATATATTTGGAGTATATAGATAGAATTGAATGGTGATAAGTAGAAATGAAATTTTAATTAATTTTCATTTAATATTGTGAAAACTGCTTTTTGATTAATTGAAATAGGGAATCAATGAGGGGGGAACCGGGGAAGTCTAAAATGTTATGAAGATGATGTGAGGTTATTAGATACTTTTTTTTTCTTTTGTCTTTTTTGTGTACTTTTTTATGTGTTCTTTTTGGTGTGCAAGTATTGTTTTTTTATGTTTGCGAAATGAATAAACATGAATTTAAATAATAATAATAAATGTGCCATGCCTTGAAAGTTTTTACTCAAGGATTCAGCCTTCTGTCGTCATCGTCCCTACTCCAATTATGTGCTAAATTGGTAAAAAAATAAAAATAAAAAATGAAGCATTTCCCCCGTTTTTTGAAACACATGGCATTTAATCATGATATGATAGCATTTTGAAATGAAGAGGCAACAAAATATACACATTTCCACAACAAAGTGAGGGTGTGGCTTAAGGAGCTGGGTATGTTTAGCCTGGAGAAGAGAAGGTTAAGGGGTGATATGATAGCCATGTTCAAATATATAAAAGGATGTCATATAGAGGAGGGAGAAAGGTTGTTTTCTGCTGCTCCAGAGAAATGGACACAGAGCAATGGATTCAAACTACAAGAAAGAAGATTCCACCTAAACATTAGGAAGAACTTCCTGACAGTAAGAGCTGTTCGACAGTGGAATTTGCTGCCAATGAGTGTGGTGGAGTCTCCTCCTTTTGAGGTCTTTAAGCAGAGGCTTGACAGGCATATATCAAGAATGCTTTGATGGTGTTTTCTGCTTGGCAGGAGGTTGGACTGGATGGCCCTTGTGGTCTCTTCCAACTCTATGATTCTATGTGTGAATAAGATTCACTGTAACCTAGTTGAAGGTAACAAAACTGCCTTTAGAAAAATACTGCTCATCACAAGGGGGCAGGATTTCTTGTGAGCTTAGAAAGCCAGGTTTTCCTCCTGTGTTCATGAATGGTTCTTCTGGTCTTTGAGCTCAGGGAGGTTTAAGCAATTACTGTACTGATTCAAGAGCCAAAACTGGAAAAGGGGAATAGGTCTTCTGGGTGAGAAAGAAAGAGAAAATGAAAGCCCTTTCTGAAAGCAGAAGATTATTGTTTCAGTAGCTGGCGAAGCATAAAATCAATGAGACCTACCTGAGAAAACAAAAGGTTGGCCGTTTTATGCCTTGACCTACAAAGGTTCTTACATCTGTTATGTTCAACTTATCTTACTACATAATGTTGTTAGGCAAGACATTCTAAAGCAAAGTTGCTGCCGTGCGGAAAGAACAACCTCTAACAAATGCAAACATTTCTAGAACACTGTTTAGAAATGCGGCTTGCCCAGATCAAAGTGATCGAGTAGGCATGCATAGGAGCAACTCAAGCTGTGTCCTATATGATCCAGATAAAATATCAAATTTCTAGTATTTATCACTAATTTGATTAAAAGGACCGTGGCCACATTGCTCCAGGTGGTACTGGCTCATGTTTGCATAGTACTTAAGGTAAAGGTAAAGGGACCCCTGACCATTAGGTCCAGTTGTGACCGACTCTTGGGTTGCGCGCTCATCTCGCATTATTGGCTGAGGGAGCTGGCGTACAGCTTCCAGGTCATGAGGCCAGCATGACAAAGCCGCTTCTGGCAAACCAGAGCAGCACATGGAAACGCCGTTTACCTTCCCACTGTAGCGGTTCCTATTTATCTACTTGCATTTTGACGTGCTTTCGAACTGCTAGGTTGGCAGGAGCTGGGACCAAGCAACGGGAGCTCACCCCGTCACAGGGATTCGAACCGCCGACCTTCTGATCAGCAAGCCCTAGGCTCAGTGGTTTAACCACAGCGCCACCTGGGTCCCAGTACTTAATGTAAGTCATACTAATTAAACCAGACTTGTGTATACTTGAGCACGTTCCACGTGGATCAAATACTAGGATCCATCTCTTGAGTAAATAAGTAGTGGCATGTGTGTCACTGCAATAATCCAGTTTGCAGGATTGTGACTGGCTCTGTCAGGAAATCTGTCCCACGGAAAAATTGCATCCCCCCACCACCACTGTATTTTACAGTAAGCCTGCACCTTACGCACATTTAAACTTGTGCACATTCAGATTTACATGCTTGGCACACACACAAAATAATAATGATGAAAGTGGTGCACATCCAGGAAAAACGACTTTGGCAATCCCACCTGCCATTGCACCCAATGTGTTTTGCCTATCTGTGATTTTGGCTTTAGGCGTGATGCCAGGAATGTAACTCCTGAGTGCTTACTGTATTTAAAATGTTACCTCTGGGATTAAGGCTACCATAACTTAAACTGAAAAGAATTTTAGGAGATCACTTTGGCGGCTTAAGTAGTTCATGGGGTAGGGGGTGGGGGTTGCACAGGAATTATTATTGAACGCTGATGTCCACAGCTAACATAAGGCACTTCATTTCTCAGTAAAGATTTAGTAGCAGAGGAAGTGATGTCACGAGACCTCGTTTCATGAAATTCAATTTATGTCTGAAAAATAGACTACTGAGCATCACTTAGTGCAATGTGGTTATCAATAATTAAAACAGGACATCCCTCCCTGAATAGCACAGTTGGTCCACGTACAACTCAATGGCACATTTCCTTGCTGCAGCTTCCTTTCATGCATTTGTTACTTTGCCAAAGCCAAGAAAGTATAATTCACAATGGATTCCCGCCCTCCACTGCCCATTTGGTCTTAGAAACACATTATTATAGTCACCAATTCCAAGTTGAGACTGTGTAAAGGTGGGAATCCCACTGCCCACCATTAAAGAATGCTTCCTTCCATGTGTCTGAAAAGTAGGGATGTTGACATCTTTATTTTAAAAGTCATGGAAGTGGCTGCCCACATGCAACTATGCTTTAAAGTAACTTTCCCCAACCTGGTGCCCTCTAGAAGTACAGTTGAACTACAATTCCCATTGGCAGCAGATGGAAAGTCTGATTCTATCTGGCAATCACCAGACTGGGAAAGACTACTTTAAAGTCAACATTAAGGATAAAGTCATTCTCTCTCAGGCTATATTTATTTTGGTGTATGGCTATTGTAACATGAAGAGTAGCCTTCTAATAGCTGGAGACAGCAGCTATGGCTTGTATCTGAGCCACACTCATTGGACCCCTTGGAACGGGCTACTGTAACTTGCCCATTAGTTTTAACAGGTCTACTCTGAGTATGGCTCAGTTGGGTACAACTGCGGGTTGTATCCAAGGACTTCCACTTGCACAATGTCACTTCCCTTTCCGCCTCCCATGAAATTATGTTGTGTAAGTAGAATTCCTTGCATTAATAGAATGACTTTGTCTGATACAACCCCCTATGTTTAAATATAATAATCCATGGACCTGTTGACCCTGTTTAAATATAATAATCCATGAACCCGTTGACCCTGATTAATCACTAAATATTCTTTAGGTGGCCAAGAGGTCAATTGTCCATTCCAAGGGTGGACGTGCACATCTGAGAGAAGTGAGTGAATAAATCTCTCTTTATGTCTTCCTTTATGCCAGTTTGTGCTTGCAGGTTTGCCTCGGGCTTGTGTAACTTACAATCCACCAAACCAAGCACCGTTCACTAACCCCATACTGTGGTTGGACAGGTATCTGTACTGGTGCCTTATTTCAATTTATTTTCCTCCCTTCTTGCCCAAGAAGATTAGCACTGTTGTAAAGTGTGCATGCGCTTTATGGATAATATCCATAGCATAATAAAAAGGTTTAAAAGGGACATAGGGAATGAACAAAAAAAAAAAACCAGAAAAGCCAGCTATCTCTCTCACACCTGAACAGAACTAAGCTACAGTAACAGTTTTACAGGAAGAGTTAAGCGTTAAGAAATGGTGCCCACGCTAATAGCTGAAATCAGGGGAGTCCATCCTGCTGCAATTAAACGCTTGATTATCTCTTCCCACCTTGCTTTTGGTACAATAACAAAACCATTAGGCTTTTATTAGGAGAGTTTATTATTTGGATTTGCATATCTGCAGAAACCGAAGGCCTAATGGTACAGTACTAATACGAAGCTGTGTAAGAGTGCAGGTTCCTAGAATTATGTATAATACATGATTCTTTTTCCTCCTTTAAAGTTTCCTGCTTTCTTGGTGTCAACTGCTGTTTTGGCTGAGGAGCATCTCAAGCAAGCAACAATATTGCATGAAAGTGGCAGGGAGATTATCCTGCCCCACAGCATGCATGTAAGAGATGGGCAGCATCCAGCTGCGAGGCAACCATTTCTCTGGGGAGTCTGGGCTCTTCTTAGAATCCCGAATGTCTCCAAATTTTGCTAGTCCTTATGAGTAAATGCTTGCTCAAGGAAACCCTTCCCACCGCAGCACATTCACATGTTCTTGCTTATATGTGAAGAAGCTGTGCTTTGTTATTGTGGGCTACTGGTATGGACTGGTATCTCTACATATTTGCTTGTTCCCATTAAGCCACGACTTGGCTCACACTTTTGTACAAACCAGGTCACCGAGGTTCTTCCTAGCTCAGTGGCATAGCTGTTGGAACACGCCGGGGGGGGGCACATGTAGCCCCCAGAATGAGACAGACCTCTCTGGGCGTCTTCCTGATGAAGCACAGCCCGGGATGTTCACAAATCAGTCCCAGTGCGCACCAGCAACACATATCTAAAGACATGTGCACAATCTATCAGCAGAGTATAGCAGAAACAATTGTGGAGCACGAGTGTAGCATTCTGTTGTTGTTGTTTAGTCGTTCAGTCGTGTCCGACCCTTCGTGACCCCATGGACCATAGCACGCCAGGCACTCCTGTCTTGCACTGCCTCCCGCAGTTTGGTCAAACTCATGTTCGTAGCTTCGAGAACACTGTCCAACCATCTTGTCCTCTGTCGTCCCCTTCTCCTAGTGCCCTCCATCTTTCCCAACATCGGGGTCTTTTCCAAGGATTCTTCTCTTCTCATGAGGTGGCCAAAGTATTGGAGCCTCAGCTTCACGATCTGTCCTTCCAGGGAGCACTCAGGGCTGATTTCCTTAAGAATGGATAGGTTTGATCTTCTTGCAGTCCATGGGACTCTCAAGAGTCTCCCCCAGCACCATAATTCAAAAGCATCAATTCTTCGGCGCTCAGCCTTCTTTATGGTCCAGCTCTCACTTCCATACATCACTACTGGGAAAACCATAGCTTTAACTATAAAATAGCATTCTAAGCTATTTATTAAGCAATATATACAGGACAAAGCAATCATGGCGTCTTCTCACATCTTCTGCAAGAGAGAGAGAGAGAGAGAGTGAGGACAAAAGTACAGTACAGCGGAAGAGAGATCAGACTGACTTCTGTTCTCACACTTTCAAAGCCTAGAAAGTAAACACAGACATGGGATGTAACAATCACACATCCAGCAACGGAGGAGTGAAATGCTAACAATAGCATGAGGAGCCACAAGGGCGGTTACCCCAGGCACAAAATTGGTAGAGGGTGCAAAATTTCAACACCCAGTGCTGCCTCAATACAACTGCTCACTTCCGTTGCTGGGCTCTGTTGAAAATGGCATCTCCATGCGAACCAGGAAGTGGCTTCTCCAGACAATGGAATGCCTCTTCTTTTCTTAACTGTGATCTCCTGGGTGATGGGATGCTGTTATGCAGTTGAATGTGCATGTGTACTCTGTCCCTTTCATTCCCACACATCCCCTTCTGCATGGCCCTGGGTGCTGGCAAGCCACGCTATGCAACTGTCCTAGCTAATGTCTCACCTATTGTTCATTTTTCATGTGGATTTCCACATTGGAACATCTAGGTACAATTGTGCAAATACAGCTTTCGAAGGATATGCTATGTCAGCCCTTCCTGGAAAGGGCTGAGCATCCCTTGTTTTTAATTTTGTGAATTCCCTGCTTGTGTTCCAGGGCAGCATTTCATACCCTCCAACATTTATCCGATGAAAATAGGGACGTCCCATTCCATAATGATAATTTTACTATTTATATCCCACACATCTTACTGGGTTGCCCAGCTTTCAACACATATAAAAACATAATAAAACATTAAACATTTTTTTAAAAAAACTTCCCTATACAGGATTGCCTTCAAACAGCTTGAAGGTCAGATAACTCCATACCCTCCAACATTTCTCTAATGAAAATAGGGACACCCTAAGGAAAAATGGGGCATTCTGGGATCAAATCAGAAACCAGGATGGCTTCTCTAAATCAGGGATGTCTCTGGAAAATAGGGACACTTGGAGGGTCTGGCATTTTTCTGTTACACATGCACACACTTGTTTTTATGACTTTTGGATAATGTTGAAATGTTGATTATTGTAAAAGACCTCATAGGGCTGCAATCCAAACCACACTTTCTAGGGAGTAAGCCTCAGTGAACATGGTGATACTTACATCCAAGAAAACATCTGTAGGATTGTGCTCTAGATAAATTTCCTGGATCATAATATCTCTGTTTGACAGAATTGACCTGGATATTGCCATCATTTCAACTGGTCTGTATAATTGTCCCTTTAAGAACAGTACCCGCTGTTTGATTAGCCAGTGATCGTGTGTAGTGCCATGCCATAAATTGCTTCTCCTGCTGGTTTCTGCACATCAAACTCGTGCTCAGAGGAAATGAGCAGAACAAGAGCTATTTATGGGATCTTTCTTCCTGTCCACTTGGCAATCTTAACAATTATCCAAGAAGCAGTTCAGCTTTCCTTACGTGAAACCAGTGTGATTTGTGTGTGTGCGTGGAATGGACTTAGTAACACCGAAGCCACATGGGTTATTGTGTGTTGTAATGAGGTTGCTGTGCACTTCCCAGCAGCCATCCCACTTGCTTTCCCAGAAGCAGAAGTGGCAACAAAGCACTTAGCAATTCAAGCTACTTCCCGTTTCTGCGCTGCCATCTGGTCTAAGCTACATTTCTGCACAAGGATGACCCCAGGGGATTTCAGTGGCTCCCAGAGAAACCTCTTAGTGCAAGATAGATAGATAGATAGATAGATAGATAGATAGATAGATAGATAGATAGATAGATAGATAGATAGATGATAGATAGATAGATATCCTTCCTTCCTTCAATTCCAAGGCAATTTGGGCTCAGAGTCAGTACACCATAAGGTGCCCTATTTTCTGAGTCTGATTTTTCCTTCCCACCCTCCACAGGGATACTACAAGCGGATGGTTCAGGAGCATAGCAGCATTAAAAAGGTAAAGGGACCCCTGACCATTAGGTCCAGTCGTGACCGACTCTGGGGTTGCGCGCTCTTATCGCATGATTGGCCGAGGGAGCCAGCGTATAGCTTCCAGGTCATGTGGCCAGCATGACAAAGCCGCTTCTGGCAAACCAGAGCAGCACATGGAAACGCCGTTTACCTTCCTGCTATAGCGGTTCCTATTTATCTACTTGCATTTTGATGTGCTTTCGAACTGCTAGGTTGGCAGGAGCTGGGACCAAGCAACAGGAGCTCACCCCGCCACAGGGATTCGAACTGCTGACCTTCTGATCAGCAAGCCCTAGGCTCAGTGGTTTAACCCACAGTGCCACCTGGGTCCCATAGCAGCATTAAGAGAGGGCTATTAGCTCAATGGCAGAGCAACTGCCTGCAATGCACACAGTCCCAGATTCAGCCCATAGCATCTCCAGGCGAGGCCAGGAATGCCAGCTGCCTGAAACCCTGGAGACTCATTGCCACCAATCAGTGGAGGATACCGAGCTTGGCAGACCACCAATGGTCTGACTTCCTGTGGCTGTGTTCCAGTGAAGCTTCCATTTTACCAGATCAGGCTCTCTAGCTCCTATCTAGCTCCATACTGTATGTTATGGCAGCGGCTGAGGGTCTTTCCCCTCCATCACCTGCTGCCTGTTTCATTTAGAGAAGCGAAGGGATTGAACTTGAGACCTTCTATATGTAAATCACCAGCTCTATCACTAAGCTGTGGAACTTCTCCAAAAGCCAAGTTCAACCTCCCTTAACCTTTGCAGCAGTTGTGGAAGATTTGTGGCTATTTTTGCTGCCAATTATAGCACAACTCGGTGCTCGGAGTTGAGTGGCAGGAGCCGTTTTGAGTGTCTCCCTCAACATTTTGCCGAAACGGCAGAAAATCAGTCTAGATCCGACCATTTGGACAGGGAGCTGTTACACAGGGAAACCCACTTTAGACAGAATTTCCTTTGGTAAACCTCGCAGAGAAATTCACCTTGCTTTTATCAAGCTATTTTAAAATGCCATCTGTATAGGCATTCACATCTGCAGCAGCAGCAGCAGCAGCAAAGCGCCCAGAGATTGTTATCTGCTAGGAGGAGTAGAAATGGGCCATTGATATGCAAGTAGCGTTACATCTACAAGCCGAGAAGCTATTTTTAGCTTCAAATGTAGCTTAATATAGCAACAGCAGCTCAGTCCGTTTCTCATCTCACCCCCTGAAGCCTACAGATTTTCTTTTTCCTTTAAACCCTGTAATGATCACAGATGGTGCCCGAAAGAAGGATAAAGCCAGATAAAGGTCACGACTGCCGAGTGTGAAAGTCTATTTCTTTGAAATTGTTGCAGTTTGCTCCTCACTGAACGTGGGGTGTGTGTGTGTGTGTGTGTGTGTGTATTGTGCTGTGTAGGGAGGAATGCACAATTACATTTTCTTCAAGCCGCTTCCTGACCCAGCATCACTACTTTGCAAGCAGAATTCAAACACATATCAGAAATTTCAGGTTGTGCAATTAAGGTGGTCTTAGAACACCTGAGCAACAGAGTCATTTCCACCCCAGGTTGGTCCATTTTGCGGTAAGGAAACCGCATCAGCAAGTGGGGGATAACAACTTCTTGATGTGACATTGTATAACCTCCATGCAAACAAACCAGGATGAATGCTCATCTTGCTTTCAGGCCAAAGGAGCCGGCATTTGTCCACAGACAGCTTTCCGGGTCATGTGACCAGCATGACTAAACCACTTCTGACGCAATGGGACACCCTGACGGAAACCAGAGCGCACAGAAACACTGTTTACCTTCCCGACGCAGCGGTCCCCATTTATCTACTTGCACTGGCGTGCTTTCGAACTGCTAGGT
Organism: Zootoca vivipara; assembly: GCF_965207765.1. Taxonomy (NCBI): domain Eukaryota; kingdom Metazoa; phylum Chordata; class Lepidosauria; order Squamata; family Lacertidae; genus Zootoca; species Zootoca vivipara. The sequence continues at coordinate 86,662,987 of NC_142588.1, read as the reverse complement.
TTGCAGGAGCTAAGACTGAGCAATAGAAGCTCACCCCGTCGCAGGGATTTGAACCGCCGACCTTCCGATCAGCAAGCCCAAGAGCCTCAGTGGTTTGGACCACATCATCACCTGCTCCCTACAAAAGCAAGCAAAACCATGGTGGTTTAAGCTCATGGGCTTTGAAGGCCAAAGGACCCCCATCCCTGCTATAGACAGTAGTGAGCTGTAGTGAGCAGAATAGGCTGACTTGGTTTAAGGCTGCTTCCTACTATTGCACCGCACTGCTCAGCTGCAATCCTTATATGGCAGGCGTTCTTATGGAAAATGATGGGACTCCCCTTCCAGGCTAAGTGTGCATCAACTTGCTTTGTAAATGGCAGGCATCTACTGTATATTCCTGCGTATAAGACTACTTTTTAACCCAGGAAAAGCTTCTCAAAAGTTATACACCGGGTTATATTTCTTATACGGCGAGTATATACGAAACTCCCAAATATATTTAACTGGAAAAGTTGGGGGTCGTCTTATATGCCCAGTCATCTTATACGCCCAGTCGTCTTATACGCCGGAATATAAAAAGGTAAAGGGACCCCTGACCATTAGGTCCAGTCGTGACCGACTCTGGGGTTGCGCGCTCATCTCGCATTATTGGCCGAGGGAGCCGGCGTATAACTTCCAGGTCATGTGGCCAGCATGACAAAGCCGCTTCTGGCAACCAGAGCAGCACATGGAAACGCCGTTTACCTTCCCGCTGTAGCGGTTCCTATTTATCTACTTGCATTTTGACGTGCTTTCGAACTGCTAAAGGTCCATCCACAGTCAGCTGCTGGCCTTCAAGTCTCTTGGTGGAACAAAAGTACTGCCCCCCCCCTTTCAGGTGTTCTGTTCATGCTTTCCTTTTGCCCTTTCTGCCTGGTTTTGAAGTCCTTGTTGCCTTTGATGGCAAAGCAGCGCCATGACTGTTTCAAAACATGTTCTTCTTTCAAGCGGCCCCCCTCAGTGAGCAGCAGGTTCCCACCCTGAGAGCCGGCAGCATTTTGCCATTCATTTTCACTGCCTCTCCCCCCGATGTGGGTGCTCCCCACCCCACCCCAAATCAGGGCTTGCGGCTAGCCTTTCTGGCCTCCCAGGCCACCCCTTTCAAACCATCCGTTTGACGTCAATGCACCTTTGGGGGAGCATTTGCTATTTTCTCCATGACTGATAAAAGCAAGGCTTCCTGATATAGCTTATCAAAGGACAAGGGGGTTGGCAGCTCAGTGGGCTTCTCAAGAGGATGCCACCTTTGATGCTTGAAAGGGACCTTAATAGTTTCGAGAGGAGCCACAGCTGTGTCTTACATGCCTTCGGCCTTCAGGAAGCGTAATTAGGAAAAGCTTAAGGCAGGAACAGGAGGGTTCAAGACAAACATGTCCTGTTTGGCAAGGGGCGAGGTTCAAGGCTATTGTGTTAATTTACAAGGTCCTTCAAAATTTGGGCCTGCCATACCTCAAGGAATGCTTGAACCCTTATATCCCTGTCTTATCACTGAGGTACAGTGGTACCTCAGTTTAAGTACACAATTGGTTCCGGAAGTCTGTACTTAACCTGAAGCGTACTTAACCTGAAGCGAACTTTCCCATTGAAAGTAATGGAAAGTGGATTAATCTGTTCCAGACGGGTCCGCAGAGTACTTAAACTGAAAGTACTCAAACTGAAGTGTACCTAAACCGAGGTATGACTGTATTTCGCAGACTGACTGTTAGTGGTTCCCCATGGCTCAGATTCATGGCCAGCTCAGTTGGTAGAGCGTGGTACTGATAATGCCAAGGTTGCAAGTTTGAGCCTGATATTATTCCTTCATATTCCTGCAATGCAGGGGGTTGGACCAGAACAGGAGTCAGCAACCTTTTTCAGCCGTGGGCTCAGGGGCGTAGCCAGGATCAAAATTAGGGGGGGCAAGGGGCAGGGCCAAGGCACAGGGGGAGGGGCCACAGTGGGGCAAGGAAAGCCATGGTCGTTCAGGGGCGAGGGGGCGCCAGGATCAGCCCGAAACCAGGCTGCTCCGACCCCCTCCTCCCCCTCCGCGATCGGCAGGGGCGAGGGGGCACTAGGATCAGCCCGAAATCAGGCTGTTCCGATCCCCTCCTTCCCCTCCGTGATCGCCAGGGCGGGTGGAGGGAAAGCTGGCTTTCCCTCCACCCGCCCCACAGCCAGAAAGGGAGAAGGGAGACGTCCCTTCTAGCCAGCTGGCTGTGGGGCGGGTGGAGGGAAAGCCCCAGAACCGCGCAAAGCGTTTGGCTGGCTTTCCCTCCACCCGCCCCACAGCCAGCCAGGGAGAAGGGAGGCGGCGGTGGCAGACAGCGGGGCAGGCTCGGCAGCGGCCCTGCTTCTAGGGGGGGAACTGCCCTCTCCTGCACCCCTGCCTACGCCCATGCGTGGGCTGGTCCACCGTCCCTCAGACCTTGTGGGGGGCTCGACTATATTTTGAAAAAAATATATAAACCAATTCCTATGCCCCACAAATAACCCAGAGATGCATTTTAAATAAAAGGACCCATTCTACTCATGTAAAAGCACGCTGATTCCTGGACTGTCCGTGGGCTGGCTTGAGAAGGCAATTGGGCCGCATCTGGCCCATGGGCCTTAGGTTGCCTACCCCTGAACCAGAAGATCCTCAGGGTCACTTCCAACTCTATGATTCTATGAATCCTTCTAGGTAAGGATGGTTAAGTCCAGTCAAAGGTGACTATGGGGTTGTGGCGCTCAACTTGCTTTCAGGCCGAGGGAGCCGGCATTTGTCCACACACAGCTTTCCGGGTCATGTGGCCAGCATGACTAAACTGCTTCTGATGGAACGGAAGATCGTGACGAGTGCCAGAGCGCACGGAAACACTGCTTACCTGCCCGCCATAGCAGTCCCTATTTATCTACTTGCACTGGCGTGCTTTCAAACTGCTAGGTTGACAGGAGCTGGGACAGAGCAATGGGAGCTCACCCTGTCACATGGACTCAAACTGCCGACTTTCTGATTGGCAAGCCCAAGAGGTCCAGTGGTTTAACAGATGGTCTTTAACACTGGTTAAGCTAGCAAAAATATATCATACACATGATAACAAATGCTGGAAATGTAAAAAAGTGGAAGGAACCTTTTACCATATGTGGTAAAAGACTTCTGGGAAAAGATTTATAATGAATTGAAAAACGTGTTGAAAAACACATTCATTAAGAAACCAGAAGCCTTTTTACTAGGTATAGTAGGGGAAGAAATTCCCAAGAAGGATGTTCCTTTTTTTCTGTATGCCACAATAGCAGCGAGATTATTGATAGCAAAGAACTGGAAGACACAAGAATTACCAACTGAAGAATGGCAGATGAAGATGCTGGACTTTATGGAACTTGTCGAACTGACCGGGAGACTGCGTGACCAGGGAGAAGAGTCGGTGGAAGAAGATTGGAAGAAATTTAAAATATACTTTAAAAAATATTGCAATATTTGATATTATGAAATACAGTATATTTGGAAGTGATTATAGGCTGTAGGTGCAAAAGTAGTGGTTAGTATTTAAGAAAATTTATAGTAATTAATTAATTAGATAATGAGAGAAAGTATGTAAGGATAAGATATATAATGTGGATAAAATTATGATTTAGAAATTGCTAAAGATGAGCTTGGTCCCAGCTCCTGCCAACCTAGCAATTCAAAAGCACGTCAAATGCAAGTAGATAAATAGGAACCGCTACAGCGGGAAGGTAAACGGCGTTTCCATGCGCTGTTCTGGTTTGCCAGAAGCGGCTTTGTCATGCTGGCCATATGACCTGGAAGCTGTACGCCGGCTCCCTCGGCCAATAATGCGAGATGAGCGCGCAACCCCAGAGTTGGTCATGACTGGACCTAATGGTCAGGGTCCTTTACCTTTAAAGATGATATACAATGAAGCTCAGAAAGGGGGGATTTGAGGAAGTCACCCTAAAATGTTAAGAAAAGAGATTTGTAAGTAAGAAATTTTTGTATTTCTTTAATGTGGATTTGTTAGTGTTTATCATGTTGTACTGTATTGTTGTGCAATGTTTGCTTTTTTGTGTTGTGTTATTATAAAATGAATAAAAAATTGGGGGGGGGGAGAGAGGTCCAGGTGTTTAGACCACAGTGCCACCTGCATCTCTTCCAGTCAAGGTCAAAGGGGCCCGCACCCGACTGAACTCAGAGGCACACCTGGATAAATATTCCCATGAGCAGGAATATTTGCATGACGCCACATGCATTTTATTTGGTGCCATATGGGTACAGAGGGAGTCACAAGCCAAGGGGCGATTTCAGAATGTGTATGGGAGGGCAAGGGTGCACCCAGGGGAGAGAGGAAATTGAACACATCTTTCCCAAGGGCCATCCATCTTGTTCCAGGAGAGGAGAGGGGGCATGCTGACTTACTGGATTTCTATCCCAGTTTTTTTTCTCCAAGCTGTTCAAGGTGGCAGACACGGTTCTTCCCCCGCTCCTCATTTAAACCCCCCCGCAAATAAAACAACCCTGCGAGGTATGTTGGGCTGAGAGGCAGCCCAAGGTCACCCACTGAGCTTCGTTGCAGAGTGGGGATTTGATCCCTGGTCTCCCAGGCCCCAGTTCACCACTCTGACCACTACAGCACAAAACAATCTGCCTTTCTCCGCAGAGGATGCTTTTGCCTTCCCTCAAAGACGATGGTGGATTCGAGCCCGGCTCCCCTGAAAGCAATTTGGCTAGCCGACTCACGGGCATGGTTTTGCCATCTGGAGAGATGCAGAAGTGTAAATAAACAGATAAACGAAATAACAAGTGTTTTAATTCCACGGGGAGGGAAGGCAAGGCTGCTAATAGATGACACCCCTAGCGGGAAACACAAGACACCATCGTCATTAACTGCATGGATATTTCACATACAATCCTATACTTAAGTCTTAAAGCCAGCCACTCACTATGGCAACCGCTGTAGTCTGCCTGAACACCCCACACACACACACACACCGCACCCCCCCACACACACTTTGTACAGACACCCACCCACACCCACACTTTCCTGTTGCAGGAAAAGGGCTGCATTGCAAAACATAAACTTCCAACGGCGAGAATAATTTGGGCATTTCCTAACCACTTAAGAAGTTGTATCCAAGAGGTTAGCGGAGGGTCGAGAGAGGCCCCTCCATGGAGGTGAGTGTGCGAAATAAGAATAGGAATTCTGAAAAGCCATTAAATTACATTCTGAAAGAGCCTTTAATAGCCAGTTTAATCTCTCCACCCCAAACACACACACACACACACACACACACACACACACACACACACACCATGGCCACATAAAATAAAAGGGAAGGGAGAGATAATAACATACTGAGTTACAAGAAGGTTGCCCCATGTTCTCTCTCTCTCTCTCTCTCTCTCTCTCTCTCTCTCTCTCTCTCTCTCTCTCTCTCTCTCTCTCTCTCTGCATGTGTTCTCAGGTTTACGACTGTTATTCCTTCCCGCTTCTTTTCCCCATCTAATGCTACTGATTTTGGACAGTGGCTCAGTGGTAGAGCACCTGGTTTGCATGCAAAAGGTCTCAATGCCCAGCATCTCCTGAGAACGCCCCCTGCCTGAAACCCTGGAGAGTTGCTGCCAGTCAGTGCAGACAATACCAAGCAAAATGGACCAGTGAGAGCACTCTGAGTAATGTGCCTTCCTGTGTTCCTTTGATTCTTTTGTCCTCTCCCTCCTCTCTTACCTGCTGTTCAGAGCAACCGAACCCTTTCCTCGCTTCAGCTCGAGTGCTGCACGAAAGGACTAAAGGGAAAGACAAGCAGAAGACGTTTTCGCTTTTTCACTTCCAGGTGCTAAGGTGCATTTAAAGGAAATGTTTAGGAAGTTATTAACAGTGCAGAAGAAACTAGCAGCTTTAGGGATGACTGTGGCAGATCCCACTGTAATGATATTGCTTTCACCTATTTCATAGAATCATAGAGTTGGAAGGAATCCCGAGGGTCATCAAGTCCAACCCCCTGCAATGAAGGGTCTCAACTAAAGCCACCCAACCTCTGCTTAATAACCTCCAATGAAGAAGAAAGTCCACCACCTTCCGAGGGAGTCCATTCCACTGTCGAACAGCTCTTACCGTCAGAAAGGTTTTCCTGACGTTTAGTCGGAATCTCCTTTCTTGAATCCTACCTTCCGGAGCAGGAGAAAACAAGCTTGTTCCATCTTCCATGTGACAGCCCTTTCTTCAGCTAGCCTATCTCTTCTCTGTCTCCTCTTTTCCAGGCTAAACATACCCAGCTCCTTCAGCCGTTCCTCATAAGGCTTGGTTTCCAGACCCTTGATCATCTTGGTTGCCTTCCTCTGCGCATATTCCAGCTTGTCAATAACCTTCTTAAATTGTATTCCCTGCAACTGGACATATTATTCCAGATTAATTTTGCTGGAAGTGGCTAGGAGGGTTGCCAGACTCAATAGAGGACAGGACTTCTGTGCCTTTAATTGCCCTGCTCTCTTTTGAGTCTGGAAATTAAACAAAGGGTCTGCTGGTTTCTCTTTAAGGTTTCCAGACTCAAAAGAGTCTGGCAACCCTAGTGGCTAGAGAGCATGGCACCTACAGCGCTCACCATAGCTGCCAAGTTTTCCCTTTTCTCGCGAGGAAGCCTATTCAGCATAAGGGGAAATCCCTGTAAAAAAAGGATAACTTGGCAGCTATGGCGCTCACTAGAAAATCCAAATGCTTCCACAGCCCTGGAAAGTTTGGCAACCCCTGTCCTTTTGGAATTGCAACTAACTTTACCACACTATTGAGAGAATTGTCCTTTTGTAGTACAGGACATATATCCTTCTATGTTCCATCCACACAAGTGCTGTGGGCTCAGGATGGGAAGGTACAATTAACCTAAGCAGCCATTTTTTAAATGATAATAACAACAATAGAGGACAGGACTTCTGTGCCTTTAATTGCCCTGCTCTCTTTTGAGTCTGGAAACCTTAAAGAGAAACCAGCAGACCCTTTGTTTAATTTCCAAGCAAAGGGTCTGCTGGTTTCTCTTTAAGGTTTCCAGACTCAAAAGAGAGCAGGGCAATTAAAGGCACAGAAGTCCTGTCCTCTATTGAGTCTGGCAACCCTATAGGTCAGACATGTTGTGACTGGGGGCAGGGCAGTTGCTAAAATGGCTGCGACCAGAAATGCAGTGGTGTGGTTTCTTAAAAGAAAAGATCGTGTATTTAATTAGCAGGATAACACAATTTCATCTGAGTGCTATTGTACTAACATTTTATATATCATCAAGAAAGTGTTAAGTCCTAATTAAAAGATCAATTCAGAAAAAAACACCTGGGTTGATAAAATAGCATCAGCTGGAAAGGCATGTGTTCCAAATGATGAAACTACGTCACTGCACGTGGGTGAAGCTGTAAATATTGGTCAAGGTGGAAGATTATCTCAAAGTAATCTGAAGCAGAGTCAGGTTTCACCTGGTTTGAGAAAAGATGGGGAAAGGATGGAAGCATCCAGTGGAAAGGAGAGAAAAGAACAAAACTCAAGAGGGTGAAGAGTAATTCACTTTCTATTAATGCTTCTGCAGCAGTAGGACTAAGAAGATGGCTACCTCTGTACAGTGGTACCTCAGGTTACAAACCCTTTGCGTTACAGACTCCGCTAACCTGGAAGTAGTACCTCAGGTTAAGAACTTTGCCTCAGGATGAGAACAGAAATCGTGCTGCAGTGGCAGCAGGAGCCCCCATGAGCTAAAGTGGTAATTCAGGTTAAGAATGGTTTCCGGTTAAGAACGGACCTCCGGAACGAATTAAGTTTGTAACCAGAGGTACCACTGTACTTTAAATCAGAGGTTTTCAGCCTTTTTAGGTCCATGGCTCACTTGACCAACTACATTATTTCTGCGGCTCCCCGGGGGGGGGGGGGAGCACTCCGAGCCTCAGAAGTTCAGTTATGTCACCCCTTGCCTGCAGAGCCAGCATCCCCTCACCCCATTTTGAACACCCTCCCTTGTGGAGTGTTCCCTTAGCCTCCTTCCTCTTCTCTTCCCTCTCCTTGGGAGTCATCTGGGCAGCAGCAGTCACCGCCCTGGTCTCTGTGCTGCCCACCCCAAAGAGAGGTGCCTCCTTACGCCGCCCCACAGGGGCCTGGGAAGAGGATGTCCCCAGCCTTAGCAGTCCGACAGAGACTGGTCAAAGGTGAACCTGATGTGATGCCAGCACCTTATTCCGAGGCCACCGCAGCTCCAGGCAACCAGCACCCCCAGGCCAACCCCAGAAGCATCATTCACCTGGGGAGCTTGTAGCCAGGGCTGCTGCCTGCAACAAACAACCTCGCAAGCCTTTGGGAGGCAGAGACACAAGAGGGCATCAGAGGAGAGAGGGAAGTAAAGAGGGACAGAGGCCCCGTGTTGACTGTGGCACTCCTGACTATGGCACACTGGTTGAACAACACTGCTTTTAATCTATGGCATGTACACACAGCCTTATCCCCATTGTTCCAAGAAGCCTACCGTCCCTGTCTGCTGAAACAGTGTGAGCTCCTTTAGTCCTGCCACTGATTTAAGACCAGGGGTAGGCAACCTAAGGCCTGTGGGCTGGATGCGGCCCAATCGCCTTCTCAATCTGGCCCACAGACGGTCTGGGAATCAGCATGTTTTTACACGAGTAGAATGTGTCCTTTGATTTAAAATGCATCTCTGGGTTATTTGTGGGGCCTACCTGGTGTTTTTACATGAGTAGAATGTGTGCTTTTATTTAAAATGTATCTCTGGGTTATTTGTGGAGCATAGGAATTCGTTCATTCCCCCCCCCCAACATATAGTCTGGCCCACCACATGGTCTGAGGGATGGTGAACCGGCCCACAGCTGAAAAAGGTTGCTGACCCCTGTTTAAGACCAATGGAAAAACAGAAAGAAAGAAAAAATGTATTTCTCTAAAAATCACACTAAATGTCCTGAAATATGATGAAATTATGGGTAGAATTTTCTTCATGGAAAGTGTTTGCAAAGGCAACTATTTGGCCTCCTTTGCAAGTCACATGTCACTAAGTAACATCCTTCCATTGATTTAGAGTATTTGACCATGAAAGAAGATGAACAACACACACATTGTATCCTGCCTGGGGGACGTACACAAGCTAACACAAATTAGCTTGCATGGAGCTATAGAGAGCTGTAAGTAACCCATGCAGCCTTGCTGGGTTGTTTAGCAGGCATTTAGAATCCAATCAATGCTACAAAGCATTGGCGCTATATAACAAACTTCATTAAGACAAGTTTTTTTTGTTTTTTTTTAATAAACCCTCTCCACTCTTGTCAGCATGCTTTGGGGTACATGAGCTGACCTCAGAACACCACCAGGGCAAACGTGGCGGCCTCTTAATGCATTGCCAAAGAAAGAGAAAGCACATCTATTTTAAAAAGAGGGTAAAAAAGGACACATATATGCACGGAAGTTACATATTCTACATCTCTCCATAGTAGGGAAGACTGTGACTGTGAGCAGTTTGCTGTCCAGGAAGCTTACTCCTGATGGGCAACTTCAAGGTCAGCAATGAAGTTAACCCTTTATCCAAAGAAACCAAAATGGTGCGGGCCTAGTGATTGCAGCAGTTCTTCCCAGTAGGTCTTGTCCCAATGAGGCAGTTGGTGATGAATGAAGGTCCCTGCCTTCCCATCGCTCTCTAAGGTGCCTCCCCTGGTTCCTAACCCAGCAGCCTAAAGCTCTGAAGTCTTGTCTCTCATTGCTCCTCCCTCTTCATTCCTCTATGTCAGGCATCCCCAAACTCAGCCCTCCAGCTGTTTTGGGACTACACCTCCCATCATCCCTAGCTAACAGGACCAGTGGTTAGGGATGATGGGCATAGTAGTCCCAAAACAGCTGGAGGGCCGAGTTGGGGGATGCCTGCTCTATGTGTTCTGGGAGACCAGGTGGGTGGGGAGTTGGTCGCAGCAGGAGGGTGAGATTCCCTGGCTTCTTCAGCAGCCTGCCTGCACTCTGCCTCTTGACTCTGCTACTGCCTCTGATTCTGGACTGCTCTCTGTCTCAGCCTCTTCCTGCTCACTAAACCCTGCTACCTCTTCAGCTTCTAACATCTTAACTTCCCAGTGTATTCCTTCTTCTCCCTTTGACCACTCATGTTTGTCCCAACACCCCTCCCCTAGCTCTGAGCCCTTTCCCTCTGGGGGATTCCCTTGGGGGTTCCCCAGCTGGTGCCTCCCACCCCTCCTCTACCTCCAGCCAGTCTATGACACCTCTTGATTCATTCACACCCTTCCCAGTCTCCACAGAGTTTGTCCCCTTTGCAAGAGGTTCCAAGGGGAGAGCCAGCATCCCCACTCCTGCTTCCAAAGCACCCCTGAAATAGGGGTGGAAAGTGGAGAGTCCCCTCCATGTTCTGGCAATTCAGCACCCCCATTTCTTCTTCCTCTTCCACCTCCTCCTGCACCAGCGCCTGTCAGTCCAAGCCCAATATTGGCAGCACTGTGGAGCTCAATATACCTTATAAGGTGGCCTACCTATGGCTGATCCATCCACTGAGCACTTCTCTTCTAACATGGTGGTGTTCAATCCGAGCTGACATTTTTTTTCCTGTGGATTTCAGAGGAATTAATGTATGTGCAGGCTTTGAGAATATCATTAAATGTGGCTAAAACTTAATATTCAGAATTCAGCTTCTGCAGCTCAACTCAAAAGATTAGCAGTTATATCCTCCAGTGTTTCATATGATAATCAAGTTGTCAGGGAACAGGGTTTTTTGTTAATGCAACTGTCAAGATGACAGGATGGAGTGCAGGGAGGGAAAGAGTTACTCAGTATTTAAGAAGTTGGTTTTTAGCAGCAAAAAAAAAAGAGAGAAAAGAAAAAAGAAAAGCAAGCTATTCCCCTGCTTGCATCAAACCATTTAATCCTTCAGTTTTCACCTGCTGAAGTTGAACTAATGGGATCAATCAGTCGTGTCTTTGTTTGATCTACCTGTCAACCCCAACCGTCATCTGACCTGAGTCACTCACTCCCATTTTGGGTCAGTTTTGTGCATAACCTCATGTGCATTACTGCAACAGTTTTTGCTTCATAATGCTACCCATTTGTGAAACTGCTGTCCTTGGTAATTACATAACCATATCATTGGCTTTCATCACTTTTCCTTACCTTCTCTCTACAAGTTGCTTCCAGATGGGGACTGAGGCTGCATACACACAAATAAAATGTTTTAAGTGTGTTGCAAAGTGCATTATACAAATGTGACACTAGATGGAGATGGCGAACTATGGCAAATTCGCTGTATTTTTCGAAACGTTTTTTTAAAAAGGCATTTTCACAATGCTTTTTATGTGTCTTTGTTGTTTAGTCGTTTAGTCATGTCCGACTCTTCGTGACCCCATGGACCATAGCACGCCAGGCTTTGTCCATGGAGTTTTCTTGGCAGGGATACTGGAGTGGCTTGCCAGTTCTTGCTCCATTTTATGTGTCTAGATTCCACCAATACCTTTAAAGCACACTTGAAGCACATTCCCCACCCCCCAAATAATTATGGGTACTGTAGTTCGTTAAGGATTGCTGTGAATTGTAAGTCTGTGAGGGGTGAACTACAGTGCCCAGGATTCTTTGAGAGGAAGAATGTGATTCAAATGTGCTTTAAAGGTATAGCGCATACGCAGCAAAACTATTCATTCACATATCTCAAACTGCTGATTGGTGGCCCTTTTTTACCCCCTTAAGCACATCAGAGACGGTAAATTCAAATTAATTGAGTTGTGTGAGGGTTAGATTGGCATTTTAATGCTGATGGCATTGTGGGGATGCTGCGAAAAAAATTGCATGCTATGAAAAACTTTAGGTATGAGTAGCACTGATCCAACAATAAAAAACCCATCTCGAAGTGTCCCTTTAAAGACAGCATTCCCACTCAAAAGAAAGCTGCAAGTTGACTTTATGAGTGCTTACCCAGATAACAGTCCCATTGTGATCAGTTACAGTTCTCATTATTATTATTCTGCTGTAATTGTGATGTTTCTCTTATTTTTTAGTTACTGCTTTGCTAATAGTGCTTTACAGATTATAATTGTTTTACTGAGCAATCTGGCTCCGAGTAGCCACAGACATAAAGGGAGTGGAAATAAAAGGCAGAACCTATAAATTAGGCTCTTTGCCGACAACCTAATGGTCACAACACCAGACTCCATAAACACGGCAACCTCCCTAATCAGAGAACTCAACACATTTGCAATGGTGTCGAGCCTACAGGTAAATTTTGCAAAGTTGGAAGCTATGTGCTTCAACACTGCCCCTCACACCCCAAAAGAATTCGCCAACATCACCAAGATAAATCTTTGCCGCACCAAGTTCAGATACCATAGGGTACAAATAACTAAAAACCTCAACAAATTATACCTCCACAACTACAACTCCTTGTGACGACAAATCAACAAAGACCTAAAGAGATGGAACAACACCAACTTCACTCTCTCAGACAAAATAGCCATGATCCAAATGATCACCCTCCCAAAACTAACCTACCTATTCCAAACCCTCCCAATCTGGATTCCCCCCCCCCCAGCCCAACTTCGCAAATGGCAGAAAAAAACTACGTACACTCATTTATCTTCTCACACAAAAAAGCCAAGAATAAGCCCCAAATACCTGCACCTCTCCTCCTCAGAGGGAGGACGGGGAATCCCCAACACAGAAGCATATTACAGTATATTGCCAACCAAGTACGCCACATAATTCTGTATATACTAGAAGACGAGACAAAACAAGGGTACACCTGGAGAGGGACACAATTGAAAATACATGCACCACAGCATACCCATTCCTCCCAAACAAACTAAGGAAAATTCCCACAACACTAAACAGGTTCACACAGACCATGCCTGGAAGTATGCTTTCCAAGCATGGAAAGCAGAAATAGGTAAACTGTCTCTAACCCCATCCCCACTAATTCCCCTGGCACATCACCTATTAATCCATCATGCAGCACAAAACCTCCAAATAAAAACCTGGCAAACCAAAGGCTTATATCGCCTAACAGACTTCTACAAAAAGAGCAAACCCTTATCAACACAAGAAATACAATAATAATTAATAATAATAATAATAATTTTTATTTATACCCCGCCCTTCCCAGTCAAGACCGGGCTCAGGGCGGCTAACAACAAATAATATCAACACAAATATAAAAGAAACATTTCAGTTAAAACAACAGAATAATACAATGTTAAAATTCAATTTTAAAATTAAAAATCTACGAATAAGATAAAACCATTATAAATAAAACCTTAGGGGAGGGTAACCGTGGGGTCAGACTGCGTCAGTCCGAAGGCCAAACGAAACAGCTCTGTCTTGCAGGCCCTACGAAAAGATGACAAATCCCGCAGGGCCCTAGTCTCCTGGGACAGAGCGTTCCACCAGGTCGGGGCCAGTACTGAGAAGGCCCTGGTCCTGGTCGAGGCCAGCCTAGCTACCTTGTGACTCGGGATCTCCAATATGTTATTATTTGTGGACCGTAATGTCCTCTGTGGGTCATACCAGGAGAGGCGGTCCCGTAGGTACGAGGGTCCTAAGCCGCATAAGGCTTTAAAGATCAAAACCAGCACCTTGAACCTGATCCTGTACTCCACCGGGAGCCAGTGCAGTTGGTAAAGCACTGGATGAATATGATCCCGCAGCCGGGACCCCGTAAGGAGCCTCGCCGCGCATTCTGCACCCGCTGGAGTTTCTGGGTCAGTTTCAAGGGCAGCCCCGCGTAGAGCGAATTACAATAATCAAGCCTAGAGGTGACCATCGCATGGATCACTGTGGCTAGATCAGGTTGAGAGAGATAGGGGACCAACTGCTTAATGCGGCGGAGATGGAAAAATGCCACCTTGGCTGTGGTTGCAACCTGTGCCTCCATGGAAAGGGAGGCATCCAAGGTTACCCCCAAGCTCTTGACAGAAGGGGCTGACACTAATTGGGCCCCAGCGAAAGATGGAAGTTGGCCCCCCCGCCCCATGTCATCCCGACCCAGCCAGAGGACCTCTGTCTTCGAAGGATTTAGCTTCAGCCGACTCCCACGTAGCCATCCAGCAACAGCTTCCAGGCACTTGGTCAATGTGTCCGGGGCCGAGGCAGGACGGTCATCCATCAACAGATAAATCTGGGTGTCATTAGCATATTGATGACAACCCAGCCCAAAACTCCGGACAATCTGGGCAAGGGGGCGCATGAAGATATTAAAAAGCATTGGGGAAAGGATTGCACCTTGCGGGACTCCACACACCAAGGAGTGCCGCGGTGACAACCCCCTCCCTAGCGCCACCCTCTGTCCCCGACCTGAGATAAAGGAACGCAGCCATTGTTGGACTGTACCCTGAATCCCCACGTCGGCAAGGCGGTGGTCTAAAAGCTCATAATCGACCATGTCGAAGGCGGCTGACAGATCTAGAAGAATCAGCAGCCCCGACCCGCCTTGATCCAGCTGTTTACGGAGGTCATCTGTTAGGGCGACCAGTGCTGTCTCGGTCCCGTGGCCGGGACGAAAGCCGGACTGGAATGGATCTAAAGCCAATGTTTCATCCAGAAACCTACCGAGCTGTTCGGCAACCGCTCTTTCAATTATCTTACCCAAGTATGGAAGATTTGAAACAGGGCGATAATTGGATAGATCTAGCGGATCTGACGATGCTTTCTTTAAGAGCGGACGCACCACTGCTTCCTTCAACTCCTCTGGGAAAGTCCCTGAACTGAGAGACAAGTTGATAATCTCAACCAGGGGGCCCCGTACCTCGTCTGGACACGCTCTAATCAGCCAGGACGGGCAGGGGTCTAGGGAGCAAGTGGTGGGCCTCCCAGCCTGGAGGAATCTGTCTACATCAGCGGGGAGTATGTGGTCGAAATGGTCCAATACTAAACTCGAAGACAGTCGAGGGGCCTCTAGTTCCGCTATTGTATCAAAATTGGCAGAAAGGTCACGGCGAAGTGTCAAGACTTTCTCCGCAAAAAAGCTCGCAAATGCCTCACAGCTATGGGTCGAATTAGTGCCTAAATTTGACTGATCCTCAAGGGTTGTTAGAGACCTGATTGTTCGAAAAAGTTGTGCCGGGCGAGAGCTAGCGGATGCGATGGAAGCTGAGAAGTAAGACTTCTTTGTGGCTTTCACCGCCATCTCGTAGGTTTTCATAAGCGACCTATAAGATGTTCTTGAGGCTCCGTCGCGAGTATGCCGCCATACTCGCTCAAGCCGTCTGAGGTCCCGCTTCATTTTCCGAAGTTCCTCGGTGAACCAAGGGGCCCGGTTTCGGCGGGGTTGCAGAGGGCGCTTAGGTGCGATCTCATCAATGGCCGCCAAGAGCCGGTTATTCCAGTTCTCGACCAGCTCATTTAACGAGCCACCAGGGGGAGCAGGGTCCCGTAAAGCCTGACGGAATCTATCAGGATCCATCAGCCTTCGCGGACGAGCCCAAATCGGCTCACCACCCAAGCGGGGCAGAGGCGGTAAGTCAATCCTGGCTTTCAGAGCGTAGTGATCAGACCATGGCACTTCCATAATTGGGGACATGATCACATCTATACCTGCACCAAAAATCAAATCCAGCGTGTGGCCTGCTTGGTGTGTGGGACCCAAAACAAACTGGGAGAGCCCTAATGTCGCCATGGAAGACACCAGGTCCGGAACCCGTGAGGAGGGGGTGGCATCAGCATGGATGTTGAAGTCCCCCAAAACCAATAAGTTAGGGAACTCCAAGGCCCAGCCGGCCACCACCTCCAACAGGTCCGACAGGGTGGCTGCTGGTGCGCTGGGTGGTCGGTACACCAGCCAGACAGCCAAGCCCTCCTTGGTGCCCCACACTAGGCCAACACATTCAATGCCGGTGATTGATGGTGATGGCAGAGCCCTGAAAGAGCAATCCTCCCGGATTAACAACGCCACCCCTCCCCCCCCGACCCACAGTCCGTGACTGGTGGAGGACGGAGAACCCAGGGGGTGTTATTTCATGTAATGCAACTACTTCACCTTCACGTACCCAGGTCTCCGTCACACAAGCCAGGTCAACCCCCAGTGAGATAAAAAAGTCTCGCATAGTGGCAGTTTTATTGCCTATGGACCTGGCATTGCACAACACCAGTGACGGAGGTGGATAATCCCTGCTCACCCTACCCTCGTCCCTCGGGATGGGGCGTAGATTGGAAGGGATTCGAGCATCACCACATCTCAAAACCCTTCGTCTGTGAAATCTACCCCCACCACCATACCTCCCTCGCAAGACAAATTAGAAGACACCAAAATGCCCTGGTTACACACCAGCAATTATATGCCTTCTTAAACAATCCAGTAGTAAAATCAGCAGCAACTAAGCCCCTGACAACCTTCGGGAACCTCCTCCTAACAACAAAGAGACACGGCAAAGTGATGGTATCCACAATATACAAAATACTACTCCAAAATCCCACCCCCACCCCCGGACATAATCAGAAAACAATGGGAGGACGACATAGGCTATGAGGACGTTAACCCCACTCAGTGGACCAGAATGTGGCTTGAACCTCCCTTTAAATCCATATCAGAAAAAAAGGAAAGAACTCATTCTGAAACTCACTTACAGATGGTACCAAACACCAAGGAAACTAGTGCTAATATGCCCAGGAACCTCACCAAAATGCTGGAGAGGACACACATCCATAGGCACATACCTCCACATGTGGTGGGAATGCCCCCGAATCTAACTATTCTGGACAACAATCATACAAGAAATATGCAAAATAACTACGGTAAGCAAGTATTAGAAGTCACCCCAGAACTGGCCCTTCTAAACATCTTCCAATATAATAATGCCCACTCGCATCATAAAGAGCTCATAACCCACCTACTCTCAGCAGCCAGAAGCATCATAGCCAGGCACTGGAGAGAGTTGTCAGGAGTAAGCATGGACCAATGGTATCAAATTGTATGGGGAACGGCCTTACTGGAGAAGCTAACCAATAAACTGAAACTCACATGGGGACAAATAGAAGAGTATGCCTTCACCCCGGTATGGCTCCCCTATATCACATACACGGCCCAACAAGACAACGACAAGAATCTGCCGATAGCATACGAATCAATCTGGCTAACCAGATCCAAAAACACCCACCCACCCCACCCCACGCACACAAACAAACAAATCTCACTACAGCTAACCAAAGACAACCAACCACACACTAGGCTACCCCCAACCTCTCTCACCACCAAAGGAACACAAGTGAAAAGTAAAGAGAACATGCACAAGCGACGCTGACACCCCCCCACACACACATTAAGTAGAATAGAAGCATTGTCACCCAACCCCAACCCCACTCACCATGCCCCCCTCCACCTCTTTCCCCTTTTTCTTCCTAATGTACAAATGAAACTGATCTGTAGAAAATGTAACTTGAAAAAAGAGACATTGCACATACTTTTGTAAACCAACAAATCTTTAATAAAAATATGTTTACAAAATAATAATTGTTTTACTGATTATTTGCAATTATTTTACGGATTATTTGCAACTGTTTTATGGATTATTTGTTAAACATTCTATATAATTCGTGTTGCATTTGTGATGCTCTATTCTGTTTTATTCTGTTATTGCCACTTTGGGATTCATTTGGACCAAAAGCAGCATAGAAATTAAGGAAATCAAATCAAAGCTATTATTTGGCAGAAACCATGCGTCCTTTAAACATATAGCGTGGATGTGACCCATGAGGACTGGGTCATCTTCAGACTGTTTTGAGTTATTTTCTCTTCCCCATAGGTGGCGGTTAAAAATTCTGCAAATGTCAGGGTTCCCATGAGAAAGTGGATACCTATTTATGTTTTGCAGAAGCTCTTTGGCTAAATAGCCATTGGCACTTACTGCCTTTGCAATTAGCTCTCGCTAGCTAGCTGTCATGGCACTTGGAGTCTATACAGGCGGCGGCCATTTTGCGTGTGTACAATTGATGTGTGAACACCGACGTGCGGGTCTTTTCGGACCTGGAAGAGGGCAGAACAGGGGTGGAAGAGGGCGCAACACCCTCTTGGATCTACAATAATTTTTGAAAAGCATTGAAAGTACTCAGTTTATTTAGGCTCTGCCCCCCTCCCCCGGAGAAGCCTGTCCCCTGCAATGTATTCTTTTGGGGGGCTTATGCACACTCTGTCGGTGCACGGAGGGAAAGAATGGAATCCTTGCACAAAATGTGCCACAAGAGTACTTTGACATGGAACTTCTGGGCGGCCCACACTGCCTTGTCATGTGCAGCGGAGGGCGATCCCAAAATTTAATGCCTTCCTTTCACACTACCTCCCCAATGCTGGTAAGCAAAGTGATGGGCTGTGGGAAGGAGTTGTGAAAAGTAGTCTTTGAGAAGGAGGGAGGAGGACTACAGGACTCCATCAGAACTCTCACACCTCCTTCCCAAAGCCCAGCGCCTCACTTTCCTGGCTTTAGGAAAGCGGTGGCGAGAGGGATATCAGATATTGCTGAGGGACACCAAAAAGGCCTTGGGGGCCACCTGTGGCCCACAGGTTGTGCGTTGGACTGCCCTGGTGTATATGGGAGTGTATGAAGGAAGAGTGTGCATCAAACCTGAATCCTAGCAAATAATAAACCATAACAGAAATAGACCATAATATATATATGCCCCTTTAGATGCCTGTGAATCAGGACTGTAATTAGACGGGTCCTAATGCTGAGAGTTGTGAAAAGTTCAGGCAAGGGAAGGGATAAGTTCTACTTGGCAATGGTCTCTGAGGGGTATTCCAAAGGCAATTGCAAGTAGGAAATGAGAATACTTTCCCTGTGACAAGCCTACCGGAAACTGAGGAGTTATGGGAATTGAAATTAGTTCGAGAGAGGCTTACGTAGCCAATCTATGTATTCACTGACTGAAACCTTGTTCCATGTGCGTGGATTCTTTTTGCTAGCCTCAGTTCAGACCCCACGAAAACAACATGTGTCCCTCATATTAAAGCAAAGACTGCTGCAATTTGCCCCTTCTTACCTATCCCACATCAAAATGGGGTTGAATTAGCTACAGAGAGCGATAGTAATAAGGGTATGCCTTCAGGGATAGAGGGTTTAATTACCGACTGGGATCTGTAGTGTAGACAATATTTATTCCTACTGGGTCCCTGCAGAGTTGGTTTATACTGAGAAGTTACATTATTTTTATTCTGCACTCCCGCCAAGGAACTCAGGGCAGCTTGCAGAAGTAACTCTTGAAGGGAAATTAAACTGGACAATTCCTTTCAACAGATCCAAAGCCATTGGCCATGCTAGCTGTGGCTTTTGGTAACAGATTTGCAGAAGGAGTATGCATTAATTGTGCTGGCATAACATTGCTCTCAGCCTCGATCTCAGTTCTACCCCTCTCCAGGCTGCTATAACTTGGTGATAAGATCACATTGCTTATCTATTTTCTTCCACTCTAATAATAACCAGAGTCTGTCAAGTTCCGTTGTTGTTTTTTAAGAGAAAATTATAATCAGGGTAAATAAATGGAGCGTTATGATGTGTTTAACGTATCTGTTCTCGTCACGGAATGCTGTGAAGAAAACTGTTGCTGTTTTTTTAAAGGACGTTGCTCCTTATTCCTTAAAACAGGTATTAATTGCTAATGGGCCAGACAGCAGATGAAACAGAATAAACAGCAGCTGCAACAAATAACAAATGACCTCTTTGAATCAGAGACATTCTGGTGACAATTACGCTTCTTGTTTTGGGTGTCAGTGCCTGTGTTCATTCAGCCTGG
Source organism: Zootoca vivipara (assembly GCF_965207765.1). NCBI lineage: Eukaryota > Metazoa > Chordata > Lepidosauria > Squamata > Lacertidae > Zootoca > Zootoca vivipara. Next base: position 86,643,293 of record NC_142588.1, on the reverse strand, counting down.
GGAAGCAAGAGGGCTAGGCGGGTAAGAGAGGAATAAGGAGCCAGAAATAGTTGCCTGCTGACGAGATAAGGAAAGATAAGGACATTGATCTTCTGTGGTGCCTTTGGTACAACACCCCTGATTCCACCATTGTCCTACTGCAACTAAGCCTAAGGAAATGTAATAATCAATTATTCACCTGTTCTACCCCCAGCCTCCATCTCCCTGCTTTCCTCTGTCATTTCTCTTATGTCTATTTTCTAGGTCAGCAGTGGGGGATCTTTGGCCCCTGCGTCTAATTGGACCCAGCAGGGGTCCTAATTTGGCCCATGAAATGGTTTTTTCAAAGCTACACCCACCTGCCTCACACCTGATGTTGGGTGAGTAAATGATGCGGCTGCCAAGGAACAATCGGGAAGCTTAAAGTGCACTTCTGATTGTTCCCTGTTCAAGTGGGGCTTGTATCCAGTGGTGGTGTTTAGATTGCAGTGCCAAATCCCAATTTGGGAGCTGATCCTTGCCCAAAGTGAGATTTGCGGGTGCCGCCAGTCACCAGCATTTCCAAACTCCTGCATCTGTGCCTAGGGGGTTTGATTTCAAACCCCCACAGGCAAAGGTAAACACTTCACCTGATTCTCTTCTTCTTCTTTGGTGAACACTCGTAGCCGAATAAGATGGTCTTCCATGAAAACGGTCTTGCCCGTGTGTCCTTAGGTGACTGTGGAGGCCAGTTCTGGATCCACACGTCCTTCCACAGTGGGGACATAGGTTTCCAGGCGGGAGTTGATAATGGTGAGGGTTTGCCAAAGGTGCCTTCCTCTTAGGACTTTTCTCTCTTTCGTTCTGAGTTCAAGAGTCTTCAGAGTCCATGACACCTTTGGTAAAGGCTGTTCTCCAATAGAAATGCTCGCAGGCCAATGTTTCCCAATTGTCGGTGTTTATACTACATTTTTAAAGATTTGCCTCGAGAAACCTCTTTTGTTGACCACCAGCATTAAACTTTACATTTTTAAGTTTGGAATAGAGTAGTTGCTTTGGAAGACGATAATTAGGCATCCGTACAACATGACCGTTCCAACGAAGTTGATGTTCAAGAATCATTACTTTGACACTGGTGATCTTTGCTTCTTCCAGTACATTGGCATTAGTTCGCCTGTCTTCCCTAACGATGTGTAAAAAATTTCGGACATACCGTTGATGGAATCTTTTGAGGCGTTGGAGATGGCATTTATAAGTGGTCCATGTTTCACAAGCATACAGTAAGGTTGGTAGTACTGTAGCTCTATGTGCATCAGTACAATAGCTTCGTAAAAAAGCATTTTGGTTTCCCTGCAAATGTCCCGGTCCTCAAACACACGGCACTTCAATCAGGATAAAGCTGCATTCGCAGAGTTCTGGCGATGCTGGATTTCGGCATCAATGTCGGCCCTTGTGGAAAGATAACTGACCTGGTAGGAAGGGGACTTTGCCAAGTATTTTATAATTGTTCTTATTTCTATACTGCTCTGTGATCTTTGGGCAATTTGATATACAGTATTTAGTTTCCATATCCTGAAAACTGATTTCACTAGTGATAAAGCTACTTTAAAAAACCAAAAACAATTCAGACATCAATGAACTGACAGTAAATTACATGGGGATCAATTAATTCACTTTGTTTGTTTGTTTGTTTGTTTTGCTGCTATGGCAATGAAAAAAGCTAGGGCAATAAACACCGCTGCCAATGTCACTCAGTATGTAATTATATACACAAAATTAAATAATAAGATAACACTAAGATTGAACCACTTCTGAACACAATACTATGCATATTGAAAAACAAACTTTATTGCATTAAGTGCATGTTAATATTTGTGCGTCCAAGGCATTTTCCTTGTCTGAGACAAAGGAGATGATTATTTCCCCCCTCCCTCTCTCCCTGCCTCCAACAACCTTTCCACACTCAGAAGCTGACCAGACTGGCTGTTGACTCTTAAGTTCACTATGGGGGTTGAGACGCTGCCCCACACCGACCCTGCCCCAGAGGGTGGCGGGCTGTCTTATGGGGCACAGGGCTGGCCGAGATCACCCACCACTTTGCTGCCTGCCCTACAGCACCTTGCTGCCTGAGCCAGCTGCCTCAGTGTGCCTAATAGTAGTGCCAGCCCAGTATGTAAGCATCCCTGGCAAGGTTTAATAATTCTAATATATCTCTGCAGTAATTACTGAGTGATAGCTGCCTCAGTGGGAAGAAATGGGAGGTGCCTGGACTACGCCCTGCCAGGCTCGACTGCACAAGAAATCCTCTTTCTGTCTGTCTCTTTTTTCTGTGCTCCTTGGTGGGAGTTATCCCAGGCAGCAAAGGAAAGCTCTTTCTCTTTAATGTCGTTGACGTCAGAGATGCGAAACCATAGCAACTGTCCATCACGTTGGATGAGCACACGAGGAAAGGGGGAAGTGGGAGAGGAACCGCTCCAGTTCAAGCGAGGCTTCGGGGTGGTTGAAATGCACAATGGACGCATTTATTTTGTGACATTCAGAGTGGAGCCTTAAACGGAAAGAAAAGGGAAAGCGGAAAAACAAAAAAGAAGAAAAGAATAAGGAAAAAAACGCAGCAGAGGCGCAGACGGCGACGCACAGGGGGGAATTCGCCAAGTCTTGTGAGTAGATCGTTTTGTAGATAATTGCATTGATTGATTGATTGATTGATGCTGGAACCGCAGTCGATCGCAGAGGCTGCTGCTGCTCTGGCTGCAAAAAGCAGCTGCTCAGGGTCGCCTGAAATAATCGCGTGCATTGCATCGGGAATTGGGGGCTGGGAACCCGAAGTCCGGGTGCACTCCGGATTAAGGGGCAAGCAGCTATTCGCAACCGTTCCCTAGCTAACAAAAGGCTCAGGCATTGCTCAGGCTGCTGCTGCTGCTGCTGCTGCAAAAAAGTGTGGCGACGCCCATTTGTAAAGAAAGACAATTCGGTGTGTGCCGTGTTTTCCCCTCTTTCTCTCCCCCTCCCCACACCAGGGGGAACCCCCTGCATTAATAATGCGAATATCGATCCAGCCCGCGTTTTTCTTTTTGTTGGCGTGCATGCATGCAATGCGCGGCTTCTTTGACTGCAAATGCGCAAAAAAAGCGCCTTCGTTACTCAAGGAGGTGGCGGCGGCGGCGGCTTTTTAAAGGCACACCCAGATAGCCATGATTTCCCCCTCCCACCCCGGGACTTTCTCTGCAACCTCTCGGGTTTCGCGGAAATCCCAGGGGCGGATCAGAGGACAAATGTGGGCGTGACAGTGGCACACTGCCGCAATGAATGGTTGTGGCCAGACTGTATGTTCTTGGTGTCTTCTCACTCCCCCCCCCCCCGATATTATTTCCTGGTTAAAAATGGGGAGGGGGGCTTTAAATTCACAGCCAAATTTACATGTCTCATTGTAATAATGATGATGATGATGATACCGTAGGCGGCTCATTCATTCACACGAGCTTATTGCCTCCCTTTTGCCACTGTATGTGCTGGTGCGTCCTGCTACAACAAGTGGTTAGAATCCATGCCCTGATTCTCCAGAAAATTGTTAGGTTTAGCTTTTTAGCTGGCAAAATGCATTAAAGTAATAATAATAATGACCATTAATGCCACTGTTCATTTTGACCCTTTGACGTAACCTCCACTGTGTCTTGCTAATGTTGCGTTGATAAACACGCTACTTTTCTCAGTCCGTTTTATGCCTCTGATGAACTAGGCTGTTGTGCGGCAATGCCCATATCTCAAACCCTGTTGCGCTTGTATCTTTAAACGTTGAAGAACCCAAACCCCTGCAAAAGGCAATCTTTGCAGGTTTCTTCAAGGCAACCGGTTACCTTTGCTGGATGTGGTCTTCATGCGCCAACGGGTGCTGCACGTAAGGGCTGTTGCAAACGGGTATCTTGGCTGGGTCAGGTCTGCAAGTGGGTGTCCACCGTGTTATATTTGGATCCTCTTTCCTCCTCCTGTCTCTGATAGGCACCACCAGAGCCAGCAATCTCTTTGGTAGGTGCAATGGATGTGGCAGTGGTAGAATGCAGTGCAAGGTTGTGGATTGCGACCACTGTGTGGGAAGTGGGTACTTACATGGAAAGGGGCTTATAGTTCAAAGTGGTGCTTTAGAATTGGGACATTTGTCTCAGGTAAGCTAATGTTGCATCTCTTCAATTTATTGGCACGGATGGGGTTGAGAACCCTGTTCTAGTTTCCAGTGAAAATTATACCTGGAAATCCTCTTTTGCTGTAGATTTCCCCCATTCCCTGCTGCAAGAGTTTTAAACACCCACCGCAGGTACGAAACTGTCCTTGGTGTGTTTTAATTTAAATGTGAGTGCGTAGCCTTCAAAGAAGAGGGATGAAGTTTGCACACTGCGTCTAGTAAGAAGACAAGACTTGTTGCCTGTAGATGCTGGAGACCTAAATAAATAAATGAATTAAATGCAGAGATATGCGTAGACAATATGGTGCCGTTCTCCAAACTACAACCAAACTAGGTACATTGCAGCAGAGGTTCCCTTCTGTATGAGTACCTCATGTCACTCCTAGCATGAGAAAGACAGTTTCCACCATATTGGTTCCTGTGAGTACAGAATGCAAGCGAGGTGGAATTATTAAATTCTCTATTGAAAATTTTTTTGTAATTTTTTTTTGTTGCGCGGTCTTTTGCACTGTACAGGCATAGGAAAGGCGAGGGGACATCTTTTGCTGGATTTGTTGCTGTGACATATATATAGTGTATGTGCATAGCGTTGAACATGCGTGGGCTTCTTTGAACATGGGATCAAGGCCTTAGGAGGCAACTCTTGTGTTGTTAGGCAGTTGTTGTGGGACATCAATACACATTTCGCATAGGGGGTTAACCTGCTTGTCTCAGGAGATAATAATGCCTCCTTTTTTTCTAGCATGGAAATATTTATTCGCTCTGTTATTTTGTTAGAAGCTGAGTAATTCCCTGCTGCAAATCTTAATGCTGGGAGCACTCATGAAAAAACATTTTGTAAGTCTTCCTCCTCGTCTTTTTTTTCTCTTATAAAGTTCCCATAGAAAACGCAACCCTATGCTTTGGATGAACATTCTTCATGTTCACATATTGCATGCATTGGGACTAAACTGCATGTGATGTTAAAATGTGGTACTTGCAGCTGCTTTCATCTTTACAAATGTGTAAATAGTGGCTTTTTGCAGGGGGCGTGGGGGGAGATCAGGAGTGGGATTGCAGTTTGCAGTTTATGTGCTATAGTCCTGATAAAAATCCTCCTCCTAGCTGTGATTTACCCGACACATTTTTTTAAACACTACTTTAAAGTTCTGGTGATTTAACCTTCCATTAACTATTATTTCCATTACATAATTATTATATATTACATTCATTCTGCTCTTCCTTTAAGGAGCTTAGGGTAGTGCATTTGATCTATGAGCCCTCTCTTTATGCTCACAACAACCCTTTGGAGGAGGATAAACTAAGGTTTGGTGTGAATTTGAAGCTGGGTATCTCAAGTCTTTTCCGACACTAGCCATTATTTGGAAAACACACAATCACAACTTGTCAGCTATATGTGTGCTTTCTGGGACTGCATTCCCCTGAATAGAGTGGAACTTTTCCCCACGCAAACGTGCTGGGTTACACTGTAAATGATTTTTGATTAAAGAATTGTTTTCTCTGTAGTTGATTGTAACTGACTTTCTGCCCGGCCAGTGAGGGCTCTGCATAACTCAACATCAGCATGCTCTTACAACCCTGTTAATGTGTAGCTCCAGGCTTAGGGCATATGCTTATTGCTGCTCTTACTGGCTCCATCCTTCATGTTGGACACTGCGTCATCCCTAGTCTCTACCTCTACGCACTGTGTGCAGATCTCTGCAAAGGGGGACACCCATTGGTACACCTCTGTGCATACAGTATTGTGCGGAAACTATGTGCACAGTGTTGTACATAGTTACAGGTAGGTAGCCGTGTTGGTCTGACGTAGTCGAAACAATTTTTTTTATTATTATTATTTTTAAATGCCTTCCAGCAGCACCTTAAAGACCATCCAAGTTTTTATTTTGGTTGGAGCTTTCGTGTGCATGCACACGAAAGCTCCAACCAAAATAAAAACTTAGTTGGTCTTTAAGGTGCTGCTGGAAGGAGTGTTGTACATGTGTAGGCTTCTTTGAACACATCTGCACTCAGAGATCCACAACGCAAAGACCCCATTTTACATGCAGCTCAAATGCCGTACAGAACCCAATCCTAGTTTTGCTTACTCAGAAGTAAGACCCATTTCATTTCAGGAAGGCTTACTTCAAGTACATAGGAGTCCAGCCCCTACGTATGTTTGTTTACAAGAAAAATATTTTTAGATGTTTTGTATATGGTGGTTTTATGGTTTGTAACTTACATTTTGAATAATTGAATAATTTTGAATATTTTTTTTATATGTTGTGTGCTAGAGGGTTAATATCTGTAAGGCAGCTTCATAGGTACAGTACTGAAATAAATGTACCTGCTCATAAGTAGTAAAACCTATTAAATTTAATGTGGCTTATTCCCAAATAAGAGTTTACAACCTTATTCCTGGGTACGGGGGAAGGTAGAGAAATAAATCTCAGTTAATTATGTAAGTTTTAGTTGACAAAATGTATGAAACAAAGTATCTTTGCATATTAAAAAGGTTCTAAAGAAAAAGAAGCACAATGAGTGGCCATTGCAGACGGGGTCTTTTCTGTAGTGGCACCTGGACTATGGAATAGTCTCCCCAGAGAGGCTTGCCTATTGCTTTCTTTACAGTCTTTTTGGCACCAATGAAGATATTTTTATTCACTCGGGCTTTTTTTATTGTGCTTTAAGTCTGGGCTGTATATTGTTTTATGCTGACTCTGTTGTAATGAAGTTGTGTTTTTTTGCTCTCTCTTATTGTTGGTTTTAATTAGTATGCTGTCTTTTAAATATTTTTTCTGTAAGGTATCAAGGAAATATTTATTGAGAGATAAATGGACCTTGGCAGACATCATCTTAACAGATACCTTTCTATTTCTCTCCCACATGGGGAGGGAATACCTTTTCTATTATTGTTGTTGTTTAGTCGTGTCCGACTCTTCGTGACCCCATGGACCATGGCAATCATTATAGTACCTATATTTAAAGCTGTACAGTATATGTATATTCGAATCCCCGCGACAGGGTGAGCTCCCGTTGCTCGGTCCCTGCTCCTGCCAACCTAGCAGTTCGAAAGCACGTCAAAGTGCAAGTAGATAAATAGGTACTGTTACAGCGGGAAGGTAAACGGCGTTTCCGTGTGCTGCTCTGGTTCGCCAGAAGCGCCTTTGTCATGCTGGCCACATGACCTGGAAGCTGTACGCCGGCTCCCTCGGCCAATAACGCGAGATGAGCGCCGCAACCCCAGAGTCTGTCACGACTGGACCCTAATGGTCAGGGGTCCCTTTACCTTTACCTAAATGGGGGGGAGGCATGGGCATAGTCAAGGGGGGAGGGCCAGCAGCCCCTCCAGATCAAGTCAAACAATAGGAATACTTAACTGAGCAATCTTGTTGGTTCTGACCCCCTAACAAAAGTCCTGGCTACGCCCATGGGGGGCGGTCAACAGCACATCAATTGAAGTGTTTTATCTACCAAGGCTGCAAACCTGTGCATTGGGAGGAATCCCCATTGAACGTATAGGATTGTGCTGCAAATGACGTAGCTGTTCTCAGAAGAAAGACCCAGTGACTTAAGTGACACTTGCTTGGCTGTAAGGAAGGAGGCATAGAACCAAATTCTGAGGCTGTATACCAATTGTGGGAATGAGGGAAGCACTCACAGGAACGGGCTATTTCCATCCTTTGGGGGTAGCCCAAGACATTTTAGCCCCTGAGAACCACAAAATGTCGCCCACCCCCTGCCAAGGAAGAAGGGGTGAATGAAGATTTACATCGGGAACAAGGGGAGAATAAAGATCTACCCTGGGATCTACTGCCCCTGTAGATCCCGCTGCCCGAGGTGGTAACCTCACTTTGCCTAATGGCTGGGCTGGCCCTGCCATCCTGCCCAGCTTGTTGTGGGCCTCTAGTTATCCACAATGGGGAAACTGGGCACTGGACTAAAAAGACCTTTGCTTCGGTTTGATCCAGCTGGGCTTTTAATTGCCCTTCTTGCAAACCGTGTATATGCTGGGCCTTTAGGTTGGGCTCACCAAGTGTGGAAAATGCAGCATACAGATGGTGTACTGGTTAGTAGTGGGACTAGGATTTGAGGAGACCGGGGTTCATATCCCCACTTGGCCATGAAAATGCTCCAGGGGGGTGGACTTTGGGGGGCCAGTCACTGTCCCTCACCTAACCTTTGTTGTTGTTGTTACTATAGCACGCCTTCCACTGCTGGGGGCTCAAGGCGGCTTACACCAAACGCGGCCCTACTACCTGTTGTTGCACGCAATACATTTTTAAAAAAACCGCTTGAACTGTTGCATGTTTACTCAGAAGCAAGTCCCGGGGAGATGAATGAGGCTGACTCCCTAGTTAATAAAAAAAACCTCCACAGTCGTGTGTAAGGGTGTGAGGCAGCAGGGAGAGGGCGCACCCCCTCTTCCCCGAAGTTGCGCGCTCCTTTTCCCTTCCTTTCCCCGCTCAAGCCAGCGTGTGGGCTGGCCCATTTAGAACGGTGATGGTTGGTGGAGAAAGGGAAGCCCTCCCGATAACGGAACAAGGAACCTTGGGCGGTTACCACAGGGGCATCGCAGTGACGAGACATTGGGGGAAGAAAAAAGCGGGCGAGGGGAGGGCGGGAGGAAGGAAGGAAGGAAACGGGGCGTGGCCTCTTAGAAAACTTATAGCCGCGGGCGGCGCCCTGATTGGCTACTCCAGCGTCCGAAGGGGCCGGGGAAGAGCGAGCGGCTGACGGGAGCGCGTTGGCCACGCCCCTTCTCTCGCTCTCGGTCCCCGCTCAAGCATTCGGCGTTCGGAGCGCGAGGCCCAGACTGGCCCGGCCCGGCCCTCTTGTCCCTTCGCTTTCTTCTTCCGCCTGCTCGGGGGAAAGAAGAAGGTGGGTGTGCGGCGACCGTCTGCCTTCGCTGCTTCGGGGTTTTCTCTATGAGGGCGAGACACCCCCCCCCCGCGCGCCTCTTTCCCGCCCTTTTCAGTGATTTGCGTCTGGGGCTGGAGGTGGGTAGGGGAGAAGGAAGGAGGACCCCCCCCCCGACACACCGCTATGGGAGGAGCTATGGGGAAAGGGAGCCACCTGGGTGCTTGAGGGCTAGTGGGGGGGCATTGGGAAATTTGTGTTACCTGCCCTCCAGGTACTGCTGGACTACAACTCCCAGCACCCCCTGCGGCCGCCCAGCAATGCCAGGAGGGCTACACGGGCTCATAGGTAGACTTGTGAGGGTCATTAGTCCAGGCTTCCTCAAACTCGGCCCTCCAGATGTTTTGAGACTACAATTCCCATCATCCCTGACCACTGGTCCTGTTAGCTAGGGATCATGGGAGTTGTAGGCCAAAAACATCTGGAGGGCTGAGGTTGAGGAAGCCTGATCTAGTCCAGCCTGATCTAGAATCTTCTGCCCATCGTGGGTCTCGAACCCACAACCCTGAGATCTCATGCTCTACCAGCTGAGCGTTCCATTTTTTTTTACAGCTTCCCAGTCCTTTCCCTCTAGCATGCACACATTGCATGCCTTACAGCCCCGCCCTGTGCATGTTTGCTCAGAAGTCGAACCCATTCAGTCCTATGGAACCTGGACTCTGCAGCCCCTGAAGTGCCTGTGTGGAAATATTAATGGCTAGTGTGCCTTGGAGCGGTTCAGGTTGCTATTCAGTGGCGAAACTGGCTGGGCGGCTTGGACTTGTCTCTCTTGCTTTAACTTTACCTTATGGAGTGGTTGTGAGGTGTAAAGGGTGGGGTATCAATAAATACTTCGTAAGCCTCATTGAATGCTGTAGGGTTAACATCTAAGTAAAATCTACGTTAAGATTAGGATGTTGGTGCCTAGCAAGAGCCTCTTCTGCCTTCCAAATGGCCTAGATTCACTCTTATGGTTATCTTTGTATGATGTAGTTGGTCTGAGAGTGACTCTCTTGTCCTTATGGTGCTGGAAGAGTTGTTGGTCGGCCTTACGCTGTTGGTTGCTATAAGACAACTTCTACTAAAATATCACGTCATTGATACAGAACAGGTTAATAGTCTTCCCCCCCCCAAGCTTTGAGGCATTGTGTTCTTTGAGAGCATTTTGTTTTTATTCTATTGTTGGATGCCTTATCAACTTTTGTGAGCAGAGTGAGCAATTTATTTATTTATTTAAAGTTGGGTTTTGTTGTTGTTTAGTCTTTTAGTCGTGTCCGACACTTCGTGATCCCATGGACCAGAACACGCCAGGCACTCCTGTCTTCCACTGCATCCTGCAGTTTGGTCAGACTCATGTTGGTAGCTTCGAGAACACTGTCCAACCATCTCATCCTCTGTTGTCCCCTTCTCCTTGTGCCCTCCATCTTTCCCAACATCAGGGTCTTTTCCAGGGAGTCTTCTCTTCTCATGAGGTGGCCAAAGTATTGGAGCCTCAGCTTCAGGATCTGTCCTTCCAGTGAGCACTAAGGGCTGATTTCCTTAAGAATGGATAGGTTTGATCTTCTTGCAGTCCATGGGACTCTCAAGAGTCTCCTCCAGCAAGAAAATTAAATAACCTGTTTTACTATTCATTAACCACTTTCCTGGCTCATCCACAGGATTGTGCTCCGATTTTGTCTGGGATAACTTTTGATTCCCATGTTCTCTTCCAGTATTTATAGACTTGTTACCTGTGGATAGAGTGGGTTTCAAAAGATAGCTAAAGGATATTAAGCATGGAGAAGAAGAGAGTGGAAGAGTCAATGTTAAAAAGGCTAATGGGATTATCTTGGTCAAAACTTCTGGGTTTCTCATATCACTGGAAAAAGCTGGGAAGCCCATTACATGACACTTGTGCATTAAAAGTACATCATTTGTTAGTGGGAGGCAGAAAAGCAAATTTCACCTCTGATCTTTTTTTTTTTAAATGGAGTAAAAGTATAGAATTGTGGAGTTGGAGGGGACTACAAGGGACATCTAGTTCAACCCACTGCAATACAGGAATCTTTTGCCCGACGTGGTGCTCAAACCCACGACACTGAGATTAGTAGGTGTAGGCAAAAGAGAGAGGGATAATACACATCTATCATAAGACTTGTTTTATGTGTTTATGGTGGTGTGTAAAGTTTTGCAAAACAGGACGTCTGATTACTAGGCAGAAAAGGTGTTGAAAGTCAGGTGATGTGAACCAACCCGGACCCTGTGCTCTTCATCAGAGGCCCTTCTCCTTGTTTCCTCTCTGACTGAGGTAGAAGGGTGGCAACACAAGAACGCCAACACAGTAGTGGCTCCCCATTTATAGAATGTTGTCCCCAGGGAGTTGTGTCGGGCACCCTCACTATCTGTGATGCAAAGGTTGAATTGGATTGGTTTTTATATATAGTGGTTTCCGTGTGCTGCTCTGGTTTGCCAGAAGCAGCTTTGTCATCCTGGCTACATGACCTGGAAGCTGTACGCCGGCTCCCTCGGCCAATAACGCGAGATGAGCGCCGCAACCGCAGAGTCGGTCATGACTGGACCTAATGGTCAGGGGTCCCTTTACCTTTTTACCTTGGTACTCAAGTGGCTTGGCTCCTGGACAAATCGTCTTCCGAACGCCACAAACCCGGAAGTGAGTGTTCCAGTTTGCGAATGTTTTTTGGAAGCTGAACGTCAGACGTGGCTCTCAATTGATTGCAGGAAGCCAATCGGAAGCTGTGCCTTGATTTTCAAACGGTTTTGGGAGTCGAACGGACTCTGGGAACAGATTAAGTTCTAGAACCAAGGTACCAATCTATATGTTACACCTGTGTTTTAGCTTGTTTTAAACTTGTTTCTACTATTAATTTTTATATGCTACTTTGGGATTTTTTTTGGGTGGTGGTGGTGGTGGAAAAGAGTCTAATAAATACAAAAATAATAAGGTGTAATTGTTGGCAATTGCAAGCTGCCTTTACTTGCAGTAAAACTGGCTGATGGCATAAAGGATATTACTCAACATGAGGAATGGTCAGGCATGGGGTGTTGACATATCAAATCTTGGATATGGTGTCTCACAAAATCTCATTATCTCTGGTGTGTTAGGAGGGAAATTGGTATGCACATTTAGTAATGGCTTGGTATTGCACTTAATAGATTTAAGAGTATATGCTGGGTAGCAAATGATGAGTTACGACTAACACTTGGTTTTCTAAATCATCCAAAGCCATCATATTGGACAATAGTACAAATTGGGGGTCTGAAAAGGCTTAAGATACCTGATCTAAGAGAAAGGAGTCCTCCTTGGTACGGTGAGTGATCTGGGAGTACCATATACTGTACAAATAAGGACTCCTTTCTATTAGATGAAACTACCTGTATTTTATATTTTCTGCTTATATCTTAGTGGGAATCCCCCTGTTTAGGGATAAACCTCTTTCTCTTTATATGACTAGGACCTTAGTGGAAAACATGCTTTGCAACTGAGGGGTTTATTGATGAGTCCTGGGATGACAGCCAAAAGAAAAGGACAAGGACATAGTCATGGAAAACTAGGAGGAGGAAAGAGTAGAACAGTCTGGAGGGAACCATACAGTCTGGGAATGGGAACCATACTGAAGCAGAACAGAATAACACATGTTTTAAGGAGAGTGGTGGATGTGAGTTTTCTGACTTTAAGCTAACACATCCTGTCAGTGAGAACAGGTAGGATGAGCCTTGCTTACGCAGAGGATTTGTAGTTATCTCTACACTCGGCGGGATGATGGTGGTGCATGGTATCTCATGCTTTCTGCCTAATTCTGAGTTCATGGATTTGGGACCATGATATGCTATTGTCAATAGCTTTAAGGAAGTGTGCAGTTTGTGGACTTAGACTTCTTTCCCCCATCAGATTATGGAGGAGAGGTTAAAGGTGAAGGACCCCTGGACGGTTAAGTCCAGCCAAAGCCGACAATGGGGTGCGGTGCTCATCTTGCTTTCCAGGCCAAGGGAGCCAGCGTTGGTCCACAGACAGCTTTCTGGGTCATGTGGCCAGCATGACTAAATTGCTACTGGTGCATGGAGGACCATGATGAGTTTCAGAGCGCAGCGGTACCTATTTATCGACTTGCACTGGTATGGTTTCGAACTGCTAGGTTGGCAGAAGATGAGACAGAGCAACAGGAGCTCACCCCGTCACGCAGATTTGAACTGCTGGCCTTCTGATTGGCAAGCTGAAGAGGCTCGGTGGTTTAGACCACAGCGCCACCTGCATCCCCTTATGGAGGAGAAAGGTGCCACTATCTAAAACATAGTAACTTACCAGCTGCAGGTTGTGAGATTTTCCTTTTTTATTGTTATTGAAATATGGAGATGTAGTCCTTGGAAACATTATTTTGCATTGTTTGTGAGAATGATAGGGTTTCCTTCTTTTCCTATGACCTCTGTATACTACTGATTGACTTGTTTTATTTTGACTTTCTTGTTGCTTGGAAGGCATGATTAGCAACTATTATTTTTTATCTTTTTGTGGGCATACCTTAACATTTCTAGACAACGCAACAAGTTGTATAGTTGTTGCTTGTTTATTGTACAAGATCCAGACATCTTTCAGATAAGCACTTAGTTTCAGGGTTATCCCACTATTTTTCCAGAACTATAATATTGTTGCTACCAAAATGCAGTTTTAGTGCTATAACAAGGCTGCACAATTAATTGTCAGAGGTGTCCACTGAATAGTTACTGCCTGTAATAAGCAACACAGTTCTGTCCTCTTGCCTCTCCCTGCCCTCCACACTTACAGTGTCCTGACTTAGTCAACTTTCAAAGAGGACAATTAGTGAAGAGGTAGACCAGGCATCCCCAAACTACGGCCCTCCAGATATTTTGGCCTACAACTCCCATGATCCCTAGCTAACAAGACCAGTGGTTGGGGAAGATGGGAAATGTAGTCCAAAACATCTGGAGGGCCGAAGTTTGGGGATGCCTGTGGTAGACTAATCTCACTGCAAAGTCTGGAGGAGACTGTTGTTGGTTTCTTTAGCAGGGCTTGCAGCTGAAATCAACAAGGGGCTCCTCTACCCTTTGCCTTGAAATTAGACAATTTCAGCTCCTGTACCAGTCCCCTCTAGGCTCTTCCTGTGCCGTTGCTTGCTATAAGGTTCTACATAAAAAGATAATAACCATGCCTTGTTGTTGTTGTTGTTTAGTCGTTTAGTCGTGTCCGACTCTTCGTGACCCCATGGACCAGAGCACGCCAGGCACTCCTGTCTTGCACTGCCTCCCGCAGTTTGGTCAAACTCATGTTCGTAGCTTCGAGAACACTGTCCAACCATCTCGTCCTCTGTCGTCCCCTTCTCCTAGTGCCCTCAATCTTTCCCAACATCAGGGTCTTTTCCAAGGAGTCTTCTCTTCTCATGAGGTGGCCAAAGTATTGGAGCCTCAGCTTCAGGATCTGTCCTTCCAGTGAGCACTCAGGGCTGATTTCCTTAAGAATGGATAGGTTTGATCTTCTTGCAGTCCATGGGACTCTCAAGAGTCTCCTCCAGCACCATAATTCAAAAGCACCATAATTCAAAAGCATCCAGCACCATAATTCAAAAGCATCAATTCCCTTCATGGATCATTGCCTTGTCGTGGCGAAGGGGCTTGAATAACTCAAAGAAGCTATGAGCTATGTCATGCAGGGCCACCCAAGATGGACAGGTCATAGTGGAGAGTTTTGACTAAACGTGATCCACCTGGAGAAGGAACTGGCAAGCCACTCCAGTATCCCTGCCAAGAAAACTCCATGGACAAAGACAACAGGCATATAAAAGTTATGACGCTGGAAGATGAGCCCTCAGGTCGGAAGGCGTCCAACATGCTACTGAGGAAGAGCGGAGGACAAGTACAAGTAGATTCAGAGCTGATGAAGCGGCTGGGCCAAAGCCGAAAGGTCGCTCAGTTGCGGATATGCCTGGAAGTGAAAGGAAAGTCCGATGCTGTAAAGAAAAATATTGCATAGGAACCTGAAATGTAAGCTGGATGTGGTCAAAAACCATGCCTTAAGAAGCCATATGTTCTGGTGTTTTCTGTTGGAACGTTGTAGGAATCACATAATCACTGAGAGTTTCCTTAATATCGTTGCTTTGAAATGGGGTTTAATGAATGAAATGGGAATTGGCCATAGTCCTAATTATGCTTGTCTAAACTTCCACTCCTTTAAACTGATTCAGCTTAAATCAGTTGATTTGGCAAAGATTTTCTGTGGTGAAGGTACATATTTTCTCGTTACAGGTTGATTATAATTACATGTGGTCTCCCCCTTCCTCTTCCCAGATCTATCTCACACTTCATAAGCCCCTGTTACATATTTGGCTTCAGCTGGTTGAGTCTTTTGCTGCCTGGTGTTGCCACACTCAGCCTCTTGCCAGACCTGCTGTGTCCAGACAAGCTCCTGCAGTGTCCCTCTAGTTTCAAAAGAGGCATAACAAAAGGAACATCTGCTCATCACAGCGCTCCATTAGATATTGTGGAATGGTGCAAAAATCTCTAGTGTTTGCTGCAATCATGGTTCATTGGGAAGATTTATGTACAGTAGCGCTGCCGTGGCTACCTGCCAATCAGTTTATGGTACAGCAGGGCTCAATTTATCAATAGGAATGGACTGGAAATGAGAGAAGAAAAGAGATAAATGAATATTCAAATACTGGAACCGGTCTCCAGTAAGGGATGTTACGAAACAGTGTATGGGTTACTTAAATTAGTATGGTATAGTGTAATTGGCAGAGTTGGGGAAAAGCTTAGGTGTTGTTGCCAATTCATTTTAAAGGAGTTGAAATTGTTTCTGAAAAAACCACAATCCATGTATCTTTCTTCCTTAACAATAACATGAGGCTTAATTATAATGGTCTGTTTACAGGGTTAGAAAATAAGAATATAAGAAAAGCCCTAGTCTTCTTAGATTAAATTTCGTTGGAATTGTGCCAGTTAAATTGAAAGGAAGTTTGATGGTGGCAGTGCTTGTTGATGTACACGTGCGAGTGTACACATTGGAACAGCTTGATCTTAAGTGCTTTTCCATGGAAGAGAATCTTGCTTTGTTTGGAGTTTCTGCTGTTGGAGTGTACTAGGGCCAGGACAGCAGGGCAGTTTTATCTCTCTGGAGCTTTTTATTTATTTTTTTCAGTTGTTTGGACTTCATACACTTTAAGACTAAGCTGAGCCTTGAAAAGTGAGCATTGCTGTTTGAAGAAGCCATAATAGAGGAAGTGTTGTTAAGTCAAAATGTACTGCATGTCTGCGCTTCATTGCAAATTAACATCTCTACTGCATTTATTTATCTACCTATCGTATATTTCACCTACAGCACCTGCAAGACGTTCAATCAGATGATAGATTGAGTATCTGGGGGATGATCGGTTTGGCAGTCCGTGGAAGCGAAGTGCATTTTTCATTCTCCCATGTCTAAAATTCATTTCAAGACTCTTTATTCCTATACTACTTTGAACGATCATGTGATCTTGCTTTGATGCAGTTCTGCCCCATTTAAAGGAATGGAAGTTTTGCTGTGTGACTTCAGTGGCAAGTGTCTTATATCCATTCTGTTTCCCTGCCGTGTGAAATAAATAATCATGTTGAATTACTCCATGGTAGTCTTGGTAATTCTGCTGGTAGTTCTATTTTTGCTAGGAGTCATGTCTAGGGTTTGCAGCCATAATCCACAATGTACATGTGACTGTTGGGCATGGAGGCCCAATCCATTGTTCACTTTTAACAGTCTTGATACTTAAATTGAACTAGCAAGTTTTTGGCTAAGGCAGGCTTCCTCAACCTCATTCCGCCAGATGTTTTTGGCCTACAAATCCCATGATCTGTAGTTAGCAGGACCAGTGGTCAGGGATGATGAGAATTGTAGTCTCAAAACATCTGGAGGGCCGAGGTTTTAGGTTTTACTAATATAAAGTCTGCGATTCTGCTTTAGGTGTGTATAAAGGCTTCAGCATGTCAAGTGGATATTTTTTTTTTTACTTTGTTCATTTTGATATCGGACTTCCATGCCATAACACAAACAACCTTTGAAACTCCTCTTGATTTCTGAACAGGTTTGCTATATGAAATGCTGTTAAGGGAGCAAGCTTCTGAAGCTCCTGCAGTCACTTTATACAAAGTGCTGCGTCTGAACATTTATACATCCCCAATGTTGTGGTACCATTCGATATCATGCGTCCTTCCCATCCAATAACATTGTGCTTATGATTCAGCACTGTGGAGGTTTATCAGACTTGGTGTCTGCCCTCGTCCCATAGATAGAATATGTGTTTGTGACAAAATCTGTTGGGTTCAAACTCTTGACTAGATAGTTTATTGTTATCTTCAGCTGCCTTGGGAGAACTTTGAGTCATGTTGCTGTTTATACCAGTAAGATTTTTTCCTTGTCATGTTTTAACTGTGATTCATTTGAAGATGACTTACAGACCTGGAAATAGAAAGATACATAGCATCCACTTGTCTTCTTGAGTTTCGATGATGATGGTGATGATGATTTTTATATTGCCTTTCATCCATCCAAAGATCACAGGGTGGTTCACAACATAAAAATACTGTACAAAAAAAGAACACAAAATACATAATACAGGCAACTCCTCACCCAGGCAGGGGTTACACTCCCCCCCTAACAAAATGCACATAAGTTGGGGGGCTATTTCCTGGCACCTCAAGTATACACAGTTGCCCATGTGTCAATCTCAGGTAAGGGGAACTGGATGCTTGTAATAATAAAATCAAACCAACAAACCAATAAGCCCTCTCTCATAAACACAATTGAAAGGGCATAGAATGTTTAATCAGCCAATGGCCTAGTTATTGAGAAACATTTCTGCCTGCCATCTAAAGATACTTAATGAAGGCGTCAGGTGAGCCTCTCTGGGGAGAGCATTCCACAAACGGGGAGCTGCTGCAGAAAAGACCTGTTCTTGTGCTGCCGCCCTCCGCACCTTTCATGGAGGAGGCACACGAGGAAGGTCCAGGTCGGTTGATATGGGGAGAGGCACTCCTTGAGGTATTGCAGTCTAAATGGGTATGTTGTCTCTTCCAGTTCAGTGCCCTTTGTAAATGTTAATATTTTACTTATATCTGCTAAAACATAGTCTGAAAAACCAGTCTGAAAAGACAATTTTCCAGAACAGATCACAATTTGATTTTTTGTTTTTGTTTGGTAGAATAAATTATTAGCCCACTGCAGGTCTAATGTCTTCATTGGTTAGGCTTGCACTTTTTCCCACTTCTGCACAATTTCCCTTCTCCTCTTCATTTAACATTATGTCTGCATCACCACTACCTGTGGTCCCAGTCTTAACACCGAAGCTGTTTTGCAAATCCTGGTTAAGTAGAACCTGGATAGTATAAACCAGGGGTGGCCAACTTCCAAGAGACTGCGATCTACTCACAGAGTTCAAAACTGGGGGTTCAGGTCAAAGTTGTTGAGCTTTTTTAGGAAGGAAAGCCCTGTTTTGGGGGGTTCACGTAAAAGTTGTTGAGCTTCTTTATGGAAGAAGGAAAGTAACATTGAGCTTTTTTTAGGAAGGAAAGCCCTGTTTTTGGTGGTTCAGGTCATTTTAGGGGTGCAGGGCAAAGATGTTGAGGGTTTTTTTTAGGGGAGCCAAAGTTTTTTAGCTTATTTGGGGGGAGCCACTGATCTACCGATGATCTACCACAGATATCCAGTGATCTACCGGTAGTTCCCGATCTACCTGTTGGACATGCCTGGTATAAACCATCATTAGAGTGTGTAGGTGTCATGTTAATTCAATTTCAATTTCATTGAATTCTACAATATACGGTACTCTATGGGTTGTTAGTGGAAGGGTATAACCTCTGGTTGGGGACATGTCATGTTCCTTCTGGGGTAGTTTGTCCACCTTTGGTCCCCACTCTGAACTCAGCTCTCACCTATGGCTCCTGGATGCTGTTAGCATGTGACAGCGGCCACACCCCAGGAAATGGCTTTGACTGGCCAGCTAACTCAGGTGAGGGTAGATAATGGGTCTCTGAAACCCTCAATGAGTTAGGGACTTCCCCTACATGTGAAGGCGGGCTCCGGTGGATTGAGCAGATAAAACCACTAGTGGGTCCATTGGTTAAGAAGGTGGTTGCTTCATGTGCCGTAGAGGGAAATAAGGGGCAGATTGGGCTCAACTTCAGGAGTAAACCCTGAGGAAAAATCAGTATCAGTAAATTGTTTTAACTCCTTTTACTATTCTAGGGAGCGTATGTTGGAAGGGTGGGTAAGAAATCTAATGATAAAGATAATGATGCACAGTCATTATAAAGTTGTATCTTCTAACAAAGCTTTTTTTAAAAAATAAAAAATAAATAAGCAGTCCAGTTTGAAGTCAACCATGGTTGCGTTTTGGGAAGTTATATCAAATTAGGTGTTAGCACCGAGAGCAATGACTGTTAATTGTTTTTGGGTGATCAATGGTGTATAAAAAGGCAAGGGTTCTATATCCCTCTTTGTGCTCTCTGAGATGTTACAGCTGTGCACTAAATGTCACAGCTGCATGATGATGCAAGCTGTCTTAATGTGTTCTTTAAGTGCCAGAGCTGTGCTGGCCGAGGAAAGCTTTGAGGTGCATCAGCAATGAAGCTGATACTTTTTTACAAAATGGCTATAACACCAGTAGTGCACTTCTCCCTTTCAGCTGTGAGCCTTGTACTGTTGAATAAATTCCCGCCAATCAAGTTGCCCAAGAATGTTGTTTTGCCCAAGTCACACAGAAGATAAGTGTTTGATAAGAGAGCCTACCATGCAACACTGCACCCAGATTTCAAGTCAAAATGGCAGTGTTTGTGTGGGCACCAAACAGCAGGAATCTAAGGCTGATGATCTTGTAGTTACTGCAAGGTACATTTTGGACCCTTGAGCATTCTGATTTCTACTTTCTCAACCTCTTGGATCTTGGCTGTATCGTATGTGAGCAGAAAGCAAGCTTCTGCAGTAGCTCTTTTCCCCGTCAGCCTCTACAGAAGCATCATGGGCTGTGTTGTCCCAGGATGCAGTGGGTGGGGCGTGGAATTGGGTGAAAGAATCTAGTCTTCCACTGATTCTTGGTTGTTATACTATGATGAGTTAAAGCAGTCTGTGCTTTTGTAGTAGATCTGCTATGGCACATGTTGCTGCAGAACCCTTTTGAAAATGTGCACAGTATTTTCAACCTTAGAAGATCAAGGACACACCTAGGCCTGTTTCCTGTGCTTATTTTCTGAAGAAACAAAAGGACTTGTGAAACAATAAAAGATTTCTTTAACACTTCAACTGTGTAAAAATGCTTGTTTAGAATTCTGATATTGTTAGGAAACCGCAGCAGTAACCACAACTTGTAGTAAACAGCCTCTGTAGTGAAGTATCTGTACCTTGTATTAATTGCGAATTAGTCTAATTAACATTAGGATCATACATTTCTTTTTACTTGTTCATGCTGCTGATGCTGCTGGTTTGCATCATGTGTGACTGTTGAGAGAATGGCTTAGTTGTCAAACAAATCTGTTCCTGAACGCCGCAAACCCAGAAGTAAGTTTGTGAACATTTTTCGGAAGCTGAATATCTGACGCGGCTTCCATGGCTTCCAATTGAGTGCAGGAAGCTCCTGCAGCCAATCGGAAGCTGCGCCTAGGTTTTTGAACGGTTTCGGGAGTCAAACGGACTCCTGGAATGGATTACGTTCGAGAACCAAGGTAACACTGTTATTTGCTTTGAATACCCCATGCCATTTTAGGGTAAGTATTGTGGTTTGTGTGTGTGTGTGTGTGTGCGTGTGTGTGTGTGTGTGTGAAATGAAAGCTGATTTAAGCTTGATTTTTGTCTGTGCTTTAATATGCCTACCTTTTGGTGAAACATTCAACCACTTTCTTTGGATAGTTTGGTCATTTTGAAATGGGGGAGGATAAAAGCACATCTTTAAGAATATTTTTTAAATGTGACCTAAGTTGCTTCCCCCTGCCCCATTTTAATTTGAAATTAGAGTAATAGTGTCTTGCTGAAACGAAACAGATTTTTAAAAGCAGGGTTAAGTCCAAAAGATAGGACAATTAAGGGAGGACTTGATAGGGTTCCTAAAATTGTACATTGGTATGGAGAAAACTGGATACAGACAAATGTTTTCTTCCTTTCTCATATACGCTAAGGGCAGGCAAAATATAATAATACGTAGTACATAATTGCATATGTAGCTTGGTTGTTGCAAGGTGTGGTGATGCCATTTAAAAAGGGATTGATACATTCATGAAGGATGGGTCTGTCGTTGTCAATAAGGATGACCGAAAGGAACCCCCATGTTCACATGCCCCCTAACTACGTAATATTCATAAGCATCCTATGACTGCAGGAAATAGCTCTTGCCTTCATCCCTGCTCATGGTCTTCTCAGAAGCATGTAGTGAGATAATGGTATGAAAATTTGAATTTTTTATTACCGATAGAGTAAAAGTTCTGTAAATGGATGTTTTTAATTCATATTTGTATTTTATGTACTATACATGTAAACCACCATTGACTGGACGATCCCTGTTAAACACAGGATGTATATATTCTACAACTCCACATGATGGCAAAAAAATGCAGGATGATCTTAGGTTTCCTCCATTTCACACTATGCACATTAAAAATTTTGCTTCCTCTCTTTCCTGGGCACATGTCTGAAATTCAAGGAAGTCATTAGAAGAGCAAACAGCTACTTTCAATAGGTTGGGGTAGATAATAGTATGAATTGAGCTCTACCACACTCATCATTGCTGAGGATGACATAGACGCAAAGCTTGGAGTTGGTTTCACTTTGTTCAAACCTTTTAATGGGAATTCTTTCCATTATGCTGCAAAGTGTGGCCTTGCTTCCCTTAAACAAGAATTGGGTGTGGAGGTATTTTATATTTTGTGCTTTTCAAGAAGCACAAGATAAGTTATTTTTCAGTGTTTGTCATGTGGATATGTTTGCGAATCTGAATTCACCACCCCTTTGCTCCCTCCCTTCCTGGGAAAGATCTCTCCACGTTCAAGCAGCTAATGCATTCACTGCAATATGGCATTGTTAGGTGAATAAAGAGCTGCTTTTAAGGTAATTAAATTTTCACCTCGGTGCCTAATGAGGCTGAAGCATCTTTTGAAAGCTTTGAGCCGCATCAATTTGCTGCTTCCAGAGATATCCATGGTACATATAAATAATATAAAGAGAATGAAATAAAAGTTATGTTGTTCTGCTTGTTAAGAACATAAAATGTGAAATGCGAGCAAAAGCCCTCTTTGGGGGTAATGAGTTACAGTACTGTATTTTAAGCCTGCGAAGAAAGGACTCATTGGGCAAAAATACTGTTCCTATGGCCAAAACGTTATCCTTGGGCTTCCAGTATCTTTGCTTGTTTCCTGTTCAGAATGCATGGCTGCCTTATTTGACTGTGTTGCACCTGTCCTGTGTCTTGTGAGTTAGAACTGAGGAAGGAGGAATGCTTGTATCTTTCCCATCATCTTTGTCTTTCCCTTGCTGCGGTTAATGAGCAAGGGATTCCCTAGTTGCAATTGCATCTTGGCCCTGAACTTGCAAGGTGGCCTTGGGCAGACCAATATTCTCTTCTGCCACTTCCCCAGCCCACCCAACCTTCCCTTCTCCGACAGGAGGGCAATCCAGACTTCCTTGTTTGGGGCTGCTGTAAGGATTACCGAGACAATGCATGCAAAACGCTAGGCACCTGAAATGTATTCGATGAATGCCAGGTGTTGTGGGGGTATTGTAACGTATCCCAAGCAGAAGTGGTGAAAGGGATGAAGGGCCCTAATAAAAAAATCCAGTCAATTCAGTAAGGTGTCTTTTTGTCTCTTGTGATGTGTTGGGAGTTGGAGGCGATATTATTTTCTTTATCCCCCCCCCTCTTTGTTGGCAGACTTCTTCAAAAGTACAGTGAAGGTGGGAAAGAGACTCATTCAGGAGAATGAGTGAACTGGAGCAGTTGCGGCAGGAGGCGGAACAACTCCGGAATCAAATCAGAGTAAGGAGTTTCTTTTTTGATGCTAAATAAGTGGTGATCTGTGAACATCTTGAGGGGAGAAAAACTGAGGAGAAAAAAAAATGGAGTTTTCCTCCTTCGCCTCCTTTCCCTTCCTAACACCTTTCCCTCCATGAATTATTCCCTTGGTGGGCATCGGGAGGCTGATGCTGTACAGTGGAACCTCGGTTTATGAACACCTCGGTTTATGAATTTTCGGTTTATGAACACCGCGGACCCATCTGGAACGGATTAATTCATTTTCCATTACTTTCAATGGGAAAGTTCGCTTCAGTTTATGAACGCTTCAGTTTATGAACAGACTTCCGGACCCAATTACACCCATGCTTCAGTTTATGAACGCTTCTGTTTAAGTACTCCGCGGACCCATCTGGAACGGATTAATCCACTTTCCATTACTTTCAATGGGAAAGTTCGCTTCAGTTTATGAACGCTTCAGTTTAAGTACCCCGTGGACCGCCTGGAACAGATTAATCCACTTTCCATTACTTTCAATGGGAAAGTTCGCTTCAGTTTATGAACGCTTCAGTTTATGAACAGACTTCCGGAACCAATTGTGTTCATAAACCGAGGTACCACTGTATTTTAAAAGCTCTTGGGATACAATGCTGGGCCACCTCACTGCATGTGTGAATGAAATCAACATTCACTCCTGAGAGGTTTCCAGAGCTGTCTTGCTCAGCTCCTGTGGTGGATTCAGAGTCAACGGGTGCATGTGTGAGCTTTCCCCCCTGTGGCCGCGATGCTCTAGCACAGGCTAAGAACGAACACGGCAGCCTGTGTTTACACCCTGATTCTGAGTTACGTTATCGCCCATGATGGGTTCAGGATTGAAGGCTGAGATTAAGGGGTCAGGCTGAGCAAGCCAGTGTGTGGTAGTACCATCTCTTTCACACTTGTCATCGACTGAGAAAGAAAGCTTTAGTCTGTAGGGGCTGTCATGAAGGATTTTGACTGCACTACAGGACTGCGCTACTTTAAGCTTCAGGTAGTGTTTGGCATGTTTGAACACACATTTCAAGGATAAAACTCGCTGTGTATAGAAAGCTACTGTGCCAAGAAGGAGGAAGCTGGAATAAACCTCCATGATAACACTGTTCTTCAAATTCCAGTTTCTTCTGCGTAGATTGATATTTGTTTATTTTTATTTTAAAGGATGCTAGAAAAGCGTGTAGTGACACAACTCTTGCTCAGGTATGTATGCGTGTTTTAGACAAATATTCTACCTTGCTGCCTGAAGGCCCCTAGTCAGCTAACTGCGATAAAATAAACAGTTAGGGTGAAATAAAATCAATATCAGAAACATAAAACAACCAGATAAACGAAAAGACAAAGATGTTCATTCTTGCCTTTGGGGAAATCTGTGTGGGGAAATTCAAGGGAGGGGATATAGCTATAGCTAAAAGGTTTAGGACACAAAGTCCAGTAGTTAGTAGTTCATTTTTATTCATGTGGACGAATAATAACTATGCGCCTTGCATAGTTCATGTAATCCATGGGGAACTTGAAATATCACCTTACCCAGTACATACTCACTACACTTCAAGGGCATCATGCAGCTACTATCGTTTCAGAAGATCCATTTGTACGATGTCAAAATTGGGCCTTTCCTGTGGAAGCACCTGCCCTTTGAAGCTCCCCACAATATATATATATCAGACTGGCAGCTTATCTGTTGCATTTTCAGTGTCTGCTAAATACATTCCACTTTCAACAAATGGGGATATTTATCCCAGCTGATATCTGTAGTGGATTGGAATTAGCTTTATGTATCTGCTACTGTTGTTTTTAAACTTGTGTGTGTGTGTGTGTGTGTGTGTGTGTGTGTGTGTGTGATTTTTATATATGAAACTGTTTTATATAAGCTTCAAATTGCTTTGAGATGCCTCAATTCATAAATGAAATTGATGAAGCTGCTGCTAATAAAGTAATAACTTCTATGTAAAACACATGCAAGGGATGCGGGTAGCGCTGTGGTCTAACCCACAGAGCCTAGGGCTTGCCGATCGGAAGGTCGGCGGTTCGAATCTCCGCAATGGGGTGAGGTCCCATTGCTCGGTCCCTGCTCCTGCCAACCTAGCAGTTCAAAAGCAGGTCAAAGCACAAGTAGATAAATAGGTATCGCTCCGACGGGAAGGTAAATGGCGTTTCCATGCGCTGCTTTGGTTCGCCGGAAGCAGCTTAGTCATGCTGGCCACATGACCTGGAAGCTGTACACCGGCTCCCTCGGCCAGTAAAGTGAGTTGAGCGCCGCATCCCCCAAGTCGTCCGCGACTGGACCTAACGGTCAGGGGTCCCTTTACCTTAAAACCCATTCACTTGATTTCAACCAGGCTGTGGAATGTGCCTATTAGATGGCTAATTCATTATCAGAAGCCCTGTTACCTCCTGGTTATAGACTTGGGCCCCTTGCACACATGAGATATTTACTATAGGAGCCATCTGCTGCAGTGCCTCCTAAAACATGCACCAGAAATCTTCCACAGCATGCTGAGTTTCCACGTAGAGATTCAGTCTGGAAGCTGGAGCCTGATAACATTGATGCCAGTTCTCAGTTGGTCTGTCTCTTTCCAGATAAGGAAATGCTGCTGTTCACCTGTGAAAGTGTCCTTGGTATTTAGATGTTTTGTAGTCTTAACTCTGCCCAGGAGTTGGCTTGGAGTAATGCATGTTCTTCTCCTTTCCTGCCTAGATCACCACAAGCCTTGACTCGGTGGGCCGAATCCAGATGCGCACAAGACGTACCTTGAGAGGCCATTTAGCTAAAATATATGCCATGCATTGGGGATCCGATTCAAGGTTTGTACAGAGAACTGATGTGCATGTTGGAGGATTCTTGCCGTTGTTGGGGAAAAGCCGTGTGCACTCCACAGGCCCACATGAGCACCTGCATGCTATAAATATATTCATAAATTAAGCACAGTAAACAGCAACAAAACATTTACATGCTCAATGAGTCCTTGATCCCCCTTAAAGGCCCAATCATTTGGTAGGGAGTCTTAGCTATGCTTTGGACTAGCTTCATAAAATACTAGATTTGAATATAAAGAAGTACCAGAAGAAAATACTACTTAAAAAAGGTGGGATTTTTTTTAATACTTAAAAACAGATGCAAGCTTTTAACCTGTTCATCCTCAGTAAGCCATACAATCTTGGAAACTCCTTTAGTGGTTAAACAATATATATTTTGGTTCCAGAGTTCTTTCTGTCTCTTGCATCAAGAAAAGGGATGGAAGAGTTCCACAGGTAGAAGTGGTTTTAATTGTTTCTATGGAAGCTCACATGCCAAAATTAATAAGGCTGCAATCAGCAACACCGTTCGGGGTATGCAAAACTGCCTTTTATTTCCTCCATGACTAAGAAACTGCCATCATCATAAGGGAGGGTAGGCTAAGTTATTCCTACCTGAAAGCTGTCTGGAGAACACATATTCTCCAGAAGACATAAATGAACAGCAGGCATTACTCCTATGAGAGCATTGCACTTGGGGAACCTGCCATACCTGACCCTGGGTCCTCAGGCCTGCTCTTAAGGGGAGATAACAATATACAGGAGCCCTTTCTGCCCATCTCTCCACCCCTGCTAGAATGTCGGGCATTTGTTTAGAGTTCAGTAAAAGTAAAGCACGATTGACTTTGCAACATGTTGCCTAGACGTCGTCTGCTGATGCTTCAAAGCCATGCGACTTGCAAGAGGCAAAGGCAAAATCAGGGTCTTGGTGAACGGCTGGGTGCTTGTACATGACGCTTACCCAATTTGAAACCTAGCAAAGGAGGCGCAAAGTTAACTTGATAATGTCTTTTTTTTGTGTGTATGTGTGTTTTGTGGTTATCTTTAGGCTACTAGTGAGCGCTTCTCAAGATGGAAAATTAATTATTTGGGATAGTTACACAACAAACAAGGTAAGAGTTTTTGTTTTTTTAAAAAAAGTAATCCATTTTGGCATGTTTTTTATGTGCCTATTGCTGGTGGGCTTGCTTTTTGTTTCCACTGCTATTTTTATTTTATTTTTGTTCTCTACCTGAAGTACTACTTTTGCTGTTTTCCCCCTCTATTGACTCTTTTGCTTTTTATTTTCTCCACCCTCCAATAATTCTAACTCTGCTTTAGTTTATTGTTATTTTTTAAAACTTGTCTTACTCAAATTCTTCCATCTCATTGCTCTTAACAACTGTGGCTCACTTGCTTGGGGAAAACACTGTTGGGTCTCTTGTCTCTTTCTGAGGGGGGGGGGTCATCTGTTGATGTGGGGTTACAGGTATCTTTTGGGAACGGCAGGTTTCTTTGATAAAAAGCAGCTGCATTGCAATCTGAAAAGCGGTGCTTTTTGAAATACGCCCAGTTCTTAAGTTTACCCCATGAGAAAGCAGAAGCTGTATCTTGTCTATTCTGGTTGACTATCTGTGCATCTGTTTAGTGGTTGGCAAATCAATTGCCTCTGATTCCCAGTGAGGTCTCTATGTTTGCTTCTGGCCTTGCTTGGGACCATAAAAATGGCAGGTTCGAAAAAGCTGGACGTGTCCAGTTTGCTATGGCCAGAGGAAAGCCAGAAAGCTGTGCTCTGGTGAGAAGTATGAGCCTGGAGTTACAGACAGAGGCACCTCTCTGCCTCCCCCCAACTTTCAGCGCTGAGCTGGAAATGTGGCAGAATTGTTTGGACTTGCCTCTCTGCTTGAGGGTTATTTGTAGCACCCATGGAGTGCAGAAGCAGAGCTCTCTTCCTCACTGCACACACTGAGTTATTTGGGGGGGGGCAGGCCCATTTTCTCCCCCACCCCCAATCTTCAGCTCCAAGCTTAGAGCTGGGAAGAGAGCAGGCACTTCTCCCCCCTCCCAAACCTTGTGCTGCACTTCAGAGGTGTAGCACAAGGTCAAGGGCAGAATCCTGCTCTTTGAGAAAGGGGAAGCCTGGCGACCACACACTTCTCGGTTGGGCAGTAGGGGTAGCTGTAATTTGGCAACCAGAACTTGGCAGATTTATCCACTTTTCTCCATGCTCGCTTGGAGAACTAGGGAAAGTGCTAAGTTAATTTAAATAATAATAATACAATACGTTATGCCACAGGGCAGGTTACTGAAGGTTATCAGTAAATTGAGGAAAACATAGGAGATATTGGAACATAATCTAAAGCAGAGCCAAATGGTTTCAGAGTTTGGGCAAAGTGTAGTGACTGCTGGTTTTAAAACTCGCTTACAATGTGTGAAAGCACTCTTCCGCTTTTATTTTAATTTTATCGATTTCATAAAATTGTATATGCTGCCTGACTGTAAAAACAAAGAAACACCCCAACAACAATCCAACCTCAAAAGAGGTTTACACAAAGCAGTTTGTCTTGTAGACGGTTCTGTGCCATGTGTTTTCATTGTGATTCTATACTCTGTTGATCTGTCCCAGGAATATGTAACTCCAGTTAGTAAATAAAATATTAACGATGACTCAGAGAAATAAAAATACTGGCTGACTTCTTTTTGATGGCACAGTGATTGAGCAGCCTGCTGAGATGCTTGCTTTCTGGTGCGGGGAATATCATAACACCTGTTTAAAATATTCTCACCTTACGAAAATCCAAGTAAAATTGGGGAAGTTGCAATTTGAGAACATAAATACGTATTCCCTCACTTCATAGTGTTGTTCTCTCAATATTTGCCATGAAATCTTGGTTCTCCATCTAGAGAGCAGGCTCTGTGAATCAACACCATCTCTCAATGCAGCAGTGGTAGTTCAGGCAACCCTGGCGAAGCCTGCATATGGTTCTGGAAGAAGTTCATTCATGCTCAGACGGCAACTTCTCCCTCTTAACTGTGTTTCCCCCCCTCCCTTCTGCCCTGAAGATGCATGCCATTCCTTTAAGATCTTCCTGGGTCATGACCTGTGCGTACGCCCCATCTGGCAATTACGTCGCCTGTGGTGGATTGGACAACATCTGCTCCATATACAACCTGAAGACACGAGAGGGCAATGTACGAGTGAGCAGAGAACTACCCGGCCATACTGGTCAGCAGGCTTCTGTTTCTATTTGTTTTGATGAAATGGTGACTTTATTTGAACTTCTGCAACTCCCTAAAAGCAGAGGAGTCGAAAGTGAAATGCGTAACTAGATATATCTGTCGTGGCAGAAACTGTTCTGCTACAATGGGTCATTTCCCATCCCGTCTACTTTGAATGCCCCCCCCCCGCGGGAAAAAATACATTACCCAATTGCTGAGCTGATGTGTCTTATCAGCCAGTGTCATTGCCAAGCCATGGTTTAACCTTACGACATCATTCACACACAGCCCTTTTGTTGCCGCTTCACTTCTCCCTTTGTGCCAGTGGCACAACAAACCAGGAAGCCACAGTTCATTGCACCTTCCCATTAAATGCAAACTGGGGAGCTATGATGAATAGCTTCCCAACAAGCCAGACTTTTAAACCAGAAATATTTCCTGCGAGACATTTGGCTGGCTGTTTTAAGTTGGGTGGGGAACCTCTTTTATATTTAGGGCTGCATTCCTTTGGGGATAACCTTTGGGGAGCCACACTATTTTTAAATTTTCATTTCTATCTTGCATGGTTTCCGTGCTCTGTCCCTGCTCACAGCTGGACTGAGGAGAGGCTGCAGCCAAAACTGGAGTGGCAGAGAGCAGTGTTCTCTCCCACTGTGCTGAGTCCTTGTGAATTAAGGCATGGTTGCTGACACAGAGACATTTTATGCCTGAAGTTGGCACCTCGAAGCGTATTCCAGTGTATGACTCAATATGGCCTAGGTGCTGCTGCGCTGATGTTATTAGAATTATAATTTATACACCACCCTTCATTTTGAGAAGAATTACTCATCTACTTAACTGTGCAGCTTCTTCCCAGCTCCTGAGTTGCCCACCTAACACCAAACCTTTGCAGCCTTGAGGGTTGAAAACAATTTAAATGAATAAAAGCTGAAATTTTCAGGGCACTGGATTTCAATTACATAATGCGCACAACCTGCATTTTGGATCTCTTCTTAAGTGATGGGTTTTGCCTCTGACATGTTTCCTGTTTCGCATTTCTAGGGTATTTGTCTTGTTGTCGCTTTCTAGATGACAACCAAATAGTCACAAGCTCAGGAGATACCACCTGGTGAGTTTCTTGGGTTTTCTTTCGCGACACGCCTTGAACTGTCTGGACTGCATGTTTTAACCTTCTGTGTTTAAATGTTTTTCTTTTGCTCACAGCGCTCTATGGGATATTGAGACTGGCCAGCAGACTACTGCTTTTACTGGGCATACCGGTGACGTAATGAGCCTCTCTCTAAGCCCAGACATGAGCACCTTTGTTTCGGGTGCCTGTGACGCATCATCCAAGCTCTGGGATGTCCGAGACGGAATGTGCAGGCAGTCTTTCACAGGGCACGTGTCTGACATCAATGCAGTTTGTGTAAGTGGCTAGCTATGCTCAACTACACCGAGAGGGAAATCATGAATTTAAATGACGCTGTCATGCGCATGCACTTCGGGCTGTTGAGGGAGCTGCCACAAGTGTTGTCAAACGTGGATGAGTGGGTCATGGAATATTGGCAGGTTGGCTGCTGTGAGGAAAGCGCACACAAAAAAAGTCAGTTGGACACAGGAGAAGAAAAGCCTCTTATCAACCACGGGGTGCTTGTGGTGAAGAGGGACTGGTGAAGCAAGAGAACACGAAGTCTCTGTTAATGCCAGTCCTTCTGATCCAGCGGTTCTGATCCCTGAGATTCTCACATGATCAAAGTAACTTTTCTTTTTAAACTTCTGTAAAACGCCAATAATTAAACGGTGGGAAGAGAAACCAGGGGTTCATTTTTCTATTTTGCCATTTTTTTAAAAAAAAAAAGTGTCTGCTGAAGTCAGGTTTCAAGCCAGGGTGCTGTATAACAGGAACAATGAACCTTCCACCTAAGGGCCACATTCCATGCGGGGAATCCTCCATGGGCCACATGCCAGTGTTAGGTGACTCCACAGGCCGAAAAGGGCAGAGAAATGGATGGGACTCTTTAGGCAGAAAATTGCATCCCAGCCAGGTCAAGATGAGAGATTTCTAATCTCTAAACACTTCCAGCCTGGCTGGCGAGAGGCATTGCGGCTCAAGGGCTCATTCCAGCCAGGCAAGAAACATGCGAGGAGAGCCATTGAGGTGAATGACCTGGGGAGAGTTGTAAGGGCCAGACAGAGACCTGGAGGGGCTGCATTTCAGCTCCTGGGCTTGAGGTTCCCCGTCGCTGCTGTTGTAAATTGAAACCTCAAGTCCTTAAATTGCATTTGTCCACACTGACATGTCCTCTGAGAGGAGCGCAGAGAGAAGAAATGCCATGGTGCATCTGCAGCAGCACAAGTGGATGCCTTCATGTGCCCCAGCTGCAGCAAAACATGTCTCTCCTATATCGGTCTCTATGGCTACAGCAGGCTCTGCAACCTTCCTACAGCTTGACCCCACCCTCAGAGCAGCACTCCTTCATTGTGTTCCGAGGCAGACAGATGCCAACAAAGGCACCTGGTCTCTTTGGAGAATAATTCCTGTTGTTGCCCTGTTTGTTTCTCTTCACCACAACCCGTCTTGTTTCTCGTTTCACTTCCCAGTTCTTCCCCAACGGCCATGCCTTTGCCACTGGCTCTGATGATGCCACCTGTCGGTTGTTTGACCTGCGAGCTGACCAGGAGCTCATGATGTACTCTCACGACAACATCATCTGTGGGATCACATCCGTCGCTTTCTCGAAGAGCGGCCGCCTCTTGTTGGCGGGCTACGACGACTTCAACTGCAACGTTTGGGACTCCCTGAAGGGAGAGCGTGCAGGTTAGTTGATGTGCTTACAGAACGGAACAGCTCTTTTGGGGTTCCACTCTGCGGAATGCCCTGCATGTTCAAAAGCTCATACTGGCAGCCAAGGGTGCTGCTCAGCTTGAGGCAACAGCTCCAAGAGCTGTGTGAGAGGACCTGGCCAGTCCATCGATTTTATAAGACTAGCCACAGCAGGATGGTTCCACTAACACCAACAGTTCCTGCCAGAGACGAGATTTAAGTACAATGCCTGGAGAGGTGGAAGAGATGGGAAAAGTAGTCTCAGGTTGGGAGCTGCAGCTGAGTCTTCTTCCATGAACAGAGCAGCCTCACCCCCTATTTTATTGGTTAAACTCTTCACCCAGAGAACCCCAGTGATGGGGAGACACAGTATCCCAATCTGTCATAAACTCACAGCTTTCTGGATTCTTTGAGACCTGTAATATTCTGTCCAGATTAAAGAAATGGAGGGATATTTTTGTGGCTTTGGATGCCATTTCTTCTCTTGCACAACCTCAGCTTGAAAGGAATGAAAGCTGTGCAGGTTACCTTACACATGCTCAAACATGAGAGTTCGTTTAGATCAGCAGAACGACCAATGCTGCTTGGTGGTAAGTTGGTTCAAGACTAATTTAGAGTGCCGTTGGGAACATGTTACAGCTGTACTATCCAGTCACTTAATTCCTAGAAAGACCACAGACAGAACATGATGGCACCTTTAGATGAGGGCAGCAGGTTGTTTAAGGCTTCCTGGCGACATATATTTGGTCCAGCTTGGGATTTAGAATCATAGAATCGTAGAGTTGGAAGAGACCACAAGGGCCATCCAGTCCAACCCCCTGCCAAGCAGGAAACACCATCAAAGCATTCTTGACATATGCCTGTCAAGGCTCTGCTTAAAGACCTCCAAAGAAGGAGACTCCACCACACTCCTTGGTAGCAAATTCCACTGCCGAACAGCTCTTACTGTCAGGAAGTCCTTCCTAATGTTTAGGTGGAATCTTATTTCTTGTAGCTTGAATCCATTGCTCCGTGTCCGCTTCTCTGGAGCAGCTTGATCTTTCACACCAATGTCTAATTTGTCCTTTCGGTCATGTTACTTCCAGGAGAACCTATTGTGGCATGATGGGATGGTGTGTTGGACTTGAGCTAGGGAGATGTGGGTTTTAATTCCTGCCCAGCTGTGAAGCGTATTGAACGATGTTGTACCATTGTTTCTGTCTTTGCCACCCTACTGTTGCCATCCAAGCTGTTGAAATGGTTACGTATGTTGCTGTTAAGCTATTGGAAAGATGGCGAGATAACAAATGTGGTAAATAATAAGCCTCCTTTTGGGGCCACCTGTCCTAATGTTATTTTTGTTTTCTCCCCCAGGCGTCCTTGCTGGCCATGACAACAGAGTCAGCTGCTTAGGAGTTACCGATGATGGCATGGCTGTAGCTACAGGATCTTGGGACAGTTTTCTCAGAATCTGGAATTAATCTGGCAGTACACACACACACACACACACACACACACACACACACACACAACCTTCTCCACCGAGATCTGGAGAGATCAGTGCTGCAGCCTATTGCTGTGAAATAACATTTCTACCTTGTATTTACAGGTGAAGTTTTTCTACTCACTGATTTATTGCATAAATAGGCTTTCTGTAAATGAAGTATATATATATATATATATAAAATCAAGCGAAGTCGTGGGTGGGAGAAATTGGTGACTTTGATGCATTGGGGTGGGGAACAGGACATAATATTAATGGTTGACAGAAGCTAAAAGAGCCAGTCCATCTTGTGTTTGGCTTGGCTACATTTCCTGGAGGGATTTTTGTTTGTGCCTATCCCTGCTAATTCTGTACCTTTTTTTGTACATAACTAAAAATACACATAGCAGCCAATCATGTAACATTTTGTCTGTAAGTAAAGAAATAATGTTTGCAATTTTTTTTAAAGAAACTGCATTTATATAGCTCTACATTTAATCTGAGATGTCTCTTTCCGCCTGAGTTCTGCGGCGGATCAACTTAGATTGCTGTTTTGATATGTTTTTATTCCCCCCCAGTGAATTTACTGTAGATAAAGTGTGAAGTTATTGAGCTGTTTGTGGATTTTATAACAGAAAGTGTTTGAATTACTGCTTGATCTGTCTTTGTTTCTATCCATTTAAAAAACAACAACCGGAGAGAAGGCCCCGACGACTTCTTGTGACACCTAGCGCCTTACTTGCTTGTTGACCAGTTTGTTTAAATAGGAGGTTTGATCCTATTTGCCTGTGGACCCTGGCTAGTCCATTGGCAGTCAGAGGGGCTCTACGCACCAGGGGGTTAAATAGGTCATCAGACAGACATTTCACAAACAAGAACTGAAATATTTTGGTCTGCAGAGTATATGAGCTTCCTTCCAGCAGCCTCTAAAATTTGGATCAGCCTATCAGTTGAGGGACTGAAGCTGAAAAACGGCTGAGGCAATAGTTTGTTTTTGTTGGAGCAGTTGTAAATGGGAAGTTTTGGCCTACTATAAAATCAGCCTGTACAGTCTGGTACTATAAGGTTGAGCCACTTTCTAGCAAAGATGCTGTTTCTCATGGGATCGTACCACTCCATGTGGGGGCATAACGCTGTTTTGAAGGCACCTCCTCTCACATTCAATCTCGTTCTCCTTTACAATCCACAGGTTGATCTGTTTGTCAGGTAGAAAACACCCACCTGATGTTTTGCACATGCAGAGAAACGATAAGAGCGGGAGTGCATTCAAGCATTCTTCCAACCATGGGATTTGTGTGCTAGCATAAGTCCTGGCTCTTAGAACCTTCTGCTCAGTTGCACCGATCAGCCGCTCTAGGAAAGGCTGAAAGTTCATTCTAATACTGCCAAGTTACCCAGACATTCCACAGCAGAACAGAGTTGCCTTTTATGTGTGCCTGTCCCAGAAACGGCGTGGCATTAAATGCTCTTGGGGCGGCTGCTCTTGATGGGAGTTGGGAGTCCAGGAATATCTGGAGGTCCACAGGTTCCCTGAACCTGGGCATTTATTTCCCTTTGTCTTCATCTCTCTCTCTAGAACATTTCATCCCCCAGTTAATCCTGATCCATTAATTGGTACAGTTTCAGCCTTTAATTGGGAGCCAGGTGTTACGGAAGAGCATCCTAACGAAGTTCACCCAGTCACAGCTCATAAGAACTGTTTGCTGAAATACAGCAAAGGGTTAGAAATAGCTTTTAAAAATAAAAATAATCACTGGAATCAATTTATGGTGCTGGTAAAAAAAATGTGCCTGTGCTTATAATCAATTAAGTGAATCACACCCTTATGGAAATATTAAAAGAGTGGACACGGGAGGTGTATCCTTGGTTGTCTTCTCATTGTGCACACAGTATCAGAAGGTGCAATTTTACATTGCTGTTACGTGCCCATTTCTCAAAGTGTGGGGTAAGAGGAGCTTTTAAAACAATCCCAATTCTGTTGGCAAATATCAGGAGCTGTCGACAGTAAAACAGTCTCGCAGCTGAGCCATCTGTTTTGGCAAGTTTCAGCCGAATTTTTAATCACTCATTCCAGCCTTTCGATTTGCCCTGGTTTACCACAGTAAAAGTGCCAATTCATGTGCCAAGCATAGTGGATTTAGTAGTGGTGAAAAAAGACATTACTACATTGTGATTTTTCAGGAATTTGCTCCTTTGCACACTAACAAAACTATTGTCTGTGTAGGACCAAATTCACAAGCGCACTTGTATTTTCCTATGGATCAGATCCTGGTATCTGGATCAGAGAGCACAGGGGTCAAGTAATGTTTCAGGATTTATTGATGATATTAACAATTTTTTCTTTTCATGCTCAGGCAGTCACTCTGAACTGTGTACAAACTCTGTACGAACCTCCCTTGTTACAACAAACACAAGCCACCTTTTGAATTGACCTTAGGACTGACTTGCACTTGTAAAACTAATGTAGTCCTCGAATTGAAAAGTGACATACAGTAGCTCCAGTACAACTTTGAAATTAAGAATGGATTGGTCAGTGAGCCAAACAAGCTGGCAGATGTTACATAGCCGCTTCTGCTTTGTGCCAGTTAAGGGGTGCGACAGCTTATACCCATGTATTAGAATGCATTCAGTGACCCTGGGCATGGATACACGTGGAAATGCCTTGTTTATAGATGAGCCTGTATGCCTGGAGTTCCCAACATGGTACACTAGCCATTTATACCTCCCAAGTACCCTTACCCATATGTGTGTGTGTGTGTGTGAGAGAGAGAGATTTTTCTTTCCTTGCCTACTTTTTTGTGTCATTGGGCAGGGCGGGGTGGTTCTGAGCATCCTTGGTTTTTCTTCTGTGAAATGAGTATTTTGTGATGCCCATGATTTACCAAGTACAATTTGTGTTTGTGAGAGTTACAGATCAATTAATGGAGGATTTTGCAGGTGTGGCATGTGGAGTTTTGATGGGAAATTTGCTTATTTGTAGCGTTTTGGACTTGGTTGCACAGAGTGCTCAAATTCCGCTTTACAAAATGGATGTGGTGTTTGTTGGTATAGACCACCCCTATTGATTTAGCTATACATGTCCCAAGTCGCTATTGTTCTAGCGCCATTCATGTCGGATCACAGCTTGAAATGAACAGAATATAGGCAAGAGGCAGAGCTGTTTCCTAATGTTCCCTCTGTTTGTTTTAGTGGGGCTTGTTCAGAGAAAGGGGCAATAGTGCCGTGGGTTTGCAAGCTGTGGCCTATGTTAAGCTGTCCAAAGGCTATTGCTAGGCCAATTGCAGGATTACTCTGGTTTCCAACAACACAAGGAATGTAGTATATTTGAAATATTTGCATTCCTATTTGGGTTCAAGTTCATGATTTGAGTACTGCCAGCTGAACTTGGCATCTGAACACTGGAAGTACATCCTTACCTCCAAGGGGGGTCCGTCATTTTGCCTCTCTGTTCTTGGCTTACTTAGGAGTATCAGCATCCCTAGGGCAGATTTTTCAACCCCTTGTTCCTTACTACAATTTCTTGCAAAAATTTACCTGCCAGCTACATACATGGTGGCCTCCTCTCGCATGTATTGCACTAAATGATGTGGAGCAGAGCAGCGATTTGCCACGTGGATATGCCAAGTGGCATATCATTTCCCACCTATTGAGCCGAGCCACAATTTGTGTGAATCAGCCAGCCTCCGTCTTCTAAGAGAACCAAGGGTGTCTAGCTCATATGAGCATCCCAGGTTGAGTCAAGGGTTTGAGCGTTTTTTCGCCAAAGAGAAAGGTTGCCCGTGAATTGGCAATGTTACATTTCCTGATATGGAACATGTGCACTGCATGAAATGAAAATCACTCTTGGTCTTGTTTCTTTAATCTGCTCGCCCCACCGCAAAGTTCCATATTATGGTACTTCAGAGCACAGCCAAAACATCCAGAGAGTGTTTCCTCTGCCCTTTCTCCCCATCTCCCACTAGACTTTATGTGCTATTGTTATTCAGATGTCAGCGTGACTAGGTCATTTTCGGTTGTGGCTTTCAAGGAGTTTGTGCATCAGAGTGACTGCCAGTAGCATTTCATAGAATCATAGAAACTTAAGAATTGGAAGGGACCCAAGGGTCAATGCAGGAATCTCAGCTAAAACATCCATGACTTACGGCCCGTAGAAATAACACAGCTGGGATCAAGGGTGCCAACAAATGAAAACTGGCCACCATTTAACAACAGTTCAAAAATACCCCATCTTCTCCGGCGGCCCCAGTTGCCCGGAAAGCATCCGTAGGCTTCAGTCATGGGGCAAGCCAAGCCAGGGCCCAGAGTGCCTCCCACTTCTCTGTGGCTGCAATAGGGCTTGCCATGTGAACAAGGTCTACAGCCAGCCAAATCCTCTGTCTGTGGGTGGGACCCAAAGTCGTGCATTTGCAGTGGGGCTTCTTAAATGTTCTCCCTCCCTGCTGAGCAGATAGCCCTGAATGTTGGGTTGGGAGAAGGATCTTAAACGCCATTGGCTGCAGCTGGGAGGGAAAATAGCCAATGCTATTTGGGATCCCGGTCCTTAGGTAGAAATGTCCAATGGCTGTCTCTGACCTTGGAAGTTCAGGGTCTCTGTGTTACGCCTCCTATCTTGGTCTGGCATGCATGCTGCCCAAACAACTTCTTCCATGTTTGGGCCACTTGCATGCCATCGTCTTTTTTCTTTCTCAAGTCAGTTACTGATTGTAAAATACACGCAAGACTGTTAAAAATGCTCGATGATGTTGCGGTGAGTACGTGAACAGTATTACTAATGACTTATAAATGACAATTATTATTTTTTTATATGTGCCTGACCTTTCTCGTGCCACACGACGTTCGGTTTTGACTAAATGTGGGCATCTTAAAGAGACAGTTCAAGCCTTTGCTTTTACAACACAATGGTGCTCTTTCTTTCCTCTTCACGGCAACGCATCTCGCCATGTGTATATTCGCATTGCCATCCAAAGGAACTGCATCCGTTTTCAGAAGTGAATGGGGTTTTCTGCTCTTAACGACTTGCTTCAACCTTTTCACATCCAGGGTGTGTGTGTGTGTGCACAGTGGTTTGGTGTATGTGTGTGGTTCTCTCTTTTTACCTTGCTGCCAGCTTCTTTTGAGGAAAAAAAAAACCCTTCCAAAACATTTCCAGGTGCCAAGTGATTCTGCACCGCCTTTTGGATTGTGTATTCAGAAAGTCTTAAAAATTATTTTATTTAACCTAATTAAAAAAGAAGAGTGCAGGGACCTGTGCCATTTGTTCTTCTAACAGTGCTGTTGTATAAAGACTTCCCTGTGGATTAAAAAATAAAAAAAATCACTTGCTATGAATTGTTTATATTCCTGCCTCCCCCCCCCACTATAACAAACGTTTCCTTTGTATTTGTACAGTGGTTCCGTGAAAGATGTTACCCTGACTTGATATTGTAACCAATAAACTGCTTTTAACTAGGATTTCTCTGCCTGCCGTGGTTCATTTTCCTTTCCTTTCTTCTCTCCTGTTTCTTTGGAAATGTGAGTTAATATGGCACATGGCTGTATAATACTCACGCCTCTTTCTTACGTTCAGAACCATTTTTTTATATGTCTAAGCATCTGATATATTACGTAACTACCATATATACTGGGGTAGCTGCAAAGAAGTGTGAGTAAACTTTGCTCAGACAGTGGAGCTTGTCTGCTTCCATAAAGGCCATTGCCAGGGGAGCCACTGAAACAGTATGGGACACTGGAAAAAGGGGAGATACTGCCAAAACTGAGGGAGGCTGCCTTGCATATGTGATCCCCCCCTCCAGTCTTACCCATATAGCTGATAAAATGCAATGAGCAAAATTGTTTGCTTGATTTATTAGCTGCCTAGTATAAAAACCATTTCAAGGCAGCAAAAGGTGGAAAGGAAATTTTGGTACTGTATTGCAAAAGATTAGATACCTGAATTGTCCTGAGATAGTGGTTTAGAAGGTACAGTCATACCTCGGTTTAAGTCTGCTGCGGCTTGAGTACTTTCGGTTTGAGTACTCCACGAACCCGGAAGTGTTTACTTCCGGGTTCCGCGGCATCCGCAGAAGTGTTCTATTGGCACTTCGTGTACGCTTGCTATCGCCGCTCCATTTAAGTACTTTTTGGGGAGCGAACGGCTCCCCGGAACCAATTACGTACTTAAACTGAGGTGCCACTGTAATAAATTGACTATAATAATAGACATGGGAAGAATTAATGTGTGTGCATATATAAATGGCCACATAAATTACACACACATGCATAGTACATTTTGAAATGAGCATTCTAGAAATGGTCAAATGCCAGTTTAAAACAAGTTGGTCCCAGCTTAAACTAAATAATCACTAAGGTCTTAAAAGTGTTCTAGACTGTCTTCTATAAAAACCTTAGCCATTTCCTGCCACATGCCTTCTCAGTCTCAGCTGTGATCAAACTGTTAATTTTTTGCCTGTGGCTCCAGCATAAATCCTTTTGTGATACATGACCACTGCAATTACACAGGACAGTAATGTAAAATGAAATCCTAATAAACTGTCACCAGTGTTCCTGAATTCCCATCACAAACTGACTTGAAAGTTTGGAAGATGCAGAATGTCAAACATCACATTTTATTTAGGACAACCGATATGACCACTCTTGTTTTACTTAGAATATGGTTTCCCCTTAAAGAAGTAGAAATTACAGATTAAAGCTTATTAACAAAAATAGTCTCTTTGGATCAACCAATATTCTTTATGGTTAGCCCCTGAATTAGATGAGCTTTAGTTTAGCAGCTAAAATTTAGCTACAGCAACAATTAAGCTTGGGCCTAAGACTACATATTGTGAAATACTAGAATCAGTTTGGTGTTTCCTGCACAAGTATCTAGTTCTGCAATAGCTGAACTCATATGACCTGAAACCTTGCTGGAAGAGGCACCTCATTCAAGTGGTGAAATCCTATTATTAAGAAAATAGTTAAGCTTCCGTAAGCTTCCCCAGCTGAAGTAGAGGGCAAGAGCTATCACTTGACTACAGCAGGCTAAAATCATTTCAGGACACTTCACTACCAAAGAAGTCTAGAAGTTTATTTAGTTAGGACTTCCAACAATAAAGTGATAATCTTGGGAGGAAAATACCAATTGCAATGAGGTTTTTTATTTCCCCTTCGAGCCTTCGCACTTTAGATAGCAGAATTCTCCCAACATGTCACACCTTCATACATACAGCCAGCAAAGAAACATGGAACGACATGTATGACAACAATGAATGAAGAAAGCAGGTCACAAAAGACCACCGAGAGAGTAACTTTCAAATTCGGTGTGTTCCTTGGCCAATATAAATAGCTACAAAAATGTGGCATAACAAAAGATGTGTATAAGTCTATCCATTGTTTTTAGAGAATCATGAGAGCTTAAATAGCTTCAATCTGTACAGTTCATGGTGTCATTTTAATTTCATATTTATCAAATGTTAAAAATCCTACTGGCTGCATTCACAATG
Source organism: Zootoca vivipara (assembly GCF_965207765.1). Classification (NCBI taxonomy): domain Eukaryota; kingdom Metazoa; phylum Chordata; class Lepidosauria; order Squamata; family Lacertidae; genus Zootoca; species Zootoca vivipara. The sequence continues at coordinate 86,602,534 of NC_142588.1, read as the reverse complement.
AAACACACCCACCCACCACCCACTTCAAGCAGGAGAATCGCACCAGACATTTCAGTGCACCAGAGTAAAAATACAAGAGTGAACCTCATTTTTTGATAAACAAGTGTCTCTACCAACCCAGCAGTTTCATTAGCCCTTCCTGAGCAGTGGATTTTCGTGTTCAAGCAACACTACAATTTGAACGGGCTCTTTATTACAGCTAAGTTCTCATTTTGGTTTTAAAACACATGCATATTTTGTAACTGTACCTAAAAGAAAGAAAAAACTTCTGTGCCAGCTTCACTCCTAATAATAAACAATTCATCAGTTTCAAACGCATTACTCAAAGATCACATGTAGGAGCAACTGAAACTTCTGCATTTCTTTTTTGTAAAATGCACTGACCGAAAATTGTCATGGGAAGACGGGTATCGAAAAGCAGGAGAGCCCCTTGATTATGCACAGATGAGACATCCCTAACCTGGTGCCCCCCCCCTCTAGATGCTTTGGTTGCATCACTCCATGCAACCATGGTAGATTGGAGCAGCTGGAGGCAACACCAGGCTGTAGGTGCCTGACGCGGACCATCTTTGAGATTTTAACTGAACCACCACCATCAGTAAAAGTGTGTGTGTGTGCAATAAAGACTGCTCTGCTTATGCCAGGGGTCCCCAAACTTACCCGGCTTCGGGCCGGTGCCCACCGTGCCGATCGCCCAGAGGGCGGGGGAGTGCGCACCCGTGTGCATGCGCACACTTACAGGCGCGTCGGTGCGCTTCCGGGTCGGAAAAAAGCACCGAAAATTGTTTGTGCCCCGACCAGAAGTGCACCAGAAATGTTTGCACAAGCATTTCCGGGTCGGGAGAGGCCCATGCGCATGCGCACAAACGATTTTCGGCATTTCCCCCTGACCTGCAAGCATGCTGCTGCGCCGGTAAGAGCGGGTGGTGGCAGCGGGCGGTGGGGGTTGCCGCGGTCGTAGCGGGCCGCATAAAAGAGGCCTTTGGATCGTATGCGGCCCGCAGGCCTTAGTCTGGGGACCCCTGGCTTATGCAATTGCCCCCTTAATAGAATAGTCCCGATGCATTTCAGGGTCTTAAAAGAGCATTTAATCTTGGGCATGCAGCCTGAAATTACCGTACTTTTCTGTCTATAAGACGCCCCCTTGTATAAGACACACCCCATTTTGGGGGACTAAATTTTAAGAAAATGAGGGGAGATGGCCCAAAGTTGTTGAGCCTCTCTCCCCACGCAGCTGTGGGCAGGAAACACCCCCCAGATTGCTCCCCGCTCGCTGCGGCATCTGGGGAAGCCGTGTTCCCGCCAAGCGAATGGCTGGCAGCGCAGCGCTTCTCCCCACCACCGTGCTACTATCTGTGTATTGGATGACCCCAGTTTTTTGACGTGATTTTTGAGTAAAAAAACCTTGTCCAATACACGGAAAAATACAGTAAATGCTTGGCCTAGGCCAGGGAAATAAAATGAATTTTGGACTTCCAGACACCTCAAAACTAGACACCCTTATTCCAGCTTCATATGCATGACATCACTTTGATTTTCAAGAACTACCATTAGGTCAAAAGGACGTACGCCATACTATGCCATCATTGAAAAGGGTGTTTCTCCAGAACAGTTCTGTGAGCTAAGTTGCGTTCTTCTCTACAAACAAGGCTGCTAGCTAATCTTGACTGAGAAGGTCTAATTACCAGGGCATTAAAGCTTTAAGAGCATGACAGTCTTCGTCCCTTTCAACAGAATGGGAAAACCAGAGTTATCTCTAATGCTCAGCCATACTGATTGTGTCTGCACTCAAAACTTTTTGAATCCCTTTTGAAATCTGTCATCACTCAATACTTCAGCTGTGTAACAGAGTCCTGGAAAAAGCCAGCAGCACACATTCCCACAGAGAATTCCAGCTAATACAAGACTTTGACACAGGATTAGGAGTAAATTCTCTCTATTCTCTTCCTGGATGCCAGAAAGAGGGGGCTGTCCTTTAGGCAAACACTAATACAAAATACTAGATAGATCTGCTAGTTTTATTATTTTTACACTGCCAAATAATTTTCTGTACGCACCAGTAAATATAAATTATTTCTCTTTCTAAGAAAAGATGCAAAACGATTCAATCAGTGGTAATACTGCTTCGCTCCTCTAGCTCTCAGGCACAGTTCATTTTCTAAGCATCAAGAGCCAGGCAGCAACTGGGAAAGTAGAATAAAGGGGGCTTGAAAAATTCATGTGACTTTGCAGGGATGGGAAATAGTGTCATCTTGTAAATTCCACCTGGAGCAGCCAGAAAATACGAGGCCTTCATTTCTTTTTATGGAGAAAATCCTTTGTAAAACAGTCAAACTCATCTTCAAGGCGGACAGCTTTTTTCCTACGAAACAAAAGAGGGAAAATATGTGTGGCAGCACATTACTTTTCAAAAATCCTTTCTGCGGATATTTACTCCGTTCCACTGAAAAAGTATTCACAGCAGCTTACTAAAGTTAGCACATACCATGCACACAGCATAATGAAAAGAATTAAAATCAAGAACTGTAAGGCCAAAGTCGTGCTTCCCATATGCATTTGTTTGGCCACTGTGAGTATAGGGTGGAATCTACACACATATTAAAAAAAACGCAGTGAAAAAGCTTTTTTTAAAAAACGTTTTGAAAAATACATGAATTTTGCACAGCTCACTGTCACCATCTGGTGTCACATTTGTATATTGCACTTCACACTTAAAACGTTTTATTTGCAGCTGTGTAGATGAGTCCATAGGTGCTGGACTAGATGGGCCACTGGCTTGATCCAAATAGAATAGTATCATAGAGTTGGAAGGGACCCTAAGGATCTAGTCCAATCCCCTGCAATGCAAGAATATGGGAATTGAATGTGCAACCCTTCACTGCACAACTAGGGCTTTAACTCACAAGTTTTTTAAAAAGTAAAAAAGATCCTCTAAACCAGGAACGTCCAACCAATCGATCACTGCTCCCCCCAAAAGCTCAACAACCTTGCTCCCCCCGTAAAAAACGCTCAACAACTACCGGTATGTGCAATGACAATGGGTAGATCATTCCCAGTTTTATAATACTGGGAGTAGATTGCAGTCTCTATAGAGTTGGATGTGCCTGCTCTAGACCTATCGCCAATATTGCTTCAAGACACAGCCATGAGATTATGATGCCTCTCAAGTGGTTTCATCTCACGGCTGCTCATTTCGATAGCTGGGCCCCTTCACTACAGAAGCAGCCTCCCCTGTGGCTATTTACCGTAGATGCTTCGAGTGGTTCTGGATTTTCTCCAGCTGAGCAATCTCTTTGGACAACCTTGCAATCTCTTCTTCCAGGTTCCTCTCTGTGATGTCAACTTGCTGGCACAGGCGAGCAAAAGTCATGGCCATTTCCCTGAAAGAGAAATATGGAAAGCCCGGTCCGCCGACTTGTTCAACCTTGGATGCTCCAAGGGGGAAACGGCAATCTGATGTCCCCATCCCCGCCCCGACTTCCTACCAGATATATGGATGACCAAGCGCTCAAGGGGAGACCCTACCTCTTCTTTTTCCAAATGTTATACAGAAGAACAGGGAAACCCTGACATATGGCTCCCATTTTGGTCCTGCCAACGTACCACTTTCAACCAGTAGTTCTCAAAGTGGGAAGTACTGCCCCCTGGGGTTCTGGAGGTGGAATTACCTAGAGGGACGCTAAGGGGCAAGGGGGGCAGGCGAGCAGGGGGTTCTGGAGGTTTCAATTACTATCAGATTTTGAAAAGCTGCTACCATTGGATCAATTTAATCACATGCTGAAAGTTCTACATTTCTCTTCACCAAGGGATAACCATGGAGAGGGTAAGAAATGAGTTGGGATGAGCCACGGAGAAGGAAGTAGCTTCATCCTGGAACTTTCAGGATAGGGCAGGTGGGAATAAACAACAACAACAATTTATACCCTGCCCATTTGGCTGGGTTTCCCCAGCCACTTTGGGCGGCTTCCAACAAAATATTAAAAATACAATAAAACATCAGGCATTAAAAACTTCCCTAAGCAAAGCTGAGTCACAGGCTCTTTCAGGGACCTAACAGCAGTTTCTCTGTTCAATCCACTCAGTCCTTTGCATTGCGACACCCAGCCACCCCTTCCAGTTGCCTTGCAGAGATCCCCTTTGAGGAACGGCTGAGACGGCCCTACAACTTCGCTCCTCTGGATCAGAAGCCCGAGTTACGGAAACAGGCAAGACGTACTGTTGCACCTGATGGCTGCAGTTTGCGCTGGTGAAGCTGACGATCATCTGAAGCTTCTCTGTGGCGTAGTTGACAAACTGCTGCTTGAAGGCTCGCTCTTTGGCTTTGGTCGTCCAAGTGAGCCTCTCGTAGAGATACAGCAGCCCATACAAACTCAAGGAGAGGGAGATGACTTTCCAGCCAACCGTTCTCCAAACCTGGAAGAGGAACACCAGGGTCAGAATTTGAGCAGGATCCATCTAATAATGCAGTATTTCCTCAAACGTGGGTCCCCAGCTGCTCTTGGGCTACAACTCCCATCATCCCTGACCGCTGATCCTGATAGCTAGGGATGATGGGAGTTGTAGTCCAACAATGGCTGGGGACCCACGTTTGAGAAACACTAATCTAACGCATCCAGACTAGACTACTGCAATGTGCTCTACAAGAGGGGCTGCCCCTGAAGACTGTTTGGAAGCTACAGATGGGAAAAACCAAGCTCTGCCTTGCTTTGTCTGTGGCATGGAGCAGAAGAGACTTTTCATTCACAGTATTATGAATTTATTCATAAAATTTATATCCCACCCTTGCTACCCACAGGAGCCCAGGGAGATGTGCATCAGCAATAGTCACCTATGAGACCCATCAGCAAAAAGCCCTGCACAAGGACTTCCACTTGTGCAATGGGGTTTTTCCCCACCTCGCCCCCCCCCCCAATGTGCCCTCCAAAATTGGTTTGGGGGCAGTAGGGAGAACCCACTGAACAGCACAGAGAGTGAGGATCGTTCCACCTGGCAAGCTACAATGCTTGTGGAGATGGTACGTTTGTAAGAGCACGACACAGAATTCCACCCAAAATAAACCCATGGATCTAAACCAAAGCTTGCTTTAAACCAGGGGTTTCCCGAGCTGCTTTTCGACTGCAATCCCCATCATCCCTAATCACTGGTTTCACTAGTAAGGGATGATGGGAGCTCTAGCTCAAAAACAGCTGGAGACACAAGTTTGGCTTTAAACAACAGTTCAGTGCAACATGTGAGCTGGGCCACTGTGCAGTGCTGCACACCTTAGCATGGATCCCCTGGTTAACAGCCCCCCCCCCAAACGGCACAAAGGGTGCCTTAGACAGAGTGCTGCATATACATACTTTGGGGAAGTACCGTAAGCGGGCAGGCAATCAATCCATCGCCACATGCTGCCCACCCCTAGGCCTGATCCTTCCCCAGGAATTCTCACTACGGCAGAGTTGGGCAGGGTACTCACAAGTCCTCCGACAATGATGACGGTCATGGAGGTCCGGGAGGTCAGCGACGCCAAGTTGGTGACCAATGAGACCATGAGCTCCTCCTGCGATGCATTCTCTGGGGTGAGAGCAGGAGCAGTGGGAGCACAAGGGGTGGAGGCAAGAGAACGAGGGATCTAGGGGCGAAGAACAGAGACTGAGATCCATCTTCCCAGCAGACCAGAACGGGGAGAGCTCGGCTTTAAATAAACAGCTCACGATTAGTGTGTTTGTGAGCTAAAGTGGGTTGGATGAAACTAATTAATGGTAGGGCTGTGGCCTAAAGGCACATGATGCACCAGCCTTAAAAAGGGGTTTCAAATAGCTTCGGCCAAGGGCTGCGCTAAAGTGCAAGCATATTCTGCAGCCAGACAGTCCAAATTCTGCACCAAGAAAGCTGAATTCTGCAACCTGCCTATGTAATTTTGTACACTTTGCTCTGCTGCTTACATAACTGGACACAGCTGATCCCAATGGCACTGGGCAAGTACCAATGTATCTCAAAAGCCAGTTTTAACTTATGATAAATAAATCTTGCACTATTTTCAGAAGAAGTGCAAGCACTTCTGAAATCCTGCAGCTTATGGGGCAGAACTAGGGCCTCTGCAGTATATTGAAGCCCCAGTTTATCTGGCAACCCGCCCAATGCAGAGGTTGCAGCAAGAGCTTCCCACCCAATTTCAAGCACACCTTCACTGTCATGAGGACTGCAAGCTTGCTTTGCAAACTGAAATGCAATAGAGAGACTTGGAAAAAAGTTGGATTTTGTTTCGAGTACCATGTTCCCTGTTTTTTCCTGCCCTCTTTGAAAAATGCCAGGGATTGACTGTGGGACCTTCTGCATTCAGAGCAGGTGATCTATCACTGAGCTGGGCCCTTCCCCAAAGGTCTGGCAGGAATCACCTGCTAAACGGTATAACTCCACTCTAAAGGCCTGGAAGGGAGTTTCACATTGGCACTTAGGAGCAGGAAAAGGTCCCGTTGTTGCTGTTTGATGCCATTTTGAACACACACAGGCAGGCAGCTGCCCCACTAATTAAGAGAACAGAGACAGAAGCCATAGGTTTCCATAGTATTTTTATATTTGTTGGAAGCCACCCAGAGTGGCCGGGGAAACCCAGCCAGATGGGCGGGGTAATAATAATAATAATAATAATAATAATAATAATAATAATAATAATAGTCACACTGGAGATGCTACTTGCACCCAGTGGATCAGGATCCTTCTGCACAAGCTGAAGCCCCCTAGAAAAACCCTGCAAAGCACTCACTGCAAGAACCGGCTCCGCCACGCCAAGCAGCACCCGGTGAGCGTTTTTGGGGCCCAGGTACCGGCTGACGAGGGCAGTCCAGCCCAGCGAGAACCGGAAAGTGATGTCCTCTTGGAAGTCGGAGCACAGGCTGTTGCAATTCAGGTCGTAGCTGAGGTCAAACTTCCTGCAAGGAATCAGCAAGTGGAGCTTGCTCTGGACTTCGGAGGGCAGCAGGGCCTGCAGGCTTTCTGGGAAAGAAAGGAGAGGGGTGAAAGCAGGGTCCCCCCACCTGGTGCCCTCCAGTTGCTTTTGATTACAACTCCTATCTATCTGTCCCATTTATATGCCACCTTTTATCTTCCAAGGATCTCAAGGTATTATGCATGCTCCCCCCCCCATTTCATCCTCACAACAACCCTGTGAGGTAGGTTAAGGCTGAGAGGTGGTGACTGGTCCAAGGTCACCCAGTGAGATTCAAACCCTGCTCACCCAGGTCAGAGTCCAGTACTCTAACCATTACACCACACTCTCTCATGAGCGCCCATCAGCAAACAGCGGACACCCAAGTGACAAAGATAAATAGCTGCTTATCAGAAAGGGGGTCTGGCAAAAGGAAGGAAGGAAGGATAAACTAATGAGGCAACCCTGCTGGTGCACAAACTTTGTATATGAAAGACTGTAGTTCATAAATCTCTGTTCAAATAGATATACAGTCATACCTCAGGTTAAGTACGCTTCAGATTGAGTACTTTCAAGTTAAGTACTCCGCAGACCCGTCTGGAACGGATTAATCCACTTTCCATTACTTTCAATGGGAAAGTTCGCTTCAGGTTAAGTACAGACTTCCAGAACCAATTAAGTACTTAACCTGAGGTACCACTGTACATTGATTATTGCCTTCATTTTATGGATCAATGGTCTCATTAGACAGTAAAATTCGTGTTAAATTGCTGTTTTAGGGGGTGTTTTTCATCGTCTGGAATGGATTAATCCACTTTCCATTACTTTCAATGGGAAAGTTCGCTTCAGGTTAAGTACGGACTTCCAGAACCAATTAAGTACTTAACCTGAGGTACCACTGTACAAGAGTTTCTTGGGGGAGGGAGGTGAAAAAGCAGAATTTACGCGTTCCTCTGCATATAAATCTTACCTATCATTTCCTGCTGCGACTGACACATAGACTTGTTGACTTCACTGGAGCACCGGTCAGCCAGGTTCCTTCCCAAGCCCTCTTCCAGGTGCTTGTTGAGCTCCTGACATTTCACAGAGAAAGCAAAGAGTCAGCAGGTGACCTGGCCAAGCTGTAGGGTCTGAAAAGCCACAATGAGGCAGCAGCAGAGGGCAAGCAAATGACGTGCTCAAGTGCATTCTTACTGCTACTTCTTGAGCCGCTGCCACCTTTGCAAACGTCTCTCAAAACATGAATAGCTGTGCAACGCAGTTAACTTTTAGTATCCTAAAAGAAACTGCTCACCTCCTGAGCTTCTTCATCTGCATGGGCAGGAGAGAGAAATCAGAAAGCTGCGGGAGGCACCTGCCACCTGGGGGACAGCAACCCAAAGGCCCCACCTGCCTTCCAGGACACGGGTCAGCCAAAGGCTTCCCCCAGTGCAGACTTAGGAGCAACCAGCAGACCAATCAGAGGCCTCTGCCCTCTCCCCTCTTTGCATACTTGAGACTTCCGAGTCTCTACTTGGCACACTGGGCAATGGTTTGAATGTTAACACTCTCATAATTTGATAGGCAACTTGCTAGCAGCTTGTCATTAAATTATCTACAGTTTCCCTAACAATGCTTTTAAAACACACACACACACACAGCTATTAAAAATATGCCACTGTGTTACATTGCAAGCGCTGTCCTGATGTAATGAGTTGCATCCCCATCTTTTTAGAACGTTTGGACTGCCTGCAAAACATACAAACTCGATTTTTTTTTGCGGGTAACAAACACTGTTGCTCACTAGCAGCATGCAAGCTATGGGAATTGAATTTCAAACTCCCTCTCTCCGAAATTCAACACTTTCCAAGGAGTACACACATATACAGAGATGTAGGGGAAATGGGAGGAATATTTTAATTTTATCCCGCCCACCCAAAAAGAGATCATTCGTTCATTAAAAACGAACTTTCTAATTACAGTTGGCATGACTTTCTCTTTAGTCACAGAGTTTCTCAAACACATTAGCTTCACCAAGATCCTGAGGGGTGGTGGCAACATTTTGCCAAATAAGTGGTTTCTTTTGGAAGTGTGTAATCTTTTGAACCATGGGAGGGGTCAGGAGCAGTGCTATTTTTCTAGAAAAAGAGGTGCCGGAGCTCACCACAAATGCCTCCATTGTTCTTGAATAATGGCAATGGCGCCCATTGGGGAGGTGCCGGAACTGAGTTCCTGCTGGAAAAAAAGCCCTGGGAAGGAGAGTCCTTATAATTCATCCCTGCCTCTGCCATCTTGATCAGATCTGAACACTTCACATTAAACTCGCACAAACCGATTTATTTTGAGACCTTCTGCGTGTTGGTCATGGAAGCACAGAAAGACCCACCACAGAACCCCACCAAAGCAAAGCTGGACAAAACCTAAACCATTTCCGCCTAGGGAAGAACTTACACTCTTATATAGTTTCAAAACTTGTGGGGATGGGTGGAAATCGGAGGAAAACTCATCTACCAAAACGGAAAGCCGACAAATTTCATCAGTCATGGCTGAAGATACCTGGAAAAGACGGGATGCACAAAGGACAAGAAGAGCATGAGGAGCCTTTTACGAAATGCAAGCGGGGTGGTTATTCAATTTTTTTGTGAAATGGTGCTCAGGGCAGCTTTAATTTCCAGTACAACCCGGGATTAAAACCAAGGCTGCAAGCATTCAAAACCCATCATGTGCCCTTACTATCTCAATGACCCTGAAGATATGAAGCTTCCTTATTCCATGTCATGCCACTGATCCAGCAACTGGCCCAGGAGCAAGCGGACTTCAGGCTATTTATCACGTTCTCCCGCAAGTTGCTGCTCTCTGGCTTCAAAATCAGGATCCGTTCCCAGCCGCACTATGCCAGACTTAACGGAGTATGTCAGAAAGGGATCCCAGGTGCTTCCTATGCAAACCAACCCCCTTAGCTATGGCCTCCCACCTACCTTACAACCCTGCAAGGCAGGCCAGTAATAGTTTCCTTATCACACATGGAAGGAGAGAGTCACCCGGAGAGATCAGGAAAGGCCTGGCTAAGGTCACTCAGTGAATTCCACCTCCCAGCTGATGTTCTTAACAACCCCTTTTGATATCTTTGAAGTTGCTGAGCACTTACTGTCTTCGCAAGCCATTGTTCCAGTACCAGAAGCCCTTAAAAGCCTCCCCAAAGGTCTGTGAACAGCCATGATCAGCTGGTTACCGCAACTTACCTTGTTAGCTACCTCCTCCGTGACTCCTTTGATTTTCTTCTTGATGTCGTCTGTCAAAAGGTTGAGCTGGTTGCGGACAAATTCCAGCCTGTCCTTCTGATCTTCTCGCTCTTCCATTGAATGGACTCTAAGGTAAGTAGCGGAAATGTAGCCATCAACCCTGGCTGTACTCACAATGTCCCGGTGGGGGACAAAAACCGAGCACCAAAGTGCTGCTGCCTCTCCCTGTCTAGGTAGGCTTGATGCGAAACTACACCCAAGGACACGGGCGAGAATGGCAGCTCGCCAGTTAAAGAAAGGCCCCAACCCTTTGGGAGAAGGGCCTTCCTGGTAGTGGCACCTGAACTTGCTCCCTAGCCATGTTGGCCTGGTGCCCTCAATGTTTAGATACCCGGCAAAGTCTGTCTTGCTCTCACATGCTCAGGAGAACTTTTGAACTCTATGGGAGCCTTAGCCAATTGTCTTTTATCTACCATTGGGTTTCAACGCCTTATGCTTAACGTTTTTACCCCCTGCTTTTCATCTGCTGTTTTTACTGTTTGTCGTTACGCTTTGTTATACACTCACGCTGTGTGACCATATGCTGCCTAGGGATTATTTTGCAATATTCTTACAATAACTCCATTAAGGCAGGCCAGTATTATCATTCTATTGCAGATGGACTGGGGTGTGTGGGGAGGAAAGGGAGGCAGCGACTGAGACTCACTAAGGCAATCTAGTGCATTCATTGCAGAGGAGCATTTTTTAATCAGATACGTCTCTGGATCCCCGCAATTACATTACTCTAGTTCCCAAGGTATATGGAGAAATACCGTATTTTTCTGTGTATAAGATGACCCCCAATTTTTGACTAATTTTTTTTAAAGCAAAAATCATCATGTTATACGAAAAATACAGCATGTCCCTCTTTAACGCAGAGCAGATCTATTTTTCCAAGTGCTAGTGCTTAGATTTTTGGCAGGCAGGCAACAAATAGCCCTGCCTTAGAGGCAATTTGGGCACTTGTCATTTCCCCCAAACAGGGACTTGGGATTCCAGAATCTCAGCAAGGGCAAAAACCAGTGTCATTGGGGGGTAGAGCCCCAAACATTCATTCATTCATTTGATTTATTACTCGTCCATATTAGATTTATTAGGGTCAGTCCTAAATCAAGGGTACAAAGATGTATCTTCAGCATATGATGAAAGCTATACAATCAAGGTGCCAGCTTAGGGTCTGGCACAGAGAATGCCCTCTCCTGCCCAAATTTCTCAGGGCAGAGGAACTACTAAGGCAGCTGGGGGCTGGGAGGGCCTTGCCAATCTTAACACCCAAGAGAGTCTGTAGGGAAGGAGGCCATCTTTCAGATATTTGGGGCCTAAATCCTTAATGGCAGGGAGCCTTTTCCAGCCTGAGGGCTGCATTCTCTTCCGGACAACCTTCAGGGAGCTGCATACCAGGGGTCACAGAATTATAGACTTGGAGGGCTGGAAGGGACCCTGATGATCATCTAGTCCAACCCCCTGCAATGCAGGGATCTCAACTAAAGCAACCGTGACAGAAGGGTGGGTTTTACTCTTATACAGAAGACTAGTTTCAACACTCGCACTCCTCCAGGAGAGCAAGAGGCATCATCAGAGTTCAAAGACATGGGTTTTTTTTTATTAAAAAACAACAACACCCAAGGAGGGGATGAACTGGGACCAGTAGGGTGTGTGGTTAAGAAGAGTTCAGAGGACCAGATAAAGTGGCTCCCAAGCCTGAGGTTTAGGGCTTTAAACACTAATGTGAGCTCTTTGAATTGGGCCCCCCAAACCAACTGGCAACCAAAGCAACTGCTTTAAAACAGGGACTACATGATATCTAAATGGGACGCCAGCCAACAGCCAACAGTTGTCTTCAAGGGCAGCCCCATGCAGAAAGTGTTGCAGTAGTCCAATCTGAAAGTATCATAGCTGCCAAATTCTGGCCTGAGAAATAAGGGACTGGACCGGAAGTAGCAGACCAGACATAGCGCTGCCGCCATTTTGGAACTGGGCAGAGCATGCTCAGAAGCGACTTTTGATGCTGCTCTGCCCTGTTCCAAAATGGCCGCTGCACCAGAAGTCGCGTTGCAGCCATTTTTGAACTGGGCAAAGCAGCATCAAAAGTCGCTTCTGAGCATGCTCCGCCCAGTTCCAAAATGGCCGCCACGCCAGAATAAACCGGGGAAAAACAAAAAAATCCGTTTTTTCGGCTGGGAACAGCTGGAAAAACGGGGGTTTCCCGGGGAATACGGGAGACTTGGCAGCTATGGAAAGTATGCAGTACGGTGTCCAAACCATCTTTCAAGCATTTGAAGGGACAACCCAACGAATGTGGAGGCCAAGTGACCAGAGAAATCCCGTACTCACCTCTTGCCAGCAGTGGCCTAAGGGCTGCACTATCTCCTGATAAAGGGAAGAAAGGTCAGCGCCACCCGGTGGCTCTTTCCCTGCTTAGCTGAGCAGGGTGAATATGATAGGAGAGGCCTACCTTTGATTGGCGGCTGCCACGTTTATGGAGTCCATAATGTTTTTCACTGTGTCTAGGATCTGTTTAGCTCTGATAGTGTGCTGCTCAAACTTGGTTTTCACAGCTGACTGCGAGATACACTCCTGCGAGGGGCCCAAGCCACAACACATTACTGCAATTCCATCACCAACACACGCTGGAATTTCTAGGTCACAAAGGCATTGTGCTGCTATGTATTAAAACTTAAATCCTAAAGCAAATGATATCTTTTTTTAAAAACACACATTTAAAGTAAAAAAAAACCTAAAACAGAAGCAAAAAGGAACAAAGGAAGATTGAAAACAAAATCACAACTCAATAGCAGGAAGTTAGTGCTGTCATTGATGGTGCAGCTGCAGCAGAAATCGGGACACTAGTGCTCTCCAGATGTTCTTGGGACTCCCACCATCCCCAGCAAACATGGGCAATGGGGTCAGGGATGATGGGAGATGCAAGTCAAACAATCTCTGGAGAGCCAAGGTATCCCCACCCTGAGCCACAGTAATGTGCAATGGTCAAATGAAAAGCAAAAGAAGAGCAACAATGAATGTCAACCCATTTGGAATTGGCCATTCATTCAGAAGGAAGGAGCTGCTCTTGCTGCTGCTACTTCTTGCTAAGAGTCACCGCACACATAGCAGGCTATAGGTGTATTGCTAAAAACGGAACATGTGACTGTGGTGAACACACCTATCCTACAGGTACTGAGCTGTGATCAGCTGCAGCTCCATTTTCAATGTAGGCTCCACGGTGAATGCAGGCTTGCCTCTGGCTAATATGGGGCATTGCCCCAGTGCTCGTCAGGTATCTAGTCAAGGCATGGCCAAACTTGGCCCTCCAGATGTTTTGGGACTACAATTCCCATCATCCCTGACCACTGGTCCTGTTAGCTAGGGATGATGGGAGTTGTAGTCCCAACACATCTGGAGGGCCAAGTTTGGCCATGCCTGATCTAGTGGCTTTGGGTGCCAACTGATATAGAGCTGCCTTATCACTCCCCAGATTTGTCTGCCAAGCCCAGAATTGCCTGCTTTGACTGGTAACAGCTTTCTTGAGCCTTGGAAGAGGTCTCTCGCATCACCTAGGGTTCTCTTGATTGGGACTTTCTGCAGGCATGCGCTCTATCACTCCCTAAATATGCACAAATACGAGACATGCAAATGAGTCAGGCTTTCTGTATTCACGCATAGCTCACAATCCTGAAGGAGGACCTTGCACATCTCTGAAGGCACACTGATGCAGCTGTCGCACAGAACCTAATCTGATCCAAGTCTGTTTGGTGACTAGATGAAAGCAGAAATCCTATGTATGTGCCAAATGCCATATAAATGTAAGAAACAAACCGAATTCTCTCGTAGCAAGAAAGCTGCTCAAGTCATTCCTGGGAAGAATCTGTTGCTCATTCCACCTCTTGTGATAAACCATGGTTTGGCACAAACAGGCTTGAATGGGCTGTTTTGATCATTGTTGCATGCAGCAGAAGGAAACCATGTTCACAAGAGAAAAGCCAGTGACTATGGTCTGAATGCTCCCAGTGCGAGCAGCAAAGCAAGCCGTGCTTTATGGCTTACTGCAACCCACAGTTTATGGCTCACAAGACATGTGAATGCATCTTGTGCAATTACAAACATGTGGCAAATAATGGGGCTTGTCCACTGGGAACAGTGGAAAACTAAATTCTCTTGTATCTAGGTTTACTTGCACTCAGGACAGTTTAAATCACAGCAGGTGATAGAACAATAATTTTAAAAAATGGAAGGAGAAAGAAAAAGGGAAAAGAATATATAAGGAGAGTTTCTTGATCCTCGACGAAGCAGATCTAGAAATCAGCAATGAAAATGCAAGAGGCTGGCATGTAACAGCACATTGTTAGAGCTAGACAAGACGTGTAGGAGAGTCACGATTCCAGACAGGCAAATAGGAAGAAGGCGAAAGGGTTATAATCCCATCCTGCGCACTACACAACCAGAAAATCCACAGCAGAAAAACTATAAGAAGTACAAAAGTTAGTAATAACTCAGCAAAATACCCCAAAAACAAACAAACAACCTCAGAAGTGATAAAGGAGTACACAATTCAAACAAGTTCACACATCAACATTATTGGAGCAAACTGAATTACTGTCTTGAAACCTGACCTCCCCCCAACAATAATAATGATAATGATAACAACAACTGCTTTCGACAACAGAAGATGAGTTTTAAAACAATGCAAAAGAGACAGATTTTGCATGCAAAACATCCTGGGTTCAATTTCAGGCATCTGAAGTTAAAAGGATCTGGGGCAGGAGAGAGACTGGGAAAAACCCTACGTGAGGCTATGGATCAGAGTAGCTGGGGCAACCCAGTCAGATGGGTGGGTAGGTGTGCTACAAATAACAATATAATTATTATTATGGATACCAAACAAGTCAGATGTCAGGCAATGAGCACCTAGGACATTCCACATGTAATGCATGTGCTCAGCTACTGAGCTGATGGCTGTGGGGAGGGGGCATGGCTCAATCCAGTCATTTTATAAATAGCTGCCTTGCAGTTCAAGCACAACAGCAAGTTTGTTGGAAAGGCATCCCTCAGCCTGGTGCCCTTCTGGGCTATGAGGAGCACCAACATGGCCGGTGATCAGGGATGATGGGAGCTGCAGTCCAAGAATGCTTAGAGGTAAGCATTAGGTTGGGGAAGACGGCATTATATAATGCTGGGGTGGCTGCAAGTGAAATTCCTTGCCGGGAATATTGTTTTGCCATCCAGAACTCAGGACACTTGTTAAGTGAAGTTCAGCACATGTTAATTCCATCACTGAAACTGCCATCCTAACCAGGAGAACGTAATTTAAAAGTGTGTGTCCCTTTTCTCTCCCCACCCCCCGTTTTGTGACGGTTGCAAAGCTTTTTGCTTGACCCCGACTTGTCCTGCCAACAAGTGTTGCCTTCTAAGAGACGCAGTACCTGCGTTATAATAAAGGCAAACAAATGTACCCAGGCAATGAGAGGCTTAACATCAAATCATTTGGTTGCAGCAGCTGTTATATAGCAACTACACCTACTTCTTGCCAAAATTTCACATTCTGAATGCCTCTAACAAAGAAAAGCCGATCAATACATTTGGGTGGGTGGGGAGAGAACAGATGTGCATTACTTAAAGAGAATTTGAAAAGAATTTGAGTTATTCTAACTTGGTACAGCAGATGCCCAACAGCCGAGCTATGGCCCTTCCCCAAACATTTGACAGGAATTACCTGTCAAAGAGTATGCTTCCAATCTTTTTTTTATTATTATTTGCATTTCAAATCATTACAAATTATATCGACACCAACAGAGGAAGACGGGAAAAAGAAGAATAAGAAACCTATTATGAATTATAAGCTGTTATAAATCAAGAAATCATATAAAATGGTAAATCATATACATTTAACATATTATAAAAATATAAAAGTAAACTTCAACGAATTAATGACCAACAAAGGAAACTTAAAGAAAAACATAGATAGAAAGAATAAGATTAAAAGGTAACTAAAAGAAGAAAAATAAAGAGTTATATATAAAAAAGATATATATATATATGTGTGTGTGTGTGTGTGTGTGTGTGTGTGTGTGTGTGTGTGTATATATATGTATATATATAGTTTACAATTTTCTAACCCCCACCATCCCACCCTCCACCCACCACACGTGAAAGTTGTGCTTCCAGCCATCTTTGTTCTGCGGCTTTTGTGGGTTTTTTTTCAGTCATCTGTATACCTGAAACATTATTATTTATCTCTTAATAGGTCTTTCGTGCCTGAGTCATCAAATGGCTTCTGCAAATGAGGGTTTTTCCATCATTGTCATTATATAATTTCTGTATTTCTCCCAATCTTTATTTCTGGTTTCCTCATTAATTCCTTTAATTTCAGCATATTTCGTTGCTGAATTGTAATATGTTAGCAATTTTTTCTGCCAGTCATCTTTGGTTGGTACCTTATTACTTTTCCAATTTAAACCAATCAAATTTCTGGCTGCTGTTGTAGCATACATTACGATGCTTCTATCTTTGGGCCGAATTTCATCATGTAGTATACCCAGGAGGAATAATTCTGGGTTCTTTTTAAATGAGTACTTAAGAATTTTTTTCATTTCGCTATAAATCATATCCCAGTAGGGCTTTATTTCATTACACCTCCACCATATATGGATGTAACTACCTATTTCTGTATGACATCGCCAAAGAGTATGCTTCCAATCTAAAGGCCTAGAAGGAAGCTGGACATTTGTGCTTTGGCACTCATGAGAAGAAGGAGATAAGGAAGGTGAGGGTGATCTCCCTTTCTGCTTCCCTCTTTGAGGTGAGAATGGGTGTTGTAGTCCAAAATACCTGGAGGGCATCAGGTTTGCGAAGGCCGCCTTGCAGCCTCCGAGTGGATGCCACCAAAAAGCACGCCGCATTGCATGCGGCAGGAGTAACATTGCCAAACAGCTGGCTGCATATGAATCACAGAATTGTAGAGTTGGAAGGGGCCACAAGAGTCGCAATGCAGGAATCTTTCATCGAACATACGACTCGAACCAACGAACCTGAGATTAAGTGTCTTATGCTCTACCAACTGAGCTATCCAGATAAAAGCTGCAACATTTCAAACTAGGCCTCCTAGAAAAATGCTGTTGCTGCATAAGTATATACAGTGGTACCTTGGTTTACAAACTTATTCCATTCCGGAAGTCCCTTCTTAAACCAAAGCATTCTTAAACCAAGGTGTACTTTCCCATAGCAGCGGGGGACTCAATTTACAAACGGAACACACTCAACAGGAAGCGAAACATATTCTTATTCCAAGGCAAAGTTCACAAACCAAAACACCTACTTCCCGGTTTGCAGCGTTCTTAATCCAAGTTGTTCATAAACTAAGCTGTTCTTAAACCAAGGTACCACTGCTTATTAAAAACCCAAGCACAACTGTTTTTAGACTCTCAGGAAGTTTACCTCAAACATTTTCTCAAATTGCTGAAATTCTTGGAAGCGTGTCTGAAATCCGTCGGCAAGTGCCCCACCTGGAAAGGCACAAAGCAGCTCATGAGGTTTGATGTGCGAGGTTTATAAACAGGGATGGCCTCCTACCAGCAATGCTGTAGCAGCTGTTTTCCTGAATTGGCCTGGGAGTTGGACTAGCACTAGGTTACTTGGAAGTCCCTGATTCAATGATTCAAGTTTTCCAAAAGCCTCGTTTTTAATAAGGCTTCAGAGAAGCGGACACGGAGCAATGGATTCAAACTACAAGAAAGAAGATTCCACCTAAACATTAGGAAGAACTTCCTGACAGTAAGAGCTGTTCGACAGTGGAACTTGCTGCCAAGGAGTGTGGTGGCGTCTCCTTCTTTGGAGGTCTTTAAGCAGAGGCTTGACAGGTATATGTCAATAATGCTTTGATGGTGTTTCCTGCTTGGCAGGGGGCTGGACTGGATCATAGAGTTGGAAGAGACCACGATTCTTTGAAAAGCTGAGCTTTCGAAAGAATATTACATTGCAGGATCCCGCCTCCAATACACACCTCCCTCGGGCATGCCCTGGGCTCTCTGTTTCCTGGCGTTGAGGACTTCCTTGGCCGAAATGAAGAAGATTCGGTTCTGGGCTTCGGAGGGATCCACGACCTTGAGCTCATCTACCAAGAATGTCAGGCACCGCTCCATGTGCTGCTTGCGCACCTGAAGAAAGAGAGCAGCAGCACATCAGGGAAGTCTTCAATCAGCTGACAAACTGAGCGCTATACAAACAGCCTCTGCTCTGCCCCATTGACTACCAAGCCAGGTTCAAGGTTCTTTGCATTAACTTGCAAAGCCCCGAACAACAAAGATTTAGGATACTTCATGGATGCCTGAACCCTTATATCCCAGTTCATTCGCTGAGATCATCTGCAGGAGCATCGCTGGTCATTTCCAGGGTTGGCGAGGCTCCTTTGACAATAAGAAATACAGGTGAAACTTGGGAAATTAGAATATTCTCGAAAAGTGCATTTATTTCAGTAATGCAATTTATTGTTTTTTCTTTTTCTTTTAATTTTTACAAATGCTATCTTTTGGAAATTCCACAGTAATAAAACAAATAGTTACAATAATACAAAAATAAACATCGCTATTACATTTCATTAATTACATTCCATTTATAATTGACCCGCCTAACGACAAATAATTACAATTACAATAAATAAAGGCTTGACATATCTTGCTTTGCATGTCATGCATCTATCTCATATATTGGTTTCACCTTTTAAGTTGCATTACTGAAATAAATGCACTTTTCGACGATATTCTAATTTTCTGTGTTTCACCTGTAAGAGCCTTTAGCATCATCGGCCTAGTCCTGTGGATTTTTTTTATTGATGTTTTATGGATGTTTTAATAGTCTGCAAACCGCTTTGAGATTTTTCTTTAAAATATAAAGCGGTATAGAAATGAAATAAATAATAATAATAATAATTCTCTGTCAACAGAGAATCAGCCGCCACCTTCTGTTCCAACTTCTAAACACCTGCTGAAAACCTTCCCGCTCTGTCATGACTTTTCTGCAGTGGCTCCCTGTTTGTGGAATGCTCTCCCCAGTGAGGCTTGCCTGGCGCCTTCATTATACATCTTTAGGCGCCAGGCAAAAATGTCCCTCTTCAACCAGGTCTTTGGCTGACTAACATTCTATATGCTTTTAAATGTGTTTTCACAGTCCTCCCGTCCCCAATCTGTCCATTCAGGCAAGCAAAAGTTACACCAGCACATGAACTAAAAAAAAAAAAAAAACCAACCACAGAAAAGGGAGAGCTTTTATTTATTTCCTACAACTGTGTCACAAAAATGGCCTTAATGTGTTCCCAGAGTCAAAAGTGCTAATCGGGGAAAGGATTACTTTCCTTTGAAGTTAGCAGTGCGAAACATCCACACACACACCTCGGTGCAAAACAATTCTGCACCTCAAATATCACTTTTAGTTGGAGGGAGTAAAAACTCTTGGAAATTCTTTTTCTTTCTTTTTAGTTAAGAAATTTTAAACTACGCACTACAGAGGTCTTCGATCATACTTTGCTTTAATTTTTTTGTGTGATCTAAGCCACCCTGTTGGTTGCATATCCTGGGATGGTGATCCCTGAACTCACTTCAACCTCTTGACAGCTTAAATACACAGTTTTTCTTAAATAACAACCTAACACACCCACAGAGCCCCTTCAAAACAATTCAAGAACTCACATCCTCCATGTATTCTGGCTCTGATGCAGAAGCGTCCCATCGATTATTCAGGATGAAGATGTTTGGTTTAGAAAGTTTTTCATTTACTTTGTGGAAAAAATGCTTTTCCTATTAAAAAAAAAGGTTGGGGTGGGGGAGAGGAAGATTTAAACTCTGAAACATGGAGCGTGAACACATGTTAATTGTGAGGTCTTCCTGCAGCACGTTAAAAGCAAATGTAAAAATAAATAAATCTGCAAAATGTCTATGGCGAGTTAAGTGTTTCACGGCCAGGGATGATGGGAGCTGTAGTTCAGAAACTTCTGGAGATTCCCCACACTGGCTTGAAGGCTTTTCCAACATGGCATCCTCCATATGTTTCGAACTGCACCTGCCATCAGCCCCAGACAACATTAAGGCAGTATTGTTTAACTTTAAGAGAGTATTGTTGCTGGTGTGGGGCTGAGGCTGAGAGAGCAGCTCGATGAAGGCTAGTTCACAAGAGCTGAGAACTAAACCCGTAATTTTTTCATTTGCAGCTCTGTTGTACAGTCATTATACCACATCAGCTCTCAGTTCAGATAAAATGCTGATTTTTATGTTTATTAGAGACCTACCTTTATGAAATATTCATTTATTCATTTATCTTCATCTTCATCAACTGCCCAAAAAATTGCACCTGGGCCAAAACCTGGGTTTCAGTCTAGACCCCTCGTTTCGATTTTGGTTCTGCCACATGGCAATTTCCTTCAAATCCCACCTTTCTACATGTGATTTCCCAGGCAGTCTCCCATCCAGGTACTGATCAGATTCACACATGTTTATAGTGTTGGTAAATTTGCAATATTACAGTGCCCTAAGGTTTGGCTGTGCCCCAGTGTCTCTTGAGAAGGCAACATGCTCACCACCATGAAGTCTGCACAGACATTGAAACAATTTTTACAACTCGTACATTGTTCATCTCCACTCACTGTTCAAGCCATCCAGTCAGTTTATTTCATGGAACTTACAAGAATGCCAAGCCTTTTAAATTTTAACTTCAGTACAAAAGCAAAGACTGTTTTTTTTATTGACACATACAGCCTCACAAACCCAAGCAGTTATAGATTTTGGGCTAAAACCCAAAATTCAGAAGAAGCTGCAAGCAGGCAAGTAATTTCACTCATGATTCTTGGCTTTGTAGCAAGCAGACCTTTGAATGAAGATGCAGTCAAACTCAACTTCCCATCTTCCCCTTGCTTGTTTGTCCAATAAAGAAAATGCTCTGCAACAGACTTAATTTAAAACACTCAGATGTTGCTTTCCCACTAAGAGTCTGTACAATATCTCAAGCCAATCTCGCAGGGCTGTTTGCAAGGCTGGCAATGCGATAAGCTCTTGCCTGCTGACCAGAGGAAAGGTGTGTTGCAAATGAGGCAAATGAAGTAGCAGGTTTAAACAAGCCTTACTGTGTTCATGAGGGTTGACTCTGAATTCGCAACTAAAACAAAGACATCGGCATCCAAACAGAATTTGTCAATCCAGGTGTCTAGCTCTGTGGTGACATCGGTGCCAGGGCTGTGGAATGAAGTCAGAGAATTACTCAGCAATCTGAAGAAGTTATTCCAATTCAGAAATACCGGTAAGAACACACAAGAGGGAAAGTCCAGACAATCACATTTTGCCTTAATAATCCAAGATATGTTAAAATGAATGTATTGCCGAGAATGTTGTTTTTGTTCCAGGCCCTACCGATAGTGGACAAGATGAAATGCTTTCAAGAGTGGCAGAAGACATTGTCTAAATTTGTCTGGCAGGGGAAGAAACCTAGGATTAAATATAAACTTTTGACTGATGTAAAAGAAAGAGGAGGATTCTCCTTGCCAGACCTAAAGATTTATTTTGAAGCCGCAGCTTTTTGTTGGCTGAAGGAATGGTTCTTGTTAGATAATGATGACTTGTTGGATCTAGAGGGCCATGATAATGCATTTGGTTGGCATGCATATTTATGGTATGATAAAGTAAAATTGCATAAAGGTTTTAAAAGTCATATAATTAGGAAATCATTGTTTAATGTTTGGATTAGATATAAAGATTTGTTGGAAAGAAAAACTCCTAGGTGGATCTCACCACTTGAGGCAAAGAAACCTAAAAGGACAAATATGGATGAGAATAGGCTGAAATATAAAGATATTTTGATGGAGGTGGGAAACCACTTTAAGTTAAGGCCATATGAACAATTGAAAGATAGGCTGAGTGACTGGTTTCAGTACGTGCAGATAAATGAAGCATTCAAGCTAGATAAAAAAATAGGATTCCAATCAGAGAAATCGAAATTAGAAACGGAATTATTAGAGACAGACCACAAGAATTTGTCCAGAATGTATAATTTGTTGCTAGAATGGCATTTGAAAGATGAGCAAACAAAATCAGTTATGATTGAATGGGCCAAGGATTTGGGTCATAATGTGATGATGTCGGAGTGGGAAAAATTGTGGAAGAAGGGTATGAAATTTACGGCTTGTACTGTGTTGAAGGAAAACTTGATGAAAATGATGTATAGATGGTATTTGACGCCGGTCAAGTTAGCTAAAATGTACCACAAAAGTGACAACAAATGTTGGAAATGTAAGCAGGATGTTGGTTCATTCTACCATATGTGGTGGACATGCCCTAAGATAAAAGGCTTCTGGGAAATGATTTATAATGAATTGAAAAAGATGTTTAAAAACACATTTTTGAAAAAACCGGAAGCCTTTTTACTTGGAATAATTGGGGAAGAAATTCCCAAGGACGATGTTAATTTGTTTATGTATGCCACCACAACTGCTAGGATCTTAATAGCAAAATACTGGAAAAAAGAGGAATTGCCTTCGGTGCAGGAATGGCAAATGAAAATGATGGACTATATGGAATTGGCAGAATTGACAGGAAGACTCAGGGACCAAACAAATGACAAAGTTTTAAAAGATTGGAAGAAATTTAAAATATATATAGGGAATGTATTTGATAATTAGACTTTGAACATCCAGGAAAATAAAGAAGTTAAGGCAATAGGGAGATAATAGAAGATTGAAAGGGAGAAACTTTGGTAGATGGTATAAAGATGAAATTTTGAAGTGTTAAAGGGATTATATGATGGGTAAGAAAGATGATTTAGAAACTGCTACAGAAGCTTATAAAAATGAAAATCAGATAGTAGGGAATTGGGGAAGCCAGAAGACAATGAATATTAAAATGGATTGGAGATGATATATTTTTTCTGTTGTTTTTTTTGTATTTTTGTATTTTGATGTTTTTTTTATTGTATTCTTGTATGTGTGTTGATAAAACGTTTAATAAAAAATATATTAAAATAAATAAATAATCCAAGATATGAACTAGCCTTTTGGCCACCCCCACACAGGTGCTTCCTTAATGCAAGTCAGCAAACCAGGAAATTTTCTGTTAACTGTTGCTTCTCAGTCTGCCTAAACCAAGGAGCTATGGGTAACAGCTTTGGAAGAAGTGAAAATATTCTAACCAATTCAAAACCATGGTTTAATATCCTGGCTTGTTCCCAAGCTGCCTTGTTCCGAGGGTGCTAAACCATAGTTTCCTGCTTTGGATGAAACAGGAAACTATGGTGAATAGAAGATTTCTGGGTGGTGGTGAATGAATGCAGTTAATGTTTGAAGGGGGATAATTATGGAAGACATTGCCATTCAACTTTGCTACATGAACCCACTTTAGAAAACATTTGCCTGCACTGACCAGTGACACACAACTTTTCATTCTGTCCCTTTGGCCTTAGACTCCATTGTAAAATTTCAGGTCTTATCTGCATCTGTACTCATCTATACATAGCTACCTATTCTCCTGATCAGTCCTTGTAAGCAGCATACTTATGACTATGTGTCCGCATGACTTCCAGTGACATACGAAAGATGTGCCATATTAAAAATTACTAGGAAAGTGAACTATGAAGTAAGCAACACAAGCCTAGATTAAGATCAAACCAACAGCAATGACCCCTAAATTCACACAATAAATTTGCTGGACTTGCAAACTACAGGAGACTAGCACAGCTGCCCTTCTGAAAAGCATCACTTTCTCCAGTGTTTTTTGTTTGCTAAACCACTCTCAGGAAGACCAACTTCCAGGTCCTCTGCATTTTAAAAGAAAAAAGAAAAACCTGAAAGCGAAAGGGGACATTTCTGTACTCGTGCTTGGCTCCGTTTCGCAAGCACACTTAAAATTCAGCCAAGTGCTAGATTCCCTTTTTAAGCTCCAGTCATGGGACTTCCTCTTCAGCTGTAACCAAGCCAACCTGGGCGCAGAGGCTTAACAAAGAAGGAAGTGCAGCCAAGGGAGAGCCTGGTAGGTTCCAAAAGAACAAAGCATTTTCTCACGGCACCTTTATATGCCCAACAAAATTCAAGGGCTGTACCTGTCCACTAACACCAAGTCGTCTCTCAGGAGGGCACACTTAGCCTTTGGCCAAAAGACGTGGACCAAGCAGCCAGCCTCTAAGTCTTTATCCATATGAAGGGCATGCGCAAGCTGGTTAACAGTCTGTAAAAGAAATCAACAGGTTAGGAAGAGACCGGTGCCTCTTAAGATGGCATGGTAATTTAAGGACCAGCATTCCTAAATAAGCTGTTAACATGAAGGTTACGCCGGTCCTGAAATTTACACCTACATTGGCTCCCAGTACGTTTCTGAGCACAATTCAAAGTGTTGGTGCTGACCTTTAAAGCCCTAAATGGCCTCGGTCCAGTATACCTGAAGGAGCGTCTCCACCCCCATCATTCAGCCCAGACACTGAGGTCTAGCACCGAGGGCCTTCTGGCGGTTCCCTCACTGCGAGAAATGAAGTAAGAGGGAACCAGGCAGAGGGCCTTCTCAGTGCTGGCGCCCACCTTCCCATCAGATGTCAAGGAAATAAATAACTATCTGACTTTTAGAAGACATCTGAAGGCAGCCTTCTATCGGGAATTTTTTAATGTCTGATGTTTTGCATTTTTTAATGGGCTGTAAGCCGCACAGAGTGGCTGGGGAAACCCAGCCGGATGGGTAGGGTATAATTATTATTATAATTATAATTATTATTATTATTAGGTCTTTTTACATATAAGTGCAGAACTCTTGCATATAATAGAGGTTTGGCCTTTCCTCAGCTACATTTCTCTCCCTGTGTGTATTCAGTGATTCACCAACCCATATCCCCTTACTTTGAAAATTCAGGTTGTCCTCATTTACTCCACACGTTCTTACCTTCCTTCCGAAGCAGATGTGGGAGACGATTGAACCTCCAGATGTTGCTGAACCACAACTCCGATCAGCCCCAGCAAGCATGACCAATAGCTAGGGGACGGTGACAGTTGTAGTTCAGCAGCATCTGGAGGGATGCACCTTTCCCACGCTGGTCCTAAGGCCCTTCCCTCAAACTCCAGAAACACAAACTGGATAACAGGCAAGTGGGGTGTCCACCATGTAGCCCCCAGTAGTCCAGCTGGACCCCTCTTCTGCCCCTGACTGCCACTCACAAGGCTCCTCAAGAATCATCTTGCTCCGAGAAGAGAACTCTTATTTTTAAAAAGATTCTTGCCCCCACTGCAACTTGTCTGGCGGCAGCTAGACTGGTGACTGGGAGCGGCCGCCGAGACCACATAACACTGGTCTTGAAAGATCTACATTGGCTCCCAGTACGTTTCCGAGCACAGTCATAGTGTTGGTGCTGACCTTTAAATCCCTAAATGGCCTCGGTCCAGTATACCTGAAGGAGCGTCTCCACCTCCATCATTCTGCCCGGACACTGAGGTCCAGTACCGAGGGCCTTCTGACGGTTCCCTTGTTGCGAGAAGCCAAGTTGCAGGGAACCAGGCAGAGGGCCTTCTCAGTGGTGGCGCCCGCCCTGTGGAACACCCTCCCACCAGATGTCAAAGAGAAAAACAGCCACCAGATTTTTAGAAAACATCTGAAGGCGGCCCGGTTAGGGAGGCTTTTAATGTTAATAGATTATTTTATTTCATTTTTCTGTTGGAAGCCGCCCAGAGTGGCTGGGGAAACCCAGCCAGATGGGCGGGGTATAAATAATAATAATAATAATAATAATAATAATAATTATTATTATCATTGTCTTGTTTCATTGTATAGTTTTAATTGATGCTTATGGTTTTAATATTCTAATGCAAACGGCTTTGTGAAGTCTGCATGAAAAGCAGGACACAAATATCTTGAAATAAATGAAAGCAAAAGAAATTAATGAGTACGTAGGCACATTTGTGTATGTCTTCTGTAACAGAAATTGGACTTTCCAAATCTCTGCGTTAACTCCTGTCCTCCCAAATGCCTCATTTTTAGCATCTTCTGCATCAGCCTTTGCAAAACTGGTGCCCTCTGGATGTTTTGGACTACAACTCCCATCAGGAGCAGCCAGCATATGCAGCTGATGGGAGTTGTAGTCCGAGGACACAAGCCTGGCTGTTTTAGATTTTTTTAAAATATATATATATATTTGCCCTTATTATTCTGTGCAGCAGAGAATAAATTCTGAAAAACTTGGCATAGGACAACTACTTCTTAAAACTTGGAACACATTCTTCTGAGTGGCAGAGGGGAAAATAAAGGATGACAGGTAAGATACGAGTGTACAGTGGTACCTCTACTTATGAATAACTCTACTTACGAATGTTTCTACTTACGAACGGAGCTCCATCCGCCATCTTGGATGCGGTTTAGATAGGATTTTTAGATAGGGTTGCTTCGACTTACGAATTTTTTCTCCCAATGCATTCCTATGGGAGTCGACTTACAATTTTTTTACGACTTACGAATGTGCGTTCGGAACGCATTAAATTTGTAAGTAGAGGTACCACTGTACATGTGTAGTCCTTTTAATAAGGTTTCTGGACACCAGTTTATAAGCCACAAGACTCTGTACCTTCACACTTTTCTTTTCATCCGAGCCCTCAGTCATGAGGTAAGCCTTATCGCCATCTGTTCCTTCCACGCTGAGGAAACAGTTGGTCGTGTGCCCGATGCCACTGGGGAGCACTCTGTCCCACAGCATGGCATTGATGACAGAACTTTTTCCGCTGCTGGTTCTGCAAAGGAGGGCAAGCACAGTGTTAAACTGCAAGGTTTAAAACTGAGTGTTCAGAGAGGGCTGAGAGCACTCCATGCTAAATTAAAAATCTAGCCCAAGAAATCGAAATGTCACTAAAAAAAAAAAAAGTTTAATTATGACCTGCAAAGGTTAAGCAAACTGAGCATAAGTTTTGTGTTATTCCACAGAATGCAGATGGTGACAGCAGTCACGAAATTAAAAGACGCCTGCTTCTTGGGAGAAAAGCAATGACAAACCTAGACAGCATCTTAAAAAGCAGAGACATCACCTTGCCGACAAAGGTCCGTATAGTTAAAGCTATGGTTTTCCCAGTAGTGATGTATGGAAGTGAGAGCTGGACCATAAAGAAGGCTGATCGCCGAAGAATTGATGCTTTTGAATTATGGTGCTGGAGGAGACTCTTGAGAGTCCCATGGACTGCAAGAAGATCAAACCTATCCATTCTGAAGGAAATCAGCCCTGAGTGTTCACCGGAAGGACAGGTCGTGAAGCTGAGGCTCCAATACTTTGGCCACCTCATGAGAAGAGAAGACTCCCTGGAAAAGACCCTGATGTTGGGAAATATTGAGGGCACTAGGAGAAGGGGACGAAGGGGGCGAGGTGGTTGGACAGTGTTCTCTAAGCTACGAACATGAGTTTGACCAAACTGCGGGAGGCAGTGGAAGACAGGAGTGCCTGGCGTGCTGTGGTCCATGGGGTCACGAAGAGTCGGACACGACTAAACAACTAAACAACAACAACAACAGAATACATTCTGGGAGCGGCGCTGAACAAGGCAGAGCAATGAAGCCATCAAACTTTGGACATTTATTCGACTCTTCAGATATCTAGCCAAGCATCATCTACAGGCTTTAAAGTATCGTTTTGCAAACATTGCAGATAGAAAGATGATTTTATGCTTAAAAGGAAAACTGAGCCCCCTCTGGAAGCTGAATTATATACCTACTAGGACACTGTGTTTTCTTCTATACTCTGGTGGAATCATTAGACAAAGGGTCTTGTTTTGGGGCCACTGCTCAAATATCCTTCTCGTTCTCCAGCTTTGGGAAACTTCCCAAGGCTGCTTTACTTTGCTTTTGTTCTCCCGGGTTGTTCAAGACACAATTTACGGGAAGTCAGATTATGAATCTTAATTCTGATTCAAAGCAAGAGCAGCTCTTGGGGAGAGGGGACAAATAGTGTTAGCAGCCTGATTGCCTCCCCATTGAAACTTTCACAGACAACAGGAAAGGGGAGAGGAGGAGGAGACCTAAAAACACCCCTAAACAGCATTAAAATAAAGGTGAACTGTGAACCTGGAGGTCTGCAGCTAAACTGTCATCTCCAATGAGCTCAGTAATTGGGAAACTCACAATCCCTCGGCCTTACTCAACCTATCTGCAATATGGGTATGAATGATTCTGAACCGCCTTGCAAGGTTGCTTTAGGGACTGATGAGACAGTGGAATGCTTCAGTGCTTCTTGCACCACTCATTTCTATGAGACTTGGTCAGAAGAGGCTCCTGGCAGATTGCAACCATAATTTCACACACTGATCCCAAAGAAGAGTCATTTAACACTTACCTGCCAAAAAAAGCTACTTTCATGTGTCTTCGTGCGAGTACCCCACCGATGACTGCCAGCTTCTTCTTGTACTCCTCTATTTTTGCCAGTTCATCCTTGGTGGCTATATCTTCAAGTTGCGGGTTTTTGTAAGTTTCTGCCATTGAATGGGACAATGTCACAATGACATAACTGGCTACTATGCACAGCAGGACTTCCTTAATCCAACGGGACAAATTAGTGCAATGATGGATCAAGGCCCAGTACTTGATCCCTTGTGCCGACTCCTGCGTTGCCTTATCTCCCTAGACTCATTGCCAGCAACCTGGTGACCTTGTCCAAATATTTCAGAGATTAGCAGATTAGTCTTGACCCATTAAAAACAGACCTACATGTGGTCATATGTAACTCTACAATTCTATGATTCCAAGTACTTCCAACTCCATATCCAACATCTGCTGCTGCTTATTTTCTCTCTCCTTAACCCCACTTCCCAGCACAGTATAGAAGTGGTACGGCCACATTTCTTCTTCATTC
This sequence comes from Zootoca vivipara, assembly GCF_965207765.1. NCBI lineage: Eukaryota > Metazoa > Chordata > Lepidosauria > Squamata > Lacertidae > Zootoca > Zootoca vivipara. The sequence goes on along the minus strand of NC_142588.1, from coordinate 86,573,539 downwards.
TTCCTCATCTCAGTACTCCCGGGAACATTATTTTCCTGCACCCATGAACGGAGGAAGGCATTTCTACTCTAACCATTTCTGACTAGATGGCCAAAAATCAAGGCATGTCAAGAAGTTCCTTCTTGGTTACTGGTTTTGATTCTAGATTTCTGTTCTCCAATAGGAAAACGTTTAAACTTCCCCTATTTATCGAATAAGCAGCATAGGTCTTCCTCCTGCAATCCCTTGGAAGGCTCCAAATAATCAGCCAGTTTACACCAATGTTCAAAAGCGCACTGAGCATAGGTAGCACTCAGGGAAGTTTTCATTTACCGGATGCTGTTCAGGGATCTCAGAATTTGAATGGGTTGCCAAAGAAACCCTTGGCATTCAGCTGCATGCCCCAAGGCAGCCCAAGCTCTTCTGTGGTATCAAAGTAACTAACTAACACCTGTCAGAAGGGCTGCAAACTGCTGCTTCCCCAGGCCCATCAGAGCAGTTGAGCCAATTGAATCAAGCAAGGCAAAGCAGGTAGAGAAGTCATGAGCCCTATGGGACCAGGCCAAAGGCCCATCTATGCAACATCTACCCACGTGCAGCAGTGCCCTCTCCACTGGTGATTTCCAGCAACTGGTATTCTAAGGCACGCTCCCTCTTCCAGTGGAGGGAGAACATAGCTAAAGTGTCTAGTAACCACTGAAAGTCTTATCCTCAGTGAACCTGTCTAATCCTCATTTAAACCCACCCAGGTTGATAGCCATCATTGCACCTTGTAGGACCAAATTCCATAGTTAAGTGGCAGAACAAACCGCTAAGTCCTTTTCTAGTTTTACAATGTGTGTTGAGTCCCTAATCATTTCATTTTTTCCAACTTCTTCACTCCCAAGTTTACCATGCTAGCAGTAACTCGATTGTATTTCAAGCCAGGCAGAATCAAAACAGATGACGGACTATCTAACCAAACCTGCCATCAACAGATACTACCTACACATGCTGTGTGAGAGAAGGAATGGTTCTCAGTGTTTTCCTGCTGCTGCAAAAACATATATTCCCTGCCCCTCTCCAACTAAAAACTAACCTTCCACAAAATGTGTTCCTTCCGTAACATAATCCAGGAGCTCTTCAAAAATGGCAGTAATCGTCTTCTTAGCCAGCACAAAGTGTTTCAGTGGGGAGGGATTAGTGTCTGCCATTATGCAACTGAAAGAGTAAATGGTATAGAAGTTAAGAGAAAGTGAAATTTAACTCCCAATTCAAGCAACTTCAAATACATTCAGCAACCAAGGCAATACATCAATGGTGTCATTTGCAAGGAGAGCTTTATTCTCCTCTCCATCTCTCCACCGCAAATGGAAAGAAACATTCCTGGACATGGGCCCCTCCAGAGAGAAGGGATTAGTTTTATTATTTCTACTACAATTAAGTGTACCTCTATAGATGGCTGGACTTCCAACACCAAGCACATTTCTGAGCCTAATTCAAAGTGATTACTTTGGTCTACAAAGCTGTGTACGGCTTTATAGACCAATATTTTTGAGGTTCTGTATCTCTTCCAATATGAAACTACTCAAACTCTTCAATCTTCATCTTAGTCCCTCCTTCAGGTACTACCTCTAAGGAAAGTTACTTTAAAGTGTCTCAACAAGGAATAGGGTCTTTTCAGTTGTGGCTCCGTACTTGTGGAATGCTTCCCCCAGTGAGGTCTAGGTGGTGACATCTTTAACATCCTTTTGGCGACAGGTAAATACTTATTTCTTTCCCCAGAGACGTGATGGATTAAGATGTTTTTGCTGTTTGTTGGTTATAAGTTTTTGCTGTTTTATTAAGTCTGTTTTGTGCAAATTTTATTGTAAGGCATTGTTTCTTCTTATTTGGTACTTTATACATTTTCACAATGTGTAAACTCAAAGTGATGTAATAAATAAGCATCATTATCAAGCTTTGCTTCCTTGTTTGTTGCAGAGAAACCCAATAATAAAAAACACATTTCAACCACAATTAACGTGTATATTTAAGCCTTTTGAACTTCAGAACCTTTTGTATCCATGTTCAAAAAGTGTAATTCAATTCTGCCATACAATATTTCAATCATACTCCAGGATGATTTTATGACTAGCTGTTATAATCCTGGAGACAGAAAAAACCCATTCCCAATACAATTTACCATTGCTAAAATAAAGAAGATAAGAAATAATATGTATTATTATGAAATTAGACTGTGAAATTTAATCAAATTAAATTAGTATTTATCAATTAAATAAGAAATTCTACATAGGATATCTTCCAACACAGATTTGGGCTTTCATTCACGATCTAATTACATTTCAGAAAGGGCACATAAGGACATAATAAGAGACTGCTGAATCGAGCCAATGGGCCAACCAGTCCTGCATCCTTCTAGAATCTTAGAACTGTAGAGCTGGAAGGGACCCCGAGGGTCATCTAGTCCAACCCCCTGCAATGCAGGAATCCTGTTTTCACAGTGGCCAATTAGATGCCGCATTAAATACATAAATTTTATGTATTCCATTTATCCCCCTGCTCAAATGTTCATTTCTCCGGATTAGAAAAATCAGTACCGTTTTCCTTCAGTGCAGATCCTTATAAGCAATATTCATAAAACAAATGATCTCTTGAAAGTTTAATAAAGTGTCTGCAGCCTTCAAGTGCTTTGTAGTGCAGGCTCACAGTTTCCTCTGTGACCTGCAAGTTAGTGTGTCAAACTCAAGTGAAATGGACTAGTAACCAGATTGTGACAGCTTCTCCAGAGAGGGAGGAAACCAGTAACAGACATGCTTCACTAAACAGCATCTAGTAATAACAGTCCCACCCCAACTGTGCCACACTGACCTGGAAAAACACTGGGAGTACCTCTCTGAGCTGCTGGAACTGTCAGCTCCATGCAATATATGGAGCATGTACTTTGCCAGAAATGCAGTGTGATGAAAGACTGCCCGCCTCGTGTTCTCGAGCTGTTATATCACTTTCCTTGAAGTCAACCAATTCCCTGATTACATTGCCTCAACTGACTTAAACTTTCTATTCTGCATAATGAATACACCTCAAACAGCAGAGAGCTCTGTGGAATCTTCAACAATACATTTATTGGAAACACAAGTCTTAATGGGCCAGGAACCATACCCTCCAATGCAATATTGGCGATAGATCTATTCTAAAGGATTTTTTTTTACTTTTTGAAAACCTTTTTAATTTGGGTCTACTCTGAGTAAAGCTTAGTTGAATACCACCTTAGTTCTGCAGTGAAGGGTTACACGATCCCCGTTTGGGACAGATGCATATTCCTGCATTGCAGGGGGTTGGACGAGATGACCCTTGGGGTCCCTTCCAACTCTACGATTCTATGAAGCCCTAACCTCAGTTGGCAAAATAAAAAAATTCCTTCAGTAGCACCTTAAAGACCAACTAAGTTTTTATTTTGGTATGAGCTTTCGTGTGCATGCACACTTCTTCAGATTCTTCAGTTGGCAAGTCAGTGTGCATGTGTCCGAAGCATGACAGAAACCCTCTCCCCCACAATGCAAGATACACCACATATTCAAAGTGTGACTTAAAATGAGATCCAGAAAAACTATAAAAGATCCAACCAGAGGAGACACTAAACACTTCTACCTGGGAATGAACTGACAAAGAGAAAGATAACTCAAACTCAAAGAGGGAGCTAGCCAATCCCCAATCGCCCTTGTGTATTGTAATACAGAAACATGGTAGGGTATACAATTTAAAAGTGAAATGAAATCACCACTAAGCCAGAGTTTGTAAGTGTCAAATTTTCCTATTAATTCCAAGTTGGCAGCTTCAGGCTGGACTCTCCCATCGAAACTTTTTTGCTTATTTCAGCCTGAGAGTCTTTATAGGTGTTTTTGCTGAAACAAGGTCCCTGAAAGACTTAGAACTGAGTTGGTGGGGCCCAACTTGATCCTGTTTGAGCTGCAGTCTTCTGAGCCAGGATTCCAAGCTGGCAGGAATAACAACAACAACAATGTTCGCAGCTGACCTTTCCTTAAAAAAAGATTCCCAAGGAGAGATTAGGGGGGAAAGGAAGAGGAAGGAGAGGGGCTTGGCAGCTGCGTCCAACGTGCTTTGCCAAACCCTTTGCGTTTGCTCCAAGCCGACCACAGCACAAGCCCCTTTTAATTTGTCTGTTGCACCCAATTCTCTCTCTCTCTCTCTCTCTCTCTCTCTCTCTCTCTCTCTCTCTCTCTGTGTGTGTGTGTGTGTGTGTAGGGCACCCCAGGAGCAAGTGTCTTGACTTGCGGCGACCGATCTGCCTGTCCCACAGCTAGAAGATTTACAACAGCTACTTTTTTTTAAAGGAAGAAATAACTCAATGCAATAATAAATAAATGTTAAGAAACGTGTCAGAGGAGGTCAGTAGCCCAATGCCTAGGACCAAGTTCAGTTTGGCATTACATAAGCCACCTCGAAGCCCCCTCCAGCCTGAAGCAAAACCTCATAGAACAAGCCCAGCAAATCAAATGGGGGACAAAATGTCAACCCCCCCCCCCAAAAAAGCCCAAAGGTCACTTGCCCCCCCCCCGCGCGCTCCTTTTACCTGGCAACTGGAGCAGGGCTCGCCCCCCTCCCGCGCTCAGCCTCGCCGGCGTCTTCCGCCCCTCGCTCTCGCCCAACCAAGAGGAGGCAGGTATCACTTCCGTCGCCTCTCGAGCGCCTTCCTCCCACCATCCACGCTGATCGCTGGTCAGGGCAACGGGGCCAGCCCGCGTCAAAGGCTCCCCTGCGCGTGCGCCTCGGTTAACTCCGCCTTTACCCCCTCCCACCACCACGCCTTCTCTTCCCTGCGAACGTTGGAAAGCCTTTCGGTTCAGCCCGGGCTCGTTGCATAGAGATAGGAAAGAGCGGAAGTGGTCGAGGGAGCAGAGGTGCAAGTCGACCGCCAGACAAAGGCTTCGTTGTTTGTTTTATTTATATGTTGAGTTTCCTGGCTGAGTGTGGGGATTTGAACCCTGGTTTCCCAGGTTCTAGTCCAGCAATCTAACCCCTGTACCACACTGGTTTAGTAAGGCATAGAGATTCCCCGTTAAAGTGAGAGCTGGACCATAAAGAAGGCTGATCTCCGAAGAATTGATGCTTTTGAATTATGGTGCTGGAGGAGACTCTTGAGAGTCCCATGGACTGCAAGAAGATCAAACCTATCCATTCTGAAGGAAATCAGCCCCGAGTGCTCACTGCAAGGACAGATCGTGAAGCTGAGGCTCCAATACTTTGGCCACCTCATGAGAAGACTCTCTGGAAAGGACCCTGATGTTGGGAAAGATTGAGGGCACAAGGAGAAGGGAATGACAGAGGACAAGATGGTTGGTTGGACAGTGTTCTCGAAACTACCAACATGAGTTTGACCAAACTGCGGGAGGCAGTGGAAGACAGGAGTGCCTGACGTGCTCTGGTCCATGGGGTCACGAAGAGTCGGACACGGCTAAACAACAACAGAGATTCCCCTCCAAAACACACTCATGCAATCATAGAATTGTAGAGTTGGAAGGGACCACGAGGGTCATCTGCTCCAACCCCCTGCAATGCAGGTATCTTTTGCCCAATGTGGGGATCAAACCCATAACCCTGAGATAAGATTTCAGCCTTCATGCGAATAGTCTTGTGCCTGTTTGCTCAGCAGAAAAACAACAGTCTTCTGGAGCCTTAATGACTTAGTAATGTATTGTGCCACATGCTGGTGGGACTTAATAGTCCCAAACAATTGGAGGGCACCACACCGGCAACAGCTGCCCTAAGGCTGCAGTCCTCTATGCACACTTAACCTGAGAGTAAGTCCCCTTGAACTCAACAGGACTTACTTCTGAGCAGACACTTGATGGCATGGTTAGCCACTACTCTAGATTAGGTGCTTAACAGTGCAATGCCAGAAGTCCTTCAGAGTTTGATGGGACTTACTTGCAGGTTAACGATGTATAGGATTGCAGCCTAACAATCTGCATTCTTCAAGGGCATCTCCATTGCTTAGTGTTTAAAAATATGTTGCAGCAAAGACCCGATAAATGTGAAATGTGAACTATTTGGAGCATTTGTACCCTGCTCTTCAGCTCCCTCAGTGGTTCACATATGATCAAAAGAAGACAGTCCCTGCCTGCAGGGTTATGATATAAGAAAAACATGGCACGTGCAGGAAAAAGTATACAAAGGGAAGAATCAAACCCAGCCACTAAGTTGCTCTTATAATGACCAGCTGGCTCAATTCTTGGGGCACAAAGTGCCTGATGGAATGGCTGCTCCCAGGTCAGGAAAGGGAGAAAAGGGCTGATAGGCACTATAATTTAAACACTACTTTAAACACTGACTCCCAAGTAAGTCCCATTGTGCTCAATGGAATTTCCTTCTGCATAGGCATGCATAGCTTTACACTGCTAGGATAGCAAGCAACTGAGCTGAGCAGAGCAGAGCAGAGCAGAATAGTTTCTGCCAGTGACAAACTGTGCCACTTGGAAGCTTGCTGGTACAATAGCGTAGTGGATATAATTTTATAGATTTTAGCTTGGGTATATAAAACATTTATAGGTCACATAATAAACCTGAATAATTTAAGACAATAGAAATTCACAGCAACTCCCATGGTGATACATGCTGTTACAAACAAATATGAAAGCTAGAAGCTAAATGGCACTTTAAACCTAGGTTATGTGCACAACAACGGAATGTCATGGAAGAATACAAAGCTGGAAATGAATGAACTGCAGCTAAAATATTATGTTCGTTTTTCACATAGTATAGTCCTTCTCCTGTCCACGCCCTAATATTCTCAAGAGGGTCTCTTCTCCAGTCTTCAGAGTACCTGGAAGTGGGGAGGCAGAAAAAGGTCCTTTCCTTCCACTCTGCAGTTTTAATATGAAATCTTAGGTGCAGTACTGCGCCCAGGGATCAGAAACTGCTCGCGCTAATGAAATTCCGTCACAAAATGCGCCTGGAACAATGGGAGTTTCGAACACTAGATACATGGTGTTTTCATCAGTCTTATCATGGTAGGTCCAGAATTCAAAGAGCTACATTGCACTTTAATGGTTTATGGTCCCAGAGCACTTCCTCAAGCAGCAGGAAACACTTCCTTTGCTTCCAGAAAGCAATTTTACTGAGAATTTAATTTTTTCAACCCTCTTAACTAACCCCTCCATGTGCATATATATCTACTTTTCATATACACAGCACCTTTTTTGAGGCATGCATAATTTCACTTCCCCAAGATCAGTGTGGAAGACCCCCCTACATCAGGGTTTCTCAAAGGGTATGGCAGGAGAGGATGGCAAGTGTGGTGGGAAGATTCAGGGACAATCAAAGAAACAATCAAATCATTAACACAATTAAATTGTTATTTTTTTGCTATCTACTTTTACACTTGCATTATCTACTGGTTTCATTTGCTAATGTGATGGCTTTTGAGACGGTTGTTTTAGGTTGCATCCACATTAGTCAAACTCAGTACACTCGTTGAAGGTCTTGACTACAGAAAAGAACTTAGTTTTATAGTCCTTTTTACCATGTTATGTATTTATAGAGGCTTCCAGACAGCCTGTACAGTGGTGCCTCGCTTAACGAATGCCCTGCTTAACGAAATTTCCGCTTAACGAAAGGATTTTTCGAGTGGAGGTTACCTCGCTAGACGAAAGCGTTTTACGAAAAATTCGTCTAGCGAATCGCGGTTTCCCATAGGAATGCATTGAAATTCAATTAATGCGTTCCTATGGGAAAAAAAAATTCAAAGCATTCCTATGGGATTCGCTAGACGAATTTTTCGCTATAAGAAAAGACCCGTGGAACGAATTAATTTTGTCTAGCGAGGCACCACTGTAATTGTATATTGGTCGTATTTAAAGTAGTGCTAAGGAGATGCCCAACAGAACAACTTCCCCTCCACCACACTGTACTGGGGCTTACATAATATTTATTTGCAAGTGGCATGGAACAGGTTTTCCACAGAAAAATAAAGCACTGGAAAATCTGCTATCCCACATCACTGGTGCGAGACACAGCCATATGTGTATGACTCCCACTTGGAAGTGATGGTAGCAGAACAAGGAGATGAAACATGAAAGTGGCAAATGGAGGACTTGCGTAGAAGCTGTTTCTGTTTTTCCAATTTACTGACATCTACATAGTGTCCAGAACAAGAGCAAACTTTCAAGTCAGCTCTCAACTTCAGTACTTCTACATTTTCTCCTGATCTCAATGTGAGACCATTTTGGTTCAAACACAGATATTGCCACTTAATGCCTATACAGTACTGTTATGAGCAGATCCCCCTCTAGATACTGGTAGATATTCATGCCATCAGGCATCCCCAAATCGCCCCTCCAGATGTTTTGGACTACAATTCCCATCATCCCTGACCACTGGTCCTCTTAGCTAGGGATCATGGGAGTTGTAGGCTAAAACATCTGAAGGGCCGCAGTTTGGGGATGCCTGCCTTAAATCTTCCCCTTGCCAGATTTTAAGGGACAGTTTTTCAATCATATAAATAATATTCTCTGCTCACAAAGTGGAACTTTTTGTGGCGTCCTATATGAATCTACTCATCTCTACCTGCCGCTTGATGATAATAGTACGGAACACAAATGACATACACATATCTGAGTATTTATTTTTGTCCCCCCCCCCCAGGTACAAAACAACTTTATACTATGTTATCTTCATACACCAACTGCACATGCTATTATGCATTAACAGGTTCACTGACACACACAACTTCCCCCTCCCACTCCAACTCAACAGCTGTTTTCGCTAATGTGCTTATTTTCTACCTGCAGAAATCCTGGTCAGGAGACCCAAAAATGCAGAGATGAAGTCACTGATTGTACTGCTTGAAAATTCACTGAATGTTTCTTGAACAATCTGCATAGTGTGTGTAAAGAAAGCTGGTGGGTTGGGTCTGCAGCCAGCTCACCCTACAAGGCTGCGAATTCAAAACCCTGGGTTCCATTAAAGCCAGGGTTTATTACTGAACACAAGTAGGGCTACATCACAAGTAGGCCTCTGCCTATAGTGATTCTTTCCTAGTGACTTAGGAGTAGATTCATTTGAAGTTCATTCAAGGACAGCATATGTGGAAAACATGTTTAAATTCTAATATTCTGAGCTAGATGGGGCACAGGGACACACACACAACAACAACAACAACAACAACAACAATCAAGCGATTTCATGAATTTGAAGATGGCTTAAAAGGTCTTTTTCATTTCCAAATCTCATCAAGCAATCAGTGCACTTGTGAGGCAATTCAGCCGAATGCCTGAAGTCCAAGTGAATTTTGAGGTCTCCAATCTGCCCTGTTGAATATTCACAATATTGACACAAATAAATCCCTTCTGACATATGAGTGTTCAAATGTTTGCAATATTCCAGCATGCCTGAAAAGCCCTTCCCGCAGTCATCACAAACATGGGGGAATATTTTGGTGTGCTCAATTGCCACATGCCGGTTGACATTGGTATGAAGCCTGCTGCGGAAGCCACATACTTGGCACACAAAGAAGTTCTTGCATTTGTCAAAGCTGATTTTGTTGACCAGGCTGTACTGGCCTTGCTGCTGCCTGCTGTGGTAGCTGTCGCTCAGCTCAATCAGCCGGCCTGCATGCTCATTCACCACATGGCTGTGCAAGTCCTCGGGGTCACTCGTCTCATGTTCACAAAACTGGCACAGGTACTGTTCATCACAGCTGTGCTCCTGGAAATGGAGGTACAGCTCACTGCTGGAGGAGAACTGGACGTCGCATTGCTCACACCAGTAAAGGTGGTCGCTGAAGTGTGTGTCTGCTATGTGCTGGCTCAAGTTCTCAAACATTACCGTTTTGTAGTCACAGTATTTGCAAATGTAGGGATCTTCCTCATGGATTTTTAAGTGTTCAATAAGCACTTTTTTAGAGGAGAACGTTTCTTTACATACCCGGCAGATGTGGCCCTCAGGACATGCCTTGTGCTTCAGGACAAGATGCTGCTTCAAATCTGAAAAGTACTTGCTGTTAAATGCGCAACGCTCACATTTGTATAAGCCACTGCTGTTGGCCCGTAAGAGAGGCCATTTTGGCTGAATGGTAACATTCAAAGGAGGGTTTTTCTCAAGCACTTTGCAGGTTTCAACTGGGATTTCCTCAGCTTCCTCCGCTTCAAACTTCTCCGGGGAAATAGTTTGAGTTTCTATGTCATGAACTTCAACAGCCTGGACTTCAGTAGTAGAAATTTCTACAGTCTGAATATCCAGTGGTTTCTCTTCTTCAGTTAAGCTGTCATTGAAGATAGGAGACTCGCATGTGTCTTTAAAAATTCCATTATTGGCAGGTTTATCTGCAAAAAGGGTATAAAAGATATGCAAGATGAAAATCAGATGCACAGTTTTTTTTCTTTTGCCATTTTAATGTGCCTGACAAAAATGTATCAAAGTACAATGGATAGAAATATTAGCTTTGTACTAGACCAATCCAAGTTCTACTGAGTTATGGACAAGGAGATCACATATGTGAATTAAAAAGCAAGATGCTAAACCTTACCTCGATTATCAGAAACCTTCAAGTCTAGCTGTTTCATAGAACACACACTGTAGCAGTGGTCAGAAAATATGCCACTATTGTCTATGTATTTTGGGACGCCTGAAGAATCTAGACAGTTAGAAGGAAAAGCAAGCATTAGCTTGACACACTTTTTTTGCTGCTTTCTGATGCAATGTACAGAAACTACAACTGATATACTTTGCACTGATGACCAATGCTGAAAACAGTATTTAGAACTTATATAGCAATGTTTATTTCCAAAGTATGACAGTATCAAGGACATTGTGTTCTTATGCTCAGTTCCCTGCAGTAAATAAATTAACAAGGTTAACAAAGGAATCCAGAAATACTGTAAATGGATGGTATTTCGGTGGCAGTTATGGCTTTATAGGACAGAGGGCTCTGAATCCTCAATCCATCACCTTGCCTTTTCTCAGAATAGCCTAGACAATAAATTATTATTTAGCATATTTCTCTTAGAAGCAACAATGCTAACACAGTGGACAGAAATCCTTTTGCTCCTTATTTGATACCATGGTGACAGCAGTGGTGCTACTGCAGACACCAATGAGCATTACTGTGTGTTGTACACAGCACTGTAGTTTCTGGACAAACTTCTATTTCAGTCATACTGTAATCGAGAACCATAAAGGTTTGCAGCTTTTATACTGAACGTACAACATTATAACTACATATATTATATGCATAAACACATGCTTTGCAGATTCAATAAACTGGTACATTTTAAATAAGCGGGAATAGGGAAAGATATATGTCCTAGTTGATGCTTAGTTTTGAAAAAATACACTTTTCTTTACCCACCCATTTCAAAATGTATCTTGTAACTGTTTAGCTTTGTAGCTTTGTTCAAAAGATAACTAATAGCTTTCTGTAAATGGAATAGATAAACATATTGATCTACCTGAATAGCGTGAGGGGTGTAGAGTCTTCCTTTTCCTCTTCTTTGGATGTTCATTCATTTTGCTTCAGTCTAAACAAATTGAAATAAAAAAGAACAGAAAGAACAGAAAGAAAAATGATAAACTTGATAAGCTCCTTTACAGTTAGTTAGACGGGAAAATATATACGCACAACACAAGTCAATAATTTAACCACCCCTGCTGTGTATCAACGTGATCAGCAAGATGATATTTGCCAAGTCTTAAGGCTCTAAGTAACAAATTATTCCAAAAACTAGACATTGTTTGTCACTGGAAGACTTTGTGACACCTGTCAGTCACAACAGGATTTTTCAGGGTGAAAGGTCCATCTATTTAGATTAGTTTGTGCTGGTTTGTAGGTGTTAGATTGCTGCAATTGATTTTTTATGTAATTTATCTGCAATGTTGGGTATTCCTTGTTGCACGCCTTTATTATATGTAGGTGCCCATATTGGGCATTAGTGTAGTTTAGCTTAGCAATGAAAATAAAAAGTTTTATCCACTAGTTGCACAAGCAAGGCAACTTTCATAACCAATCTTTCTCTTCTCTTCCTCCCTTGAAAAAACACTCTCCATAGGGTTGGGCCCCCGTCCTGAACCGTGTGGGCTGTGTTGCACACAACTGCCGTGTGAGGGAGGGGGAAATTGCTTGAAGCCAGACTGAGAGATCTTGGGCCAGCAGCACTTAATGTGCTATTTGAAAACACTGGTGAGGATACTATCTATGTATCAACGTCAGAAGAACAACAGGGGAACATAGTTATGAATCCACTGTGGCTGCTTTGCTGTTGAAGGATTTCCTTTCTCAGGGACCAACACATTTTGCCTAGTTTTGTAGCTAGTCAAAATGCATGTTTGTCATTGATGCTGCCCTCCCCTGAAGGAAAAGAAATGAAACTTTCATTGCAATGTCAAACAATTTTAATCTCACCTTTGGAATTGAAAGTAATATGACTGGACAGAAAAAGATGAGGCAGTTCTCTCACCATTTCCCCCTTTGAAAAACTGCTGAATGTCATTTTACAACCAAGGGTCTATTCTTGTGTTATTTTCAAATTGGTCTTAATTAGATATTAGATATGTTCTTCCCTGGGTTTACATAATAAAATGTGAGGAAAAGAACTGGGTCTTCCAACTTATGAGACAAACTCTTCATTAGAAGCTGAAGAACTGTCAACTATACAACTTCTTACAACAGAGGAAACATCTGGAGGAAGAAATAAAGCAAGCATCAAAAGAAACCTAATCAGATTAGAGGAACTATGCAAAGCGCAAACTATTCTTATGATCTGTTTGTAAATTACCTTGAGACACATGTGGAAGGAGACCAATGAATTAATTAACAACAATTTGAGGACTAGAATCTCCTTGCTTTGAAATATTAATCAGTCATATAGGCAGAGATTTAAAGAAGAGGTGCTGCCTTGTATAATACACACCAGGAGTGGGTAACTGCTGGCTTTACAGTCATAACTCGTGTTGCGTCCGCTTCATGTTGCGTCTTTTTGTGTTATGTTTTGTGGCAACCCAGAAGTACCAGAATGGGTTACTTGCGGGTGCTTGCGGCTTCTTAGAAACTAAGTTTCTACTACAGCAGACAAAAATGCATTTCACATTCCCAGTTCACAAATTAGAAATGTTACCAGGGCACTTTGTGAATGAGTGTAAGTTCACTGGAGAATAACTTTAACAGCAGGTGAACACAACGTAGTTCACAAAAAGAGCCAAGAGTCAAATTAGGATATTCTCAAAGATGGAAATATTTTCAACAGGGAATTTCTGTTCAGTCAGAGAGATAATCTGTAAGGAGTAGGCTCTCTTATGTGACATGCAAGCTGGTGTTGTATAGAAACTATGAGATCAAGTGATTCACAAAGTGCCTGTTTTAAATATCACCCCTGCCAACAAGTCACTAGGTGGTCTTAGGGAAGTCAGTACTAGTAAGATTTTCAAATTACTAATCCTGCTCTTGACTTTACCATGCCTGAAGTCCTAAATAACCAGGTGTGCACTATTCAACATTTTTAAAAATTGAAAACAGAAAGCATATCTCGATGTGTCTGCCGTAACTCTTAAGCCAATGTAGTTGATGATACGTATTTTTTGAAATGTGGCATTGCTCCACCCAAAGTATTATTCCCTGAACTTCAGCTATAATCATATTCACATTAGTCATCAGCATAAGGCATTAACCGAGAATTAGGACCAGACAAAATTAATTTGGGGATTAACTTTGAAAACTTGTGTTGCTGTAGAGATATGCACTGGCTCCTCATCAATTGACAATGTTGACACAGTGCAGCACTGGATCAGCAAAAGGGGTGGGTGGGTTGTAGCATGCACATCTGGATTGCAATGCTCACTAGGGGCTGTCCCTGGAGAAAAAAACCTACCGTACATATTCTTGGATCTTTCCCAATATACTCAATGTACTCTGAAACTACTTATAGACACAGGCTTCCTGATCAAGTACTAGTTGACCCATATGGCCTCATGCACCATTCCAGCTCAAATGTCTGACCTTTGGCTGACTGGAAGAATTTCTGTGAGACAATACAGTTGCAAGAGTGTTGCCTCTGGCAAACCCAGAAATAACCAGTCAGCTGGAGGTTATTTAATTGAAAGCAAGGGATGCATTCTGGAGCACAGAGTCTCTGTAAGAGCTCTCTGTCCTGTTGCCTAGAGAGACATGAAGGAGAGTGTTCTTCAAAAGGGTCCTAGGTCACCAAGTTCAGGGATCAGGGCCTACTGCAAGAGTTAGGCCAAGACTCCTTTGTCTCACAGTCTGAATTTCTGAAAATTCAGTTTTATCTTTAAAAGAACAAGTTTTCATTACAGAGCAACAGTCATGGTTGAGAAGATAAATTTGAAACTATGTAAGCAGTATGTGAAAATGGGCAAATCTTTGTGCTCTGGCTGGCTTTCTATTCCTTCCAGCTTGTACCTCTTCTACGACTGCAGTAACACTCAATTAAAATACTGATTTAAGAATAATGTGTGCCAACCAAATAGGTTTATGCAAAAGAAAGTAATTTTCCATCTACCGTACTTAATGGCTGACCGAACTTGGATTTCATGCCCCACTCCATGAACAGTAGGTCATAAGGGCATGATGATCACATGAAATACATACTCATCAAAAACAGGTACTCATAAATTCCCCTACCAAATTATTTAAATTAGAGCAAGCCACCTTTTTAATATCTTGTGAACTTTTTTAAAAGAAACCTGTTGAAGATTTAATGGCAAGACGTACAAGAGGCACACATATCGGACAAGCAGTAAATCAGTCAAGTGAAAGATTATTTTGCTTTTCCTGATCTTTCTTTTGCATTTGTTGTTAAGAATATTATGGTTAAATCCGAAAAGGAGTTTAATTCATATAATTGTAGTGTTGGCAGGGACCCCAAGGATCATCTAGTCCAAACTATGGTTTAGCTCAGTGCAGCAGTAAAACAACTGGGGAGGAGTGGCTCTTCTCTCTGGGAGCTCATGCATTCATACTAAGCCATGGTTTACTTAGTCTGATGTGTGAACCAGACCTATAAATGACAAAGCACCAGCATTTAAAAAGAATGGGAATGAGATTGATTTTATGCGAGATATACGGTAAAGAATTGAGAAAACAGAAAATAAGAACAGCACTTGCTCCTGAGGATTGTGATTTTAGTTTCTTTCCCAAAACAGATATATTTCCATATGCTATATTTAACTTGTAAATGTGACTTGGCAGTTTTCCCTCCCATTCGCCAAAAGCTCCCTCTCAGTGGAGGGGAGCAGTTTTGGAGTATGTGTGACTATTGCCCTCCCCATCAATCAGCGCTAGAAACTGAGATATGAAAACTATGAGCTAAATGGCACCTTAAACCTAGGTTATGAGAGCAACAACGGAATGTCTAGGCACACTTTTTAATAACAATAATACAAAGCTGAAAATGAATGAACTGCAGCAAAAGTATTTTGTTTGATTTCACATGGTCTAGACCAGACATCCCCAGACTTCGGCCCTCCAGATGTTTTGGACTACAATTCCCATCATCCCTGACCACTGGTCCTCTTAGCTAGGAATCATGGGAGTTGTAGGCCAAAACATCTGGAGGGCCGCAGTTTGGGGATGCCTGGTCTAGACCTTTCCCTGCCCACCCCCCTAATATTCTTCAGAGGGTCTCTTCTCCAGTCCTAGGTGCAGTACAGCGCCCAGAGCTCAGAAACTGCTTGCACGAATGAAATTCCGTCACAAAATGCGCCAAAAGGATGGGAGTTTCGAACACTGCTATCAATACCTTCACATCTGGACAACACATTAAGCAGAATGACGTTGTTTGAATCCCAGGAAATGGAATGGAGCATTCCATCTCAAATACCAGAGGGGAACTATTTTTTAAACGTTTCTCAAAATAAAAGTCTCCTGTCAAGTAAAACATAAATCAAGGATAAGTGTTTTAGCACAGTGAACTAAATATCTACTTGCAGGGAGCATTTTTTAAAAGTAAGATATAACTTTTTCTTTTTTTTAAAAAAGTGCCCATCAATCATGACTTGATATCTGAAAAGATACAGTTGTTTTCTCCATGTCAGTTCCACCTCATATGCTTTGAGGACATATATGCTGCACAAGAATCCTCCTGCAAGTGTTACAAGGAACCAAAAGATTCTAGAATGGGTGCCCTTCCATTATTCCAAATAAACCTATCCCAAATCCCAGAAAACAAATCCCAGGTCTTCTCACAAGGTACATTTCTACCAGGAATAAGTATAAGAAATAAAAACTGCCAGCCCTCCACCCTATGAAAGCCTCCTCTTACACTTACACACACACACACCACAAACACACACATATGTCCCTGCCTTAAGAAGTGTGTAGACTGCAGAAATGATGGGCAATGGAAGAGGTAAAAAGTAGATCCTCTAACCTGCCTCTTTCCTTTTCCTTAGCACAAGTGGGTTCAACACATAAGAGCAGCCTGCTGGATCAGATCAACAGCGTATCTAGTCTGCATCCTGTTCTCACAGCGGCCAACCAGATAGCACTACAGTGAGCACAAAAGCACTCTCCCCTCCCCTGGTTTCCAGCAACTGATATTCAGAAGCATTGCTACCGGTACCTCCAACTGTGCCAGTAGAGCACAGCCACAATGGCCATTGATAACCCTCTCATCTTCTTAAAGTCATTCTTGGGAAAGTAAGTTTCATAGTATGAGGAATTTTTTTTAATCTGTCCTAAATCTGTTTCTAAATCGCTCCCCGGCTTAGAATTAGGATGTCTTGCGCGCTGCTGCCATTTACCATTCATCGATTAACTGGGTCGAGGATCCCAGGGCGGTTTTACATAGCCACACGTTGCTTTCCCCCCGCCCTACAATAACTGGCTACCCCCCTCAGAAGGCGAGAGGCACGTTCATAATGGGATGGATCCCCTTGACAAGAGAGAATAAACAGATGGACGTAATCACGCCTGGGTCCATCCTGCAGATGAAGATGATGATGATGATTAGAGTGTGTGTGGAGCTAACGAGCCTCCTACAATCCCACAAAGCTGAAGAGAATTAAGGAGCTCGAGTTGCCTCAGAGTTTGGGGGTGGCGTGCCATGGAGAAGAAGAAGAGGAAGAAATAATAGCGGGATTTCCTTCTTCCCTTCTCCCCCTTCCAGTGGCAGGAGGATATCTGGAGGAAAAAGGGGGCGAAACCTTCCTTCCCTCCCCACACCTACCCCACGCCTTCCGCGCCACAGGACTCACCTTGAGCAGCAGGCCGCAAGCGGCGCCTCACACACGCGACGCCGCCGCCGCAACGGAAGACGGGGTGGGGAGGGGAGGGACGGAGCGCGCGCGCGCCATGTTGCCCCGCCCCCGACGCAGCTGGGCGCATGCGGGCGTCGACGCCGCGACCCCTGAGGGCCTCGCGGTGAGACCGGCCGATCTAACACACCCAGGCAGGGAGGTGTGTCCTAGGATGCCGGTGGTTAGCGGGGCTGTACCATTTTTAGATGGCAGTTTTTGAATCCGCCTCTGTGTCAACACAGCAACTCTTTGCAGGTGAAAATAGGCGCGCTTGCATCAAGAGGCGGGAGGGTTTTTGTGTTTCTCTGTTGTGGATTCTTTTACGTTCAGATTTTTTAAAATAAAAAAAATTCCTCACCCCAGCTGCGGTCCGAAGTGGTACAGTCCATTCTAGGCACCCGCCGGGACTCTCGCCACCTCGTTCTGATAAATGTGGGAAAGGGCGGGTGACGTCCCCTTCACACCTTTATGCGAACTCGCCTACACGCTTTCATTTTCAGCACGCGGGGTTAACTGTGATCTTTAATTGCATTCATTTTAAGCATTTAACGGATTTGCTCCTGTTTTGCCCACATGCTGAAAATGAAAATGTATGAGCGAGTTCTGTACAGGTATATAAACTGTTGTTGTTTAGTCGTTTAGTCGTGTCCGACTCTTCGTGACCCCATGGACCATAGCACGCCAGGCACTCCTGTCTTGCACTGCCTCCCGCAGCCTGGTCAAACTCATTCTCGTAGGTTCGAGAACACAGTCCAACCATCTCATCCTCTGTCGTCCCCTTCTCCTTGTGCCCTCAAATCTTTCCCAACATCAAGGTCTTTTCCAGGGAGTCTTCTCTTCTCATGAGGTGGCCAAAGTATTGGAGCCTCAGCTTCAGGATCTGTCCTTCCAGTGAGCACTCAGGGCTGATTTCCTTAAGAATGGATAGGTTTGATCTTCTTGCAGTCCATGGGACTCTCAAGAGTCTCCTCCAGCACCATAATTCATAGTTATATAAACTATATAGCTTTAATTCTATCAATGTTTACTTTTTTATCAATTTTTTTTAATGATTGCTTATTCTAAGGTTTTTTTAGCATTCCTATTTTTAATCTGATGAGAAGTGCAAATATGTTCCAATATTGCCATTTTATCCAATCAGTGTATTTATATATTAAAAAATTAAGTGACTTACATGTTGAGAGCGTATGTTTGCATTTTCCTGTACTGTGTTGCACCAATGCGTTTTGAACATATTCCACTTTTCCATAAATCAACTACTGTACTACATTACTGCCCTTCTCATACTCTGATGAGGTTCGTGTAATTTTATCATACAGGCAACGATGTCTTACGCTTGTCCAATATGTCTTCGATTGCACATGCGCACATCACAGCAACTTGGAAAAAGGGGAGGGTGGAGCAGACTTATGTGTGCTCTACAAACCCGGGGGTGGGGGGTGGGGGTCAGGAACGTAAACCCTGCGCAAAACGGTTGTTGCCTGTATTTAAAATCCCAGCAGTAGGAGAGCTGAAAAGCAGAGCTCACTTAATCAGCTGTGCAGTGACAGACTTCCCTCAAGCCTTCTCTCCCCTCAACTGTTACCTGGGGGCAGCCGTTCCATCGGACTCAATGGGAGAGATAAGAAGTTGGACTCATTTCACCAGCTTTGTTGGAGATCCAGCTCTATCATGTACCTCCTGTCTTAGAACAGTGCCAGCTGGTCACTATAGAAACAACAGTCTAGAAATTGGTGCCCAAGTTTAGATTTTCCTCTTTCCACTTTGGCCATGTTGGACTGTAAGTCACTCTGGGAGCCTTTTTTGGCAAATGCACCAAACAAACAAACAAACCAGAGCAGAACATGGAAACGCCGTTTACCTTCCCGCTGTAGCGGTACCTATTTATCTACTTGCACTTTGAAGTGCTTTCGAACTGCTAGGTTGGCAGGAGCTGGGACCGAGCAACGGGAGCTCACCCCGTCGCAGGGATTCGAACCGCCGACCTTCTGATCAGCAAGCCCTAGGCTCAGTGGTTTAACCCACAGCGCCACCTGGGTCCCGTTGGGGACCTTATCTTTCCCAATTATGACAGGTTGTAATATGGGCAGCTGTCAATACATTAATGCCCGTTTCTCTATCCTCTACTAGGGCTTCATATTTTACAGAGGCGATTTTAGGGTAGCGCGACCAGTTCGGCCGCACTGGGTGCCGCACTGCAGGGGGCACCACAACAGTGCTGTAGAATGGAGCACAAGAGGCTGGTGATGCAAAATTTTAGTGTCCCACAGAGCACTGCTGAAATTTGAGAGCCCCAAGTCCCCCACTGTCTTTTACACAACCAACTAGAACAACCAATGGGAGTAAACACCCTGTGATTATTTTGATTTCTCCAATTATACTGGGACATAATTTCTTTCTTTTCAGACAGGTCCAGAAAATGCTCTGTCTGAAAACATATTTTTTGGACTATCATGCAGTTGTCTTCAAGAGATAGTAATGCGGGTGACACATGTTAATGTGCGCTGAATGAGTCAGGTCAATGTGTATTATGACACAAGGTTGCCTAAGGACTAGGCAACAAGAAAGCAGAGTTGGGAGGATCTGGGGAAATGAACAGGGGGAGGAAGGAAGCTAAGGGGAATGGAGCAGGAGGAAGGAATCCAAGAGGAGGTAACAGAGCAGGAGTTGGATGCTGAGGAGAACATCAGGCAGCTGGATGGAACACTTCAGGAGCAATTCACAGAGCTGGAGGAAAGTGAACAGGAGAATATTCTAGAACAGGAAGGAGAACCACAGGAAGAGAGCACTGAGCTGGATGGAGCTATGCCGCAAGAAATCCCAGAAGAGATTGGCAGGGATCATGAGTGTGTTACAGGTGTGGCTGGAGGAGCCAGGCCAAAGATCAAGGAGCAGGTTCAGGGTGGGCAGGAAGATTATTATATAGAGCAGCCTACAGAAGCCCCAAAAAGGAATACTGAGCAAATTAGAGCAAGCCAAGATGTATTCAGAGGGTGGACCACAGGAACCCATAGGAAGATCTTGAGACACGCTGGGAGATCCTGGGAAGAGATCACAGACCAAGCGGGAAGAGGGCAAGGGAAGATGGCAGAACAGGACAACCAAGGTCAAGAAGCAGGTCTAAAACTAGTCAGGGACCTCTTGGCTGTTGTTGCCAGATCTGACCTTCCCCACGAGGAAAAGCTGGAGCTGGAATTTGTGACTCTCCAGTTTATGATGGGAGGCAATGTGCACTTGCTTGGGGAGCTACAAAGCCAGGCAGTGGTGGAGACCTTCCGCCAGGAGGTGTTTGCAAAGTTCCCAATCCCAGCTTTCCATGTGACGAGCTCGGTGATCTGCTGCGACCAAGCAGCCAGCCAAAGGCCCGAGAGACCCCAGGTCCTGAATGAAAATGGCTGCTCCAGGCAACAAGAAAGAATCTACTCCCAGCTCATCTTCTTCCTGTGCAGAGCCCCTTTCTTAAAGTCGTGGGACCAACTGGATCGACTGGCCGAAATGCTGCACAAGCTGAAGAACTGCATCTACTATAACCCAGTGGCTCTGGTTGGGGTCATTGTGCAGGTGGATCCAGACCCAGGTTTGGATGCAGAACAAGAGGCCCGGGCACGGCGCTGGCTGAGGTGCTTGCTAGATGGGTTCTTCTGCTGTGACTTATTGTTAGATCATGACGGGACAGAGCCAGAAGTTCAAGTTCAGGTAGCTGTCTATCAGTCAGGCCAGCCCGAGAGGGCTTTAGAGGTGAAGAGAGCAGCATGTCAGGCAATACGAGCAGCTCTAAAGTTCTGAATTGGCACCACAGATGAACACTCTGCTCACATCAGGTAAGCTTAAAGGAACAGAGCAACATTGACTACTAGAATGAGATGGAATCTAGATGCAAGGGGACAGCAGAAGCAGATTCCTCATCCCCCCTCACTGATCCAGGGCCTAGGACAGGCTTCCTCAAACTCGGCCCTCCAGATGTTTTGAGACTACAATTCCCCTCATCTCTGACCACTGGTCCTGCCAGCTAGGGATCATGGGAGTTGTAGGCCAAAAACATCTGGAGGGCCGAGTTTGAGGAAGCCTGGCCTAGGAGATGAAGCAATTATGTGAGTAGTTGCAGAGAATGTTGGAATTAATTCACCAATGAGTGCAAGGCAATTGTATGGTTGCCTGACCATTACCTAGATTTCACATCCCTGAATGTTGGTTGAAGTGTATGGCAGGTGGTGTATGGAGCATTAGGGGAGGGGCAGTACCGCTGGTGGTGGACACATCACGCTCCTGAGGTAGTTTGTCCACCTTTGGTCCCCACCCTCCACTCAGCTCTCACCTGTGGTTTCTTAGAAGCTGCCAGCATGCGACAGCAGCCACAGCCCAGGAACGGCTTCAACTGGCCAGCTAAACCAAGTGAGGGTAGCTAATGGGTCTCAACCCCTAAGTGAGTTAGGGACTTTCCCTGCATGTGAAGACAGGCTCCGGCGGATGAAATCAATAGTTGGTCCAGCGGTCAAGAAGGCGGTTTCTGCTCATGCTGTAGAGGGAAATGAGGGGCAGATGGGACTAGTCAACCTGGGAAGGGTGCCCATCTAGGAGAAGAAAAACTCTTGATCCTAAACCTCCGCTGCCTTGCGGATTATCTTCAGCAGAAAAGGCTAAGGCAGGCATCCCCAAACTTTGGCCCTCCAGATGTTTTGGACTACAATCCCCATCATCCCTGATCACTGGTCCTGTTAGCTAGGGATCATGGGAGTTGTAGGCCAAAACATCTGGAGGGCCGCAGGTTGGGGATGCCTGGGCTAAGGAGTAAACCCTACATAAACCTAGAATGGAGCTCCTAAGTCAGATGGCGTCTTGTACACCTCCAGGAAACATATTGCTCTGCTTTCCTTTGGACCTCATCAGCAAGGCCAAGATGGGAGTGTTGTCATCTGGGCAGCCCAGGACCTTTATACATGCTGCCCAGGCTTGTACCCCAGGGAAGTCACTTCAGTGCTGCTAACACAGTGGTTTGACTTCACCCCCAGAGGCACACTCCATTGTCTCTCAAGACAAACAGGTGCCAACAATGGCAGGAGGTGTGTGTTGAAGTCAGATCAGTGTCCAGCTTTGGCAGTTGGACTTGAAGCTGCAAGGCCACTAAAAGCATCTCATAGTTGTTAAAGCTGTTCCTTGTAATAGGCAAATATTCTGCATGCATTCTTATACTGCACTTGTATCTACATACCTAGACTTGTAATAGCTAGATCATAGGTGCTACAGCAGTGCAAGGCCAAAGGGCTTTTTAAAACAACATGCCTCATATCGCATCACAGCCATGGCAGGAGAAGGCTCTGCATAGGAATCTTGCTTCTGCAGTGCCCCTTTCTATGCTGCAGTCTCATTTCACTTTAATCCAAGGCAGTGTGTTGTGATCACCGTTTCCTGGTTTTACAAACGGGCTAATATAATCTACAAAGGTTGGCCACTTACATATTTTCCAAGAGAGAAAACCTCACCCTACAAAAAAGAATGAGAGAGGACATAAATCTCCATAGGCTAATTTATATTCATAGACACAAATTTAGAAACATTTATTAAAATTCAAATAGAAATACAATGCATCTCACTAGTGACAGAGATGGTGATCAGGTGAGCTGTGGGTCTGCTCAATCTGCTGTTCAGGTGGCTGCTGTTACATGCTGACAGCTTCTAGAAGCCACAGGTGATAGGAGAGTGCATGCTGTGGCCAAAGGTGGGTAAACTACCCCAGAAGGAGCATGATGTTTCCTCCACCAGACATACTACCCCTCCCTTAACCCCCTATATGTAACCATGCACATACATTGTTATTATTATTAAAATCTTAACCACTCTTCACCAAAATTCCAGGGCAGTGGTTTGAGAGTTACAGTATTGGCCAAAAAGCAGCATAGCCATTTATTTCTCTCTTCGCTTATGCTATTCCCCCCCCTTTCAGATTATTCATATTCTTCTGCAATTCCCTTTTAACTCTTCCATGGCCACACCTCTAAATCTATTCTGTTGCTCTGGCTAGCTTCCTCTGCTTCTTTCAAGTCCCACCACCTCTAAAAAAAAGAGAAAAAGACCTGTAATTAAATCACTCTGGTCCATCTTTTATCTTCTATTGCCTTTTTCGTGTCCCTCAAAGTCAGGGATTGACAACGCAGCACCCGCAGACCTCAGGGTGCCCACCAGAACCTCCTACTGTGCCTGCAAAAGGTCTCAGTAAATATTCCCTAAAAACCCACAATGCAGGAGATAGCTTGCTCTTCTGACTCAGTTCCTGTGTGCACTGGCTCAGCCTCTTCTACACACCCAACAGCCATTTTCTGACGGGCACCCACAGACCTTTCTCAAAATTCCAGATATACCCACTGGCCCCCAATGGTTGGAACCCCCTAGTTACTATAGTTGTTAAATGGCACTGCCCTCTTTTTCAATCCAGTCTCATCCACATCATGCTTGCAGGGCTCTTGATACAGCACCTAACAAATAGAAGACACTAAATAGATGTTGAGTATGATTATCTTGGTGGCTAGTCCTCTTGGGACTTGGGTGGAGCTAGAGGCAACTAATTCTAGTTTCGCCCATCTTCCTCCCTGCTAAGGTCCACAATGGTAGGACTGTGGTACCTCCTGGACTGGATGTAAGGAAGGCAGGCTTAGGTCGGACTGTAGTTGGTGGGGCAGTTGCCCACATGCCCTAATGGACCAGCCTCCACAGCTGCTAAATGTCAATTAGCACTGACGTAGGTGGAAATTGGAGCTAAAAATGCAGCAACTCTATGCATTACTATGTTACATGTAGAAATGTTTCACAATAAGCTTGTTACTTTCAGATTAATTAGCAGTCACCTACTTTAAATATTCATATTATGTTGTTTTTATTTACAGCTCTTCAGTAATACTCAAGATCTCATTCATCACTGGAACATCCTTTAAAATTCAGATTATTCCCTCCAATCTTTCTCTCTGTGTATCTTAATTTTGGAATCATTTACATCTAGCATTTAAATGCCTAGCAAGTTGGTTATTCTCAAGCGGTGGGGAAGCGTAATCTATGCAACCAGCCTACTTGATATGTTACAGCCAGTTACACAAGCAAAGAGAGAAAAGTGCATCACATTTATTGCAAAGAAAGTTTGGAAAAATGTAACATATGACTCCAAATCAGAAAATAGGTAAGTTTAGGGCCAGACTGGATGAGGCAATGAAGCGTCGTGATTAGATCTTCCATCTCTTAATTTTTAAAAAGCAAAAAGTAGCTGGGTGGGGAAGAATTCAGAGTGGGACCATGGTTCTTGCTTTCCTTCTGTATAGACGGGTCCAGCCATGGTCTGTAATCTGTGCAGACACTAAAACTGGAGAAAAATACAGAGATCAAACACTGAGCATGCAGATTATAAGGAACAAAAAATGTCAGCAGACACTCCTGTTTTACATGGCTCTCCATTAAAAAACAGCAAATACTAAGAGAAGGACAATCCCATCTCAAGTGAACTACTTTCATCTAATTTTCATTCATGTCCATAAAATACATGGGCTTGTTGTCTTTCCCATGTAATGACAAATCACTTGATTTTGACGTAGCAAAACATGTTTATAAAACTTTCTTTTCACCACATATACTGGCTACTCTTTATCTAAAGATGTGGAGAGCCGTAGGAATAAAACAGTTCTCCTTTTAAAAATGATATATCGACTGCTAGTCAGGTCAACAACTGGGCCAAGGGCCAGCCCTTTGCGGGGTATCAGTTGGTTGCTTGGGGACCAATTCTGGAAGAAGTGCGGCAGGTGGTATTCATGGCAACAGAATTGGTCCCCAAGCAATTTTAGTGGGTGGACTGAAGCTGTGGTAGTAGCATCTTCAGAAAAAGGGAAGCAAAAGACAGGGAAATAACATCATTAGTTGGGGAACAGCCCCTCACTTCTCAAAGTATCACTCCCAGAAAGCTGGTTTCTTACAAGGTGTTTAAAGAGTAAAAGTTGTTTTACTTTGTACTTACTAAACCCAATTTTGAATCTTTAGACCATTATACCCGTCTTCAAGGCCCAAACCCAACCACAGAAGTATCAATGGAACAGCAGATTTTAACAGCTGTGTGTGTGTGTGTGTGTGTGTGTGTGTGTGTGTGTGTGTGTGTGTATCTCCTTCCTAAGTACTTCAGATTGCTGGCACCATACAGCCAGGAACTAGGTGGTCAGCACTTTCCAAGAAGCCTTGAAATGGTTTAAGTCTTCAGCAGACATTATGCATTCCCCACCCCTGCAAAAAAAAACCCAACCTTAATCTTCATAGTCTTGAAAGGTAGAATTTGCAACCACCCACCTGAACTCAACAAAAGCTTGCCAGAAATGATGTCATAGGCTTCTGTAACCAGACAAGATTGCTCATTGACCTTTTTTAAGTGTGGAGAACTAGAACACAAGTAAAGATGATGATATTCTGTATGGTAAAATATATTACAATTGCTAAATGAGTAGGATATGGATTGCGAAAGGGTCACTGCTCAGTGGTAGAACACATGCTTTGTCTGCAGAAGTTTGCAGGTTCAATCCCTGGTGTTTCAAGAAAGGACAATAAAAAAAATCCTAGACAGGGCTGCCTATTCACATAAAAATTAATGAATTAGGTGGATCCATTGACTGACTTGTTATAAAACAGGGTCTATGTTCTTATAAAAATATCACAGCATGAAGTTTATCATTATTCCCAAGTGAGCAGATCCCCAAAAGCTGCAAAACTGTTGACTACAGCCTAAGAGTCATTCATATCTATCTATCTATCTATCTATCTATCTATCTATCTATCTATCTATCTATCTCTATGACAATCATATACAAGGCAACACAGAGAAGAAAACAAGCACATTGGCTGGGATCCAGTGACTTTTGACTAACAGTCTTCTCTCCACCTCAAGTCAGATAATTCATATGTCTCTATTTCCATCAGTCTAGCATTAGCTGTTTTTCTACAAACCCACTTGGCATTATTTGTATCGATATTAGTTTTCAAGAAGAGTGTATTTGTAATTTTCACCAGGGCTGCCTGGTAACAGTTATGTTACCTCTGCAGCTGCAAATCTGTATCCACAAAAATAAGAACACTCAGCATGGTGGGTGGTTTTTCCCCTTTCAAGTTCAACAACAAGCAGCCTACTTAATATTTATCTTGCTGAAGAAATATAGCCTCTTGTCCATTAAGTCTATACAAATTTATTTATAATGACCTAACGTCAGCAAATTATGTTCAAACTGGTATTGCACTCAAAGTAATACCTAGATTTGAAAGACAGAAGAAAAGGCAAGTGAACTCAAATATCCAAATTTCTGAAACATTTTCAGATGCTGTGAGTCAAGTGAGACAATAACATTATTATGGAAGAAATGGCACCTTACATATCCCGGGCTCAAAATACCTGGCCTTATTAAAAAAGACATTTTGGAATAAGTTGTACCAATGGTTCTGCTAGTTGTATAAGTTTTGTTGTTTTAAAGACAGATATATACAGATATATATATATGTATATATATATATGTACACACACACACACGCACACACACACAAGCACACAAACAGGTATAAAGTATTGGTTGCTAGCTCTGCATGCTATGGACTATTGTCTCTTGCAGTACAAAGGACCATTTAGTGATCAGATTGAAAATACAGTGATTTTCTAGTATGTTGGTTACTGCAATTAAGCAGCTTCTGTTTAACAGTCCAAGAAAGAGGGCTAAGACAGAGATGGACTCCAAAGTCCAGGATTAACAAAATGCCCAGCATATCATTTGAAGAGTATTGCCTGAGATAGTATTTGAAGGAAGACATGTGGGGCCTCATTCCACCCTAAAATACCAGAGCTGAAATTGGCACTGGAAGCATTTGTTGCAAGTTATCGTTCTGTTTATACTTCCACTAGAAGTAAAAACCTTCTGTTTATACTTCCGTTGGAAGTAAAAACAGTTACTAGTGGAAGCAAAAGCTTTTCCAATAACTGATCTTAATCTGTGTGCCAGCACTGGGTGAAAAAGCAGAGGGTGAAGGGTACTCGTCTTCCCCTCCCCTCATTTCCTAATCCATGCAAGTCTCTCTTCTGATTATGCTGAACAAGAGTACTGAAAGCCAATCAAAGAGGTTTTGCAAGAGAATGTTGCTCCTTGGGAGCACTTAGACAAAGTCAAAGTCAAAGTCTTTGCATTCCCACTGATCGACCTGGTCCCAAGCAAAGGATTACCATTGATCTGCCAAGTCAATTTTGAATTTCAGCAAGGGTTTGTTGCTTGACTTAAACTCACTATCAAAATTTGAGAACGCTATAGACAATGGAGTTGGACATTCTAGTCTTAAAGTGTGTTTACTTGGAAACGAAGCCCACAGATTTCAACAGAAAACCGCTTCCAAGCAAACAAATGAGCCTTGTTATAGAGGGTCAACCACAGGAATAGAAGTTTGTGCTGGTGCAACTAAACAGCGTACTAAATAGTGGGGTGCAGCTATGCTGCTCTACCAAGCTTCCTGTTGGAAAGTTCCTAACCCCTTCCTGCCAGAAGTGAGCTTGGTGTAGGGCCTTAGAGTCACGCCTAAGAACACATGGACAACTCATGCCCCAGACCAGCAGAAGGATCTTTAAATATGATCCCACAAACCACAACATCAGCCTAGCGGCTTATACAAGTAGGCTCTTAGAGAAATGATCTACAAAATTAAAATGACAAAATTGGACAAATCAATGTAAGGAAGTATTATATATTAATAGCTTCTGTTATATAAATAACCTTTATAAAAATAATCTTTAATTCTAACAACTCACCTCTTTTTAGGTTCTGAAAAACATGCATGAAAAAAATGTACTGAGGTTTAGGTTAGAAAAAAAAATCAAATCTGAAAGTGTTGCACTAAACCCAATCCTCTCCACTAGCCAGACGTTTGAGGTGGTGGGAGAGGTGATCATTGAAACCCTACTACCGGTAATACTGTCCAGCAGAATCTTAAGATCTACACCTAATAACTTGTCTGAAATAGTCAAATGAAAATTGCTACTCTAAAATCCATCAATTATATCTGACATTAAGAAGGCACAATCTTCTCTAATTTACTGACTGGAGTTCATGGGAGAGGAAAACTCTCAGGAGCAATTAATATTGCTAAGCTTTCCTTCTTTTGCAAACCTACATGGGCCCAATTTTCACCAGACCAACTGGAACATGTGAACGACTGGTTTTAATGCTCGGCACAGATTCCCCAATCAAACAAACAAATCTATGAAGTATACCTTCCTGGACTTAAGGCATAACATGACTGTAGATACAGGAAAAGTTGTATTTGTAATACAGTCTGTAGTGTTCCGAAACCCTGTTTAACGTATTTAAATAGCTTTGAGGTTGTTGTTTTTTTAATCTTGCTGCAAGTTCAAATGCTGTTCATGGTTTGTGCAATTAAGATGCAACCAATCTTTACTGCCAACAGTGCAGTGAAACAGCCACAAAATGGGTCATCAGTTTTTCAGCACATTCATTTTTGTTTCAGTTCAAGGCATGTTGCTTGATTGTATGAAAGATCCAGTCCATTTTTGTTGTCCAGCCACCATGATGAGCATCATTCATCTGTTTCATGAAATACTCCAACGCTTCCTGCTCCGTTTTGTCCAATGCAAGAGTCTTGCGAATATATGCAATGTCATCAAAAGACTGTAGTTCTGGCATCCCGGAACCAAGCATCATGGAGAAGAGGTTTATGAAAAGATTGGCATGCTGCCGGATTGCTAGATAAGCTTTATAACACATTTCTTGGAACCTTGGAAAGAAAAAGAAAAAAAATATATCAATCAGACCTATGTCACAGTTTTTGAGGACCATGAAACAAAAGGAGTACATAGAAACAGCTGCTAGTTGACCTTTACAGTTGAAAAGGCCATGATGCCATCAACAGAAAAGGCCACGAGGCTATCAACATTTCTTTATTATGTGGCATTAAAAAAACTATTTTCACATTGAGGAAAAAATAATTTGTGCAATGATTTTCATCATAAAAGCATACCGCTCACTGTATGTAGCTTTCTCAAAAAATATGTTCTGGAAATACAGGCATTTTAAGAGTAGAGTACCTGGAGATGAAGGACACAAGGCCTTTTAAACTACTAAATCCAGAATCTAATAATTTGTGCACATTGGTCATGCATTTCCTGCTCTGCTTGGCCCGTTATTACAGGTTACAGGCTACACGTTCTGAGATATACATGAGGAGGAACATGCCAATTTCCCATTCTAGGAGTATTGTTTATTAAATTTGTATACCACCCTGCATCCGTAGATTTCAGGGTGGTTCACAACCTAGAAACACATGATAAAAACAAAAAATACCTAATAAAAATAAGAGCAACCCCCACTACATAAACCAATAACCCCACACACATGGCTTGTGGTTTTATTCCATGGTGTTTAGGGAAAACCTCTTTGGAGAAAATGTGTTTGGAGTGTGTGGGATGCTTTCAAAATCCTCATGCGTGCATGCAGTTGGTTGCTTGTAGCTCTTTAGATGTGCACCATGTTTTCCAGGAGCTCCCTGTTTACTTATTACATTTATATACCAGGGAGCTCAAGTTGGTGTACATGGGTTCTGTGAGGTAGGTTAGGCTAAGACAGACATCCCCAAACTGCGGCCCTCCATATGTTTTGGCCTACAATTCCCATGATCCCTAGCTAAGAGAACCAGTGGTCAGGGATGATGGGAATTGTAGTCCAAAACATCTGGAGGACCGAAGTTTGGGGATGCCTGGGCTAAGAGATGTTGCATGATCCAAGGTCACCCAGTGGTCACCTTCTCAGTCACCCCAGGATTACATTGTCTTTGCTTTATTACACTAGTTGTATTTCAAAACCCTTACAATAATTTTTAAATAAAATAACGTATGAATGAAAGTTATGATCCACATTGTGCATATAAAATTAAGGTAGCAGCGACAAAGTTCTGTATTCTGTGAACCGCCCTGATATTCTGTGAAGCAGTCTGAGACTTGCGGGTACAGAGCGGTATATAAATTCAATAAAAAATAAAAAAAGTTCACTCAAAATATCACCCCCCCCGTAGAAACATCACCCTTTCCTTCAGTATTTCAAGATAATATCTAATTAATTATATAGTAAGATTTGCTTATAACAATTAAACTTCAATTAAAACTTCAATTATAAAATGTCACACCTTTCAAATTCCCTTGTTTTGGTACATTCTTGGGCTCCTTTACTAATCACTATCAAGAAATCTTGCGTTAAGACAAACGGCACACGCTCTCGTTTATAGCCAAACTTCTTCTTTTTGTGATCCAAGAAGTGTCCGAAATCAATGTGAAACAGCTTTAAAGAAAATGCATTTTTAGGTTATTAGTAATCTGGGAAAGCCAAGAGAATAGAATATTCCCACCTGCATATTGATCTGATATTTCATTCCAAAAGTCAATATGCAAAACAGCCCTGCATCAGCAGCTTTCACACTGTTCCAAGGGAACCTGGGATTTCTCAGAAGTGCAATGAACAGTTCAGTATTGGGAACAGACTTTCCAAAGGCACCACCATAAAATTGCTACTGATACTCACAGCTGCACAGGGGTACTGGGTGTGTTTTAGGCCAGTACTTAGTATGGATATGTATCTTAGCCTAAAGCCTCTGCAACGCACAGAACTTTTAGGGCAGATGCTTAAAAGGTTCATCAGAAGCCAATATGAGGCAGAAAGTGTTTCCTGATTATAAGAAGCATGACGGTAGGAAACTTCTGCATTGCCCAAATACTAGCACATAGAAAGGCATAATCATTGTAAACATTTTTACCTGCCCATCATCTTTCACCATGATATTGCTATTGTGACGATCTCCAATTCCCAGTATGAAAGTAGCCACACAATAGCCAGCACAAGAGCGTGTAAACAAATCAATAGCTGCATCATACCTATTAAGAACAAAGAACACATGAAATATTGCAGGTGTCACTGTTTAGGACTACATGGAATGTACTTTAGATGAGTATTCCTGGAAGCCACCTCTTTGGATGGAGGAGAATTCAACATGCATTTTTATTTAAAACATTTTATGTAACTTTTCAAAATAGTTTTACAACTAAAAATCAACAGTATACCTTATTGAAATCCGAAACCAAATCTATGCCACAAATAAAACAGTAGATTTTATAAAGTTAACTATCAAAAGGCAGAAAAGAAACATTTTGACTTTATTTCGAAGAAAACTAAAGATGGAGCCATCTTTGGCATTCCAAAGATCTGGGGCTATGACAGAAGAGGCTCTTTTTCTTTTTGAGTCCAATCTAGACTCAACAGATGATGAAATCTTTAGCAGGATCTCAGTGGTAGATCTTAATTGTTGATAGGGCTCATACAGGAGGAGGCATTCCCTCAGATAATCAAAATCCAGGCTGCTTAAGACTTTCAATGTTAAAAATTTGGCCCAGAAACAGATCAGCACTCAAGTGCAGTTTGTTTTACAATAGGTTACAATTTGAGAAAATCCGTTCAAATCCATCAGCATTTGTTTTGCACCAGGTGACATTTCCACCAGTGATGCTTTACAGGTACGGCTTTGGGAAGAAATCCAGGGCCCTGCTCAGCAGAATGAGCAGGAGAGCCAGTGAACACAGCAGGGCTGGCTTACCTAATCTTGAAGTAAGTGAAGTAATACACATCACTCCACAGAGGGCCCACTATAAGACCATTAAGATGAGAGACCAAGATTTCCTAGATGCACCACCAGTTTCCACCTTTTCTGTAGGTGATGTGTTAGTTAACATGCAAATATGCTTCCTTCATGGGCACTGAGGCTAGAAGATACTTGCATAAATAAGGAATGATACATTTTGATGTTTGGTGCGTAACAGCTATCACACACATTCTACCTACCATACTTCTGATTGGTGGCTGATGTAGTCTTGTAGCTGGAGGGCAAGAAGGGATCATTTTGGAATGGCATCTTGGTGCTACTTTAAAGATTATTTTATGTCTGCTCCCCCATGCCACTAGAGGTCCTGAGCACCTGCATCTCACAATGCAAGCGTAGCAGCTGCGCTTATAACTTCCTACCACTTGGGAAAGTGAAAAACCATGGGAAAACACAGTGGCCGGATTTTCCCATCAGAAAACTGGAGGAGACCAGTTAGGAACGTAGGTTCATTAATGTCTGCAGTTAGAAGGTGGTGTGAACTAACTGCTTCATCATCCTAAAAAACATAACTAAACATCGCAGCCACAACCCATAAAACCATGTGAGCCACTCATTCATTGGGGATTTCACTTATTCAAGCAACATGGTGTCCTCCCACATTGCACAGCAGATTGTTTCAGAGACTTGGCAGACTTAAAAGCAGCCTGTGATATACGGTAGTATAGGAGCTTGCTGTCCCAAGAAAACATTAACATGCCCTGAAAGAAATGAACAAGGTCTTGTCGGAATCTAACCTCTGGATGTGCCCATACTTCAGTTACAAAATACTGTGGCTTAAAACAGAAGGGGACCAAAATATTATTAGGCTTCCATCAAAGAAAGAATAAGAGGGGGAAAATTAAAATTCAACTCACATTTCCCCTTTGTTCTTGTCTTTGAGCCACTGATGTAATGTATGGCTGTTGAATTGCAGTGCTCCTTTAAGGCCACCTTTGCACTGGATCTGCATGATTGTGTGCGAACTTCTCACAACCTCAATGAGCCCCACACAGTCGCCAATAGATAAACAACCATAAGGCAGCATCCTAGAAGAGCAATGTGAGTTGTTTTTTTTAAAGACATTCTAATGGCCATCAAACAAAACACACAGAAATTGAAATCTCTATGTAATAATCAAACATTTAAGTCATTTGGATAAACAACCAGCAGGGCCAGGATTTAAAGAACTACTACACAATTAATTCCAGCCCCCCAGGGCAACATTGGACTTGCACTTCTAGAACAGCAGCTCAAGGCTACATGACAAGTTATTTTTTAAATAGAAAGGAGTTTAGAAAGCAGTTTGTGGTGTGGAATGGGCCTGCTCTCTCATGCAAAATATCCCACTGTGTATGTACAAAGTCACTTTTTGGATCCTAGCCCAGGAAAATGGTGAATACATGCAAGAACATTAAATCATGATGATACTTGATTTTGTAGCCATTTACATATTCACTGGATACTGATGACAATGGTAAGCAGTAATCTGACTGATTAGATAGAGAAGAAAATTTAAAACGTTTGTAGAATGGGTAGTTATTGATTACAATAAATGAACTAAAATCTTCTGCAAACTCTTGAACCAAATATGTTCTTCTTCAGGCAGAATGGTAAACAAAACACAGATTGCAACATTAGCAATATTTATGAATACTTGCCTAAGATCAAGCCCTTGGTTTTGCCAGATGTTTTCCATGATTCTTATGATTTGAAGTGTCAGCATATCCTGACGTAGATCTGAAAACATGCAAGTGAACACAGGTTTTGGGGACTTTTGGAAGGCATAAAACAGCTTCAACAACTTTGTTTTTAATGAGTTACCAGTAAATCAAAGTTTTGCATGATAAGCTTACTCTGTTCTATTATCAATGACTTATTGATTTAAAAAATGACTGTGTTTAAAAAAATCAATACACAACCTGTGACAAAAATGTGAAATCAAACTAATTCTAGAGATTGGGAATAAAACAACTTTATATCTGGTATTGGGCAACAGCAGAAAAGCTTACCAAGTGCTTTGGTCCCCCACTGCCAGCTACAACCTACATAGGAAAGCTCTTTGGACAGAACAGAGTGCACCTCAAACAGCCATGCTGGTTTCCTCAGCTAGGCAAAAAAAACCAAGGGGCTCCTGCTAATCTGTGTGCATGTGCCCTCCCATGCTAAAAGAGAACAACTGCCTATGTGCAATTGCCACAGCACTCTGCTCTGTCTCCCTAGATGCAAAATCACCATACAGCAAGATAGTGACTGCCATTCCCTGAATGAGAATGTCATGGCCAGATAGGCCAGCACTAGCACTGGGAGCTATCTGGTTTTCAGCATCGTGATGTATCACCAGCTAAACATTGCAATATATTCCTATGGGAAACATATTGATGGCATTTGCATTATTGCTCACTAATACTGTGTAGTGGAAGTGTGGTTTGTGTGTGTTTTTGGAGAAAATGAATACAGTAGATCTTAATATAAACTTCACAAGGATTTGGGAGAAATCTTTTACTTTGATGTTATAAATTGGAGGTATAATAGAGGTGTTTATGATGGTTAGGGTGATGAAGAAACATATACAGGTTACAATGAAATATACTTCCTCACCATCTCCATTTTTAAAGATGATTTCATTGTTCTGAAACAGCAGCTCAGACATGATATCTGGGTTTTCCCAATTAAGCCAAAGTGGCCTTTTAGCAGATGACATAATCCTGCACTCCTCAAGCCTATGAAAGGATAAAATAGCTGCTTAAACAAATGCACCTTCAAACTGACATAAATGATAATATTTCTATAGACCTATAATAATAATAATAATAATAATTATTATTATTATTCACCCGCAAATCTCAGGGCGGTTCACAACATAAAAATACAATATAAAAGCACAAAATACATTATAAGAACAAGAACAAAAAACCAAAACCAAACAATAACCCCCCACTCCCCATCCTCCACTTTTAGCTCAGTGACGGGGAACATTTTTGGCTCCATGAGGCTGATCCTGATCAGCCTCATTGCAGACCAAATAGGACGGATGGTCAGCAACACGCACCTGTCAACCACATGACATCATTAGGGCATAAAAGGATTGAGAGACAAGTTGTTCTACCCACCAGAATGGAAACTGTCCCCATTCTGTGAGCAAGGTGCACTCCTACCACCCACCAGCTGATGGGCAGTTGGGACTTAAAGGTCCTGATTGTTCCTTTGAAGCTCAACCCTTACTCACTACACACCTGAAGTCATGTATGGTGTCAGGTGTAGCCTGGGGGGTGGGCATGGCTTCCACAAAATGTGCATTTCATGGGCCAAATGGTAGGGGGGACTGGTAGGCCAAGTCTGGCATCTGGGTTGGTGGTTCCCCACTACTGCCTTAAACCAAAATGCAGTATTACGTTTCATGTCTAAACAGCAATCTCCAAATGTGATGCAGCTACAAATAAAAAGATGAATCTTTGTGACCTAGTTTTAGCGACAGGACAGGATTTTAGAAAAAGGTGACTGAGGAGGCTCTTCATGCAATTGTCCATTTTAAATGTTCCAGACACATTCATGCCTATTTATGAAATCTGAGAAAGATGATACCTAAGATTTCCAAGCTGATGAGCAGGATTGAGCGGAGATATAAAGCCTTGCAATGCATCCATGAAGTCTGGCCGCCTCATTTGCTCCACAAGGAATTTCATCTGTACCTGATGGATAACAGCATCCAAATATTGACAAGCTCATCAGTCAAATACGAATGAAGGCAGTGTTTGTGACCAATTTCAATTTTTAGCATGAACTGTCATGTTTTCTTAAAAGGCTTTTAGATGAATTATTTCAACTCTAAGTGCTGAAGAATGCATCCAGTGCTAAATCTATAAATTTACCTTTTGAGTTTCATCCTTTTTCTCCTGTTTAAGGATGTCTGTGAGGTTAATAAGTTTTTCCATAGCTTCTACCTGCCTGCTCAGATGTTTAAGGTACATCCCACATGCTCGGCAATATGACTCCAAAAGCAGACCAAACCTCTGGCTTACATTTTTGTTGTGCATTTCAGACCTAAAAGAAGGCATAATTTATGGTTAATTTTTAATAAAGCATTTGCTAAGAAAAATCTAACTATTCAGGATGACTCACCAGTTAAAAAAGTATCCACTAAGCAAGGATGGGAAAGAATCCTGCCCCAAATTTTAAGAGAGTCAATCAACTCTATATCAGGGAGAAATTGGCAACCTCTTGTACAGTACTCAGCCAAACAGCCTCTCCCTGTTAGAAGTAATAAGCCATGAAAGGCAAGGGTTGATTGCCTAGACCAGTGTTTCTCAACCAGTGTGCCTCCAGATGTTTTGGGACTACAACTCCCATCATCCCTAGCTAGCAAGACCAGTGGTCAGGAATGATGGGAGTTGTAGTCCCAAAACATCTGGAGGCACACTGGTTGAGAAACACTGGCCTAGACCAGGGGTTGTCAACCTGGTCCCTACCGCCCACTAGTGGGCGTTTCAGGATTCTAGGTGGGCAGTAGGGGGTTCTACGGCACAAGCTGAATCTTCCTTCCACCGAGCACTGGTGGGCGGTAAGGAAATTTTACCAGCAAGAAAGAGCATTAGTGGGCGGAAGGTATAAAAAGGTTGACTACCCCTGATTTAGATAGTCAGATAAGTGGACTGTGTGTGTGTGTGTGTGTGTGTGTGTGTGTGTGTGTGTGTGTGTGTGTACACACCCACACCCACCTACATACCATTTACTCAATATTCCATTCTTCATCTCAGCATGAAAATCAATATGTTGTTGTTGTTTAGTCGTGTCCGACTCAATATATGGTTTTCTAAAGCGTTCTATTTTTATTATCTTGATGCTATACTGTTGCCGATTTAAGCAGAAATCAACATTCTGAACCAAATCTCTTGCATTCATCACTGAGGCATTGGAAGGCCCCAAAGCCCAAAAAACAGTTGCAGTATCTTTCTGAACATCAAGCCAATTTTTTAAAAAAAATTTTTAAAATAAAAATAATACTTTCAAGTGCTTTATAGATAAAAATAAAATAAAAGCACAGGGTGGTCAAGATCAAAATTTCATCACTTTATAACAGGAAGCCATTTAAAGTAGAAGAAATCCAAACTTACTTTAGATGCCAAAAGAAGAAGTGTCCTATTCTTTGATTGGTTAGTGCCTTCTTCAGTAAAAATCTCACGAGCAGATTATCCAAGTACTGCTCATATTTCAGAACCTAGGCACAAGAGGATTGAGGTGTAATTGGCATTTAGCTATATTCTGTGGAAGACTTCAAGGTTGTGCCACTCTGCATGATATACTGCAACCCCATAGTCGCCGTTGACTGAACTTAACTTTACCTTTACCTTTTACCTATATCCCAAGATTGCAGATTATAATTTACCTACTCACTTTGGGTGAATATAGATTGCCCTTCCGCTCTAGTGACCAGGGCTGATCCAGAGTTTCTAAATTACAGTTTGCCTTCAGCAGTATCTAGCCCTTTATAAAGAAATCTGAGGAAGTTCTCAGTCTGGATATGTGAATGAACCCAAAATACTACTGTGCCTGAAGCTGCCTGCTTTATTTTACAAACAGTGCAGTTGCTCTTTTATTATGTTTTGTGTCTAATTCTGTTGTCCCCTGCAGTTTTCTGAGATTCCCTGTTGAGGGAAGCTTTTAATCTTTATGAAATTAGTGTACTGTATTCTAATATTTCTGTTGGAAGCCGCCCAGAGTGGCTGGGGAAACCCAGCCAGATGGGCGGGGTATAAATAGTAAATTATTTATTTATTTATTTATTTATTATTATTATTATTATTATTATTAGATAGCTTGATTATATCTACAATATACATGTTTATATTGGTTAATATATCGGTTTACGTTTGCGTTTGTTTATTTGCTGCTACATGCCCTAAAACAGAGTCATTTGGAATGGGGAGGAGGGGAAGAGAAATAATTTATTCTTTAAAGATCCCCAAAAGTTGAAATACTAAATATTTTTCTCCCTTTCAGTTCTCTATTCTTTCCTTAATCTTCTTGGCCTAGAACCACCATTTTATACCACTGCATGTAAGGGTATGCAATGAAAAGATTTAAACATTGTTTCTTGAAATCCATAGATATAGCTAACGATAGGCTGGTAACTTGGTGGAATTATTTACAATGCTGCACGAGCCTTTGCTCATTTCTGTCTCATAATATTACTCTTTTGGGGAGGGGGGCTATCAACCTTTGAAGTGCTACAGCAATGTATTATCCAGCTATCAGCAATGGTCAGCAGAACAATCTAATATGCAGCCAAGCACTGCGGTAACTTTGGTAAGCTTTAACCTTTCAGAGACATTATGATTCTCATCATCCAGAAAAGTTATATAAAGTCTTAGCATAAATTTCAGGCACAATTGCATACATTAAGAGGCAGTTGACTAAAATAGATCACAGTACCTGTACCAGCTGAATCAAATACTGAGAGAGTTTGTCATCTGTCAGATATTTTTCTAGACATCGAATTGCAAATGCTCGCACCATCGGATCTGGGTAATTGCAGTCCAAAAGCTCCATTGCCTGTTCAGGCTTGATGGGAGGCCAGTCTTTTATCAAGCAGTACATCTGCACAGTACAGAACAATGAATTTGTATCAGTCATGAGAACACAAGAATGGTCTTGTGCTGGATCAGATGGAATTCCAACTAACCCAATATTCTACTTCCAACAGCAGAAAGGCAAACAAACATCTCTAGACGTGCATAAACAGGATATGAAGATGATGGGCTCATCCTTTTAGCTTTCAGCAACTAGTGTTCAGAAGTATACTGCCATGAAAGTTCCAACTGCCATGGCTTGGGGTAACAAATTTCAAATATTAATTATGGGCCATAATTATATCAAGAGGAAATTTTGCTAATACTATTAAAGAGAGCTTATGGGATCCTGTTACAACAAAAATGTTTTATTAATTAAGAGGTAAGAGAACAAAACTAATGTCATATCCCCCCCTTTTTTTCCCCATCAACATGGAAGCTATTATAATGAAAGACTTTGACCAAGGCTACTGCTAACAACTGTAGCCAGTTTAAAAGTGTGTTTAAGTAATGGAGATACTACCTGGGCTACTTCATCTCTAGAGTTCCATTTGACAGACAAGAGCAATTTAGGTAGGATATCTGGCGTATTTACGCAGTAATGCCTGCAAAAAAACCAACAAGAGAAGGGATTTTGAAATAAGAATTTAAAGAATTGTTGTCATTACTACGTGGAACTATTTAGTACGCTGGCTATAGATTAAAAATAATCTTCAGGAGACTTCACAAAAAGCCAGAGTTTTGTGGGTTAAGCTTAGGGGCAGATGACACAAGTCCTGTGCCCTCACCCCAGTTTCTTTGCCCTCCCACTTAAAATGCAATCCAGGGAGCATCATGTTTTTGATTGCCCACCTACTTTTCATAGTCCTACTTATGACCCAATGTCTTGTTTTCATACCTGTGGCTCCAAAGGAAATCCTTTTCTTGTTCAGTTATTTCTGACAGTGGGTCTCGAGTGCAGATTGAACGCAGCTGCTCTTTGTCACAATCTCTTAATTCATTATCTCGTGCTAGTCTATTACTCTGTAAAACAAGAGAGCAATGGGGACTTATTCATACTACAATTAATACTATATATAGGTGAAACTCGGAAAATTAGAATATCGCCGAAAAGTGCGTTTATTTCAGTAATGCAACTCATTATTTTTTCTTTTTCTTTTAATTTTTACAAATACTTTCTTTTGGAAATTCCACAGTAATAAAACATATAGTTACAATAATACAAAAATAAAATCTCTATTACATTTCATTAATTACATTCCATTTATAATTGACCCGCCTAACGACAAATAATTACAATAAAACAAATAAAGGCTTGACATATCTTGCTTTGCATGTCATGCATCTATCTCATATATTGGTTTCACCTTTTAAGTTGCATTACTGAAATAAATGCAATTTTCGACAATATTCTAATTTTCCGAGTTTCGCTTGTATATATTGCTTTTTGAATACTTAAAGCATCTCACATACTTCATCTCAGTAGCCCTAACAACCACTCTGTATTATTGAACCCTGTTCAATACTTAACCCTGTAGTTGGTGGGTTGGGGAGTCAGTCGCTTGCCTAAAGCAATCTGATAAAACTTCATGAGTGAGGTGAGAACTAGCTTGTAGTGCATGTTCTTAGCCACAATGAAACCTGGAAAGTAAAATTCTCCTTACCAGTCCTGCATGACTGTAGTTAAACCCCAGTTCTCGAGATATAGTCCAATTGGCATGGTCTTCAATTACAGACATGTCAGGAAACTTTACAGGACTGCTAAACCAATCAAATTCCAGCTCTAAACAAGGAGTTTCCTAAGAAGAAAAGAAGTTTGTCCTTGTATGATTTAAAATATTGTTTTTTTAATACACACACACACACACAGAAAAACCAGCTGTCTTCAGAAGACCAAGTTTTATTGCCGCTAGTCAAAGAATGAAAAGACCCCAACAGTAGCTTGCTAAAGTTGCGTTCTTCAAAGCTGCATCCGTAGTAAACTCAATTTGGACTTTGGTAGAGACATTAGTCCCACTGTAACCTTTGTGGATGGAACAATTCAGGCTACCTAAAGACATTAGTTCTGTATCACTAGGCAAAATCCTCACAAATTGCACAACATTTTATTTTGACAACCTTGGCAACAGCACTCCAGACTGCAACTAATGGCTCAGATAACTGCATGCTCCTCTGTGAAAGCATTTTTTTCCTATATAGAAAGCTGTCAGATACAAGGGTTCTAGCAGGCTCCTCTCACCGACATGCCAGTTTTCTAATGCACAGATTAATTATTTTTTTGTGCACAGAAGCATAAATTATGTGAGCCCCCATCTACAGCCCAAAATACTGCAGTTTATACAGGTTTACCATTGTTACATTTTGGAAACAGTGACAATATTTTATTAAAAGACAGAGGACCGTTAGAATTCACTTGGGATAATCCTCAATTTAACACAATGAACTGTAAGTAAATAAGCCAGAAATTGGCATGAAATGTCCATTTACCTTATTGGGATTTGATCCAGTGACTCCAATGGGATTTAGCAGGTCTTCCAACCCATGAGGTACAGGCCACAGATTCAGAGCCATTTTGCCAGAAACAAGAGTGTCTGTGTAATCAAACATGTTAATATTCCCCCACGCCAATGGACAGTGCTCCTTAAAAAGAGCAAATAATCACTGTTTAGTCTCGTCTATTAGCAACACATTTCAAACTCAGATATAGAGGAATTAAAAGGGCAGGGGCAGACTTTTTTTAAAAAAAAAAACCCCCTCAAATATACGATGACAAAGTAACTGTTTTCATTAGTTTAGAGATCAACACAGTATAAATCAGAAGAATAATTTCAAGTGAGATATTCTCCCTCCTTGACAAGTATTCACTATATCCAACGACAAGAACCTTACCTCCTTTGCACCCTTCCTCCCTTTAACGGAGCAGATAGAAAGGCAAAGCCGAGCCGCACGTGGAAGATCAAGAACGTGCATCTCATACT
The DNA here is from genome assembly GCF_965207765.1 of Zootoca vivipara. Taxonomy (NCBI): domain Eukaryota; kingdom Metazoa; phylum Chordata; class Lepidosauria; order Squamata; family Lacertidae; genus Zootoca; species Zootoca vivipara. Next base: position 86,532,084 of record NC_142588.1, on the reverse strand, counting down.
GCAGCCACTCATTCCATCTGCAAGGAAGATAAAAGAGATTTGACCCAAGATTTTAACCAAAAGTGCTATGTAAAGAAGCTTTAAAAATGATATGGCAAATTATAAAAAAAACTAAAGCAATTCTGTGTAAACCAAGCCAAGTTTGAGTTGAATTTTCCAGTGTGGCATTCTACTTTCGTAGAACCATTGGAAGCTAATTTGATGGCTATCTACCCCAATGCCCTGCTCTGTGCAGGAAACTCAGTGTTTCCCTGCCAGGTGGTTGTCCAGCTTCCGTTTGAAAATCTCCTATGACAGAGATCACACCATCCCTCTAGGTAACTGGTTCCATTGCTCTAACCTTCACAAAATGTCTCCGAATGTTCAGCAAATATCTACTCTCCTGTAACTTAAGGCCCTTAGATCAAGTCCTACCCTTCAAGGCAGCGAAAAACAAGTCTTTGCTTCCTTCTATGCAATAACTGTTCAGGTATTTGAAGAGTGCTGTTGAGGGTATTTAGGAAGGGTTTTTTTGGGGGGGGAGGGTAAAGCATGAGCCTCTTAATCCCAAGGTCATGGGTTTGAGCCCCATTCTTGGCAAAAGATTCCTGCGTTGGACTACATGACGCTCATGGCACCTTGCAGCTCTACAATCCTATGATTCTATATATTCCTTGAACATTAAGGTATCAGATCCGAACAAAAACTAAACTTCCAAACTCACTTTTAGATGGAGGAAAGAAAGACACAAAATATCACTGTAAAGCAATTATTTGAATTGTTAGTAAGTTTCTACAAACTTGAACATCAGGTTTCTTTTCATTATTTTAGTGATATTCTTTACCTGGGGTTGGAGCAAGGTACTCTCTGAGTATTCACATTATCACATAATGGCTCTCCTCCATGATAGATGCCAGTTCGGACATAAATCTGAAAAAAAAAATATGTTTATGAACATGACTATACTACAAGTAACCATGAAGTAGGAGTTACAAGATAAATATCAAGCAAGAGTAACTCATCTAACCCCCGTTCTAAAATAGTTGCATTGTCAGTTTATTTCCAGGCTCAATTCAAGGTGCTCACATTGATGTTTAGGGCTTTAATCAACTTAGGCCACAAACATCTGAAAGACCAACTTATTCCCCACAGACCATCTCAGGTGTTAAGATCAGCAGAGGAGCCCTCTTGGTAGTTCCACCGCTCTGTGACAGCTTCTAGGATGTGGAATTACCTCCCCACAGAGGTACACCTGCCACCTTTAATATACAGTTTCCGCCATATGCTGAAGATGTACCTCTGATCCACCCTATTCTTGTGTCAGTAATTTGTTTAAGTAGTTTTTAATACTGATGTTTAAATTGCTGTAGGCATCACTGGGAACTCAGACTGAAGGGTGAGTAATAAACTAAAAACAACAACAACAACAACAACAACAACAACAACAACAACAACAACAACAGAAAGCACCTTAGGTTTTGCCCAATATATGTAAATAACTCAAAAAAAGTTATTTATTTTACACCCAGACAAAAAGTTTAAGGTTCGGTGTGCCTGGACAGTAATGTAGAAACAAAAAAACCCCTAAGTATTTTAAGAGTCATTCATCAGAAATATGCATGTGCTCTCAAGTCATATTAAAACAAAGTGGTTCTTTTTACCTTGTCAATATCTCGAATATTTACATTTACATAGGTAGCACAGAGAATCTTTATTCTGAGATTACTGTTAATAGCCCAGAGGGATTTGGCTGAAGCTTCTCCATTCATGTATGGTGTAGCTGTAGAAATACGCCTAGAATAAGATGGCATTGTAAAGGTATCCAATGGCAGCTGGGTGTAAAGACTTTCCTTAGCCATCAGCATCAAATTGGGCATTCGACCAAGCATGATACAACTCCGGATGTACTGAAATAGGCAGAGAAAACATAATTATTGCACTGGATGCTGCTCTTTGCAGCATCATTGCTTAATTGCAAAGATTACAATGCCGGCATTGTGAATGGTTTGCAACTCAAGGCGAAGCAGGAACCACAGTATAAGCGGTTTAATGAAGCTAGCGTGCAATATTTGTAGGGCTGGCAGGTCATTCTAAGTAGCAGATAATCACAAAGCATGCCAAACAAGAGACAAACTTGTCTTTTTATACTGCCACTTGGAGAAAAAGAAATATCCACATATAGACTGTTGCCTCACTAACTGCACATTTCTTGTGTTTTCTATCAGAAGAAAAGAGAATTATAAAAAAGGGAAGGCGGAGGAAAGAGAACGCACAATTTTTGGTAATGAAAATTTTCTGTTATTTCTGAATTATGGTTTTATTTAGTAGTGTACTGTAAATGTATTCAACCATAATGAACTTATTTTAGAAAGCACTATGGGTGACACCCACCAATACATAAGCAAACGTCCTCTCGTGAAAAAGGACCTTTCTTTCCTCTCCTCCTGCAGCAATTTGTGCCCCTCCCCACTGCCTCTCTCTACCCCCCCCCAAACACCTCTGCAGCAGGTTTTTGGGGGCGCAAGGGGTGGGCCCAGAAAATCTACTCTGCCAACAGTGTTTGTTCCATTAGTAAATAGGCACAACTGGATTTCACTTCATGAAAATATACATAGGTGCAATCCTATATCACATGATTTTCACCACCTCATTAAGTAAGATGTACCCATAAAAACCTCTTCATGATGCAGGTAGCGCTGTGGTCTAAACCACAGAGCCTAGGGCTTGCCGATCAGAAGGTCAGCGCTTCGAATCCCCATGATGGGGTGAGCTACCTTTGCTCGGTCCCAGCTCCTGCCAACCTAGCAATTCGAAAGCATGTCAAAGTGCAAGTAGATAAATAGGGACCGCTCCGGCAGGAAGGTAAACGGCGTTTCTGTGTGCTGCTTTGGTTCGCCAGAAGCGGCTTAGTCATGCTGGCCACATGACCCAGAAACTGTACGCCGGCTCCCTTGGCTAGTAAAGCGAGATGAGCGCTGCAACCCCAGAGTTGTTCGCGACTGGACCCAACGCTCAGGATTCCCTTTACCTTTACCCCCATAAAAATATCTTCATGACTCTTTGTCTCTACAAGTTTAAATATCCTTCTCCTTGAATTGAATACCCAATAGTCCTCCCCTCGCCTGGCGTGGCTTCTGATTGGCTGCAGGACACTCCTGCAGCCAATCGGAAGCCGCGCCTTGGTTTTTGAATGGTTTTGGGAGTCGAGCGGACTCTGGGAATGCATTGTCTTTGAGAACCAAGGTACGACTGTATACTAAAAAGTTTAAATGTTTCTTTAATTGCCCTTGAATCTTATCACCACACTTGCCACCCTCTCCTGCCACATCAGTGTGGTGCGCCACACCCTTTGAGAATCACTGGATTATGTGCTTTTGACCGCAGACTTTAGTTCTCAACATTCTAACAAACCATGTGTAAGTTCTGTCCATGTCCATGAAAAAGACACTAAGATCCTGGGCTTGTGCAGTGCTGCAGGTGCATCAGAGCACAGGGATGCAGCCCAACAGTCTCAGCAATGGCAAAAGTGATTCTCCCACCCACACCCACTCCCTAAAAACCTCTGGTCTAGCCCTGGAATATGGCCCTAACTCATGCTCTTCCCTGCACATTTCAGGACACCACAAAAGCAGTTGTTCATGAGCATCCAATTGTACCTCCCAAGCTACAGGAAGGGATTGATCGGTCTAAAAATGGAAAGCAATCTATTTCAATGTACACCTTGCCAAGTAACAGTAGGTGAACCACACTGAAAGGAAAATATCATAAACTTTTAACATCCCCAGTGAATCCGCCAAATCACACCCAATAAAAGCACATAAAAAAATGGAAACCTGGCTTCAGCACTTCATCTTTTGCACATTTTCATATGCAAATCCCTCTTCTGACCCCTAACTGCACACAAGATCTAACTCTGACAAGAAGCATTAAATTTCAAAATGAACAAGATGTTTACTCACCTTGTATTGACTCAGGGGATGCTTTTCTAGCAAATATTCATCACAACCACATACTTTTAAAATATACTTCCCCTGGTACTCTAACACACAGAGCTTTAGCTGTTCAGATGACAGCAACATACTTCGTGTTTTTTTCCTGATTGCTTCAGCAATGACTTGTTCTGGCACATAATCATGATTGATTTTTAAAGTGTACTTCTGCTTGTCATTGTTGGGGGAGACTATTACCCATATCACCACTATTATTTGTCCTGGAACAGAAGGAAACTATGTCAGGTTACATCAGGGATAATGCCCACATAACTAAATACAATATATATATATGAAAATACAGGCACAAAAAAGATCTAAAACGCAATTCAGTACTCTCTATCCAGAATATGCAATCTTTAGGGCTGCAGCAACAAGCTATGGGTTCCTCTTAGCTCTCCACCAAAGCACCTTTTAAAATGGAAAGGAGAAAGGCTGGGAGGGCTATTAGAATAGATAATATACCTTCAATATACCCTTCAGGTTTTTTTTGAATAAGACTGCTTCATTGGAACTTTATTAAGCGATCCCTAACAATAACAGAGAGAAAAATCTGAATAATGCTGCTAAAGTAGAAGAAAACTAGTGCAGAGCGAGCTACGACATGTCTGAAAATGTAACTATTTTCACTGAGCTGATTACTCACACTGAAGTGAAATGGGCATATGTGGGAAACGAATTGAATTTCACTGTTCAAGCAGCTTCACATTAATCTGGCACCAATCTGGCAAATGCACTGAATTGTGTTTTCTTTTCTTTTACCTTTATCAAGTTTATTGTATATATGCTTGGGCAACTCGGGCGAAGATTCTATGTTTGGGGGACAGACATACAATGCTCTACTATGGGGTGCGTTAACATCTCGCAGATCTACTGCTTCTTTACAAACATTAAGAATGTTTCTTCTGAAGTCCTGAACTTCTGGATCCTTAACCAAGTCAAATTCACAGATAGGCATGCCAATAGCAAAACCTAAAAAAGAAAGGAGAGCAATTCTCTTTGATACATGTTCAGAAACAGTGAGTCCTCAGAGTATAGTTTCCTGTCACTCTGCCCTCTACCCCTTCCCACAAGAGCTCAGCTCTGTCTTGCTTGAACGGCTGAACTGCTACAGCAATTGTCTCCATAGCTCAAGGGGCTGCAGCAGTGAAGCATATTCTGTACCCACTGCAACTATTCTGCTCAAGTAAGATTAGACATGTTCTGGAACTTTTCCCCAGGTCAAGCAAAAGGGTTCCAAAGGCTGTCACCAAAGTTTACTTATACCCCACCTTTATATAAAGAAATGCCCATGGTCGCTAGCAATGATTAAATTTATAATAAAAAGAGCTGAGCCACTATCAAGTACAGTATGCACCATCACAATGACAGCAAGTACAAGTCAACGAAGAGTGGCACTCAGGTAAAAAGTTATTAACTGAGAAAACAGCTTAAAACACAACTCAGCACAGCACAGTTGGCCTAGTGCAGCTGTAAAGTGTTGAAAGGAGGGGAAATCTCTTTGCCCTTCAACTCTGCGATTCCACCCTCACCTGACAGCATCCAGTTGTTTGATTACTGTAGCAGCACCCCAGACTCTGCAAATGTGACAAGATTTTCTTATTCTAGTGAAAAGGGTATTGCTGACTCAACTGCTTTTAATAAACTAATGTTCATTTCCACATCAGATATGTGCATGAATAGCTTGAATACTCAATACATGCTGTGCGTATTTGCATTTCATATACCACTGTTAACTCAAGATAATAAATGCAGAGGTCCCTCAACCGTTTTATCACTGGAATACTGCACTCTAAAAATATGTGCAAAGTCTGTGTGCCTCATACAGACTGCCAACAATGTCAATATCCTATATTATATGCATGCTTTAATGGGCTGAGGAACCTTTGGCCTTCAGGCCAAACTTGGCCCACATGGAGTCCAATTGGCCCACAACGTCGTTTCCCCAAAACCACAAAATTATCAGCTGCTATCACTGAGTGATGTCAGCTGATGGCTGGGCAGGGTTCAATTCTGTTTTAGTTGTGGTCACTAGTTCCCCCACCCCACCTCCCCAGCCCATGGGAAACTGGCTCGTCAGATGATAAAGCAGGGGGTTAAATCCTGCACGGTGTTGCTTTGGTAGTTTGATTCCTGTAGGGGACACACTGGTAAAGCAGACACTGGCAGACAGCAGATAGAAATTTATGCTCATTAGCTGATGAAGAGTTCAATCTTTCCAGGTGCTGCTTTGCCAGCACATTTCCAGCAGACTTCTCCCCCACCAGTAAACTGACAGGTTAGCAGGTTCAGACATCTATCAAGTCACCTGATATCAGATGACTGACAGGTGGGTGGTCTCAGAGTTGACTCACGGAGTGCGAGGAAAAAAATATCTGGCCAAATAGCGCACAGAAGGTTCCCCATTCCTGCTTTAATTAATAGCAAGATCCCCAATAATCATGTTAAGAGCTCAGCGGACTTTGCAATCATGTTTTAATGAACAATTTGCAGTTTCTGACATGATGTACGCAATTTGTTACACAACCAAAAAGACCATTTACTCATAATTCCATCACATAGTGACTTTATCACATGACCGTTAACTATATTTGACAGTGGAACTCAGAAGGTAGTGGACTCTCCTTCACTAGAGGTTTTTAATCAGAGGTTGGATGGCCACCTGTTATGGATGCTTTAGCTGAGATTCCTGCATTGCAGGAGGTTAGACTAGATAATCCTCAGGGCCCCTTCCAACTCTACAATTCTATGATTCCATACTCTCATGGAAAGCCCATAGGCTTTAGGGGAATCAAATTGTGTCCATTTTCCTTTACATATTTTAAAATTTGTACTGCACTCTGAGAGTCGTTAGACTGTCAAGTGGCATATACATATTCGTAACAAATGAACAGGCCTCACCAATTTCCCGATTCAGAATTTTCTCTTCTCTGTTGCCTACTGGCTCTATGACTTTTAGAAAAGGCTGGAAGAGCCGTAGATCACACAGTCGCCGTGTTTCATCGAAAAATTCTTCCCTTTCTGCTTCTTGCGTAACACTTACGAAAATGTAAGAGGACTCATCTTGAAGGAGCTGATAGAGAGGGTATTTTCGAGCTTCTTTAAAAAGTTCGTGTTTAATATTTAACAAGGTGGCCTCACGGAGGCATTCTAAAGTCACTATCATGCCATTAGGTAGAAGACATTCTACTAGGATTCTTGGTGGCATCAAATGGATGCCCCATAGTTCACCGGATGATGGTCTTGGAGGCATTTTTATTAGGTACCTTCTCTTGAGAGTATCAAAAGACTATGTTTGTAGATTCCTGCAGGATAACCTAAACAAAAACAAAGTAATATTTAAGTAGCATGCACATGTCTTTCACAATCACTTTAAATTTCCATGTGATATTACATTTCCAGTACTTTGCAGAAAATAAAAATAAATGGCAAACAATCGTTAACAATTTGCTCTTCCATCATCTGCCATAATCAAGTTATCATGCCAACTATTGCTCAACAGAAAGTGAGCAGCCATTCTTGCTTTGGGCGGAAGCACATTTATAGTGATCAACTCTTTACGTTTACCCAATAAAGGCCTAAAAAATAATAATGAAAATGTCCTATACCCACCAAGCGTTGGAAGTCAGGTAAGAGGAAGAAGAGAAAATGGAAACGGCAGCAGCCATCAAACTTGGCATGCCCGCAGGCAGGGCTTACCAGAGCAAACAGGTATGGATGCCAGGTATACAGGCTTATTGTGAGAGGCAAGAGCTAACACTGCTCTGGCATGCTACAAACATCCTGGTCCAAAAGCTGGGCTACAGAAATATTGCCATGACACATTTGTGGCTGTAGCTGTTATCTCCCCTCCCCAAACAATCTCTCTTGCAAAATACAAAAAGCCACCTGGTTGGGCAAAAAATAGATGTTGTCTCTAACTGCTCTCTAGCCTCCTTTGTGAAGGTTTTTATTAAAAACGCAAGAGACTTCACATCAGAATGAAGCAAATTTCCCACAAAACTACCCAGAGTTTTAACAGGACATGCCTTTCTTAAGAGTTGTCTCACCAATTTGCTTCTAAAAAATAAAACACTTTGGCTTCAGGACACTTGTATTTTCTGTCATTTCAGGAGATCTCTGGCTGAGGCATAGAGATAGACTGCACACACAAATCTTTCGAGCCCACTCTGAACTTTGCTCACAAGATTTTACTTTAATCCTCTTGTTCCTTAAGTCAGTCAACATAAAAACCTTACTCAGCGCAAAGGATTTTTGGTAACAAATCTTAAAGCACCTCTTTTGTCTGACACACAGTTTTCCCGGTACAGAAGTTTAGAGTAGCAGGAAAGCTATGGCATTTTGCTGTGCTGTTGCATGTCCAGAACCCTAGAGCTGTCAGCTAGCCACACTTCATATGCAAGCTTTGAAAAGTGACACCTGTCTTATGCAACAAGCAGCCCCTTAGGCACTTCCTGTACAACTCTTTATCTTCCCGAATATGCTATCTTGCTTTAAAATACCTAGCAGTCACAGATGCACAGAAGTCTCAGACTGTCAGGGAAAAAACACTAATGGATCAAAATCAAGGAAGTATGGGAAAAGGTCAGGTCTATGATGTTTTTCAGTTCCCATTATTCTGAAGTATGTGAAGTTGTGTACACCGCTTTTTTTTCTTTTTTCTTTTGAAAAGCATATCAGCCTGGGGACAAACTGTGTACAATGTGAGAGATCTATAATCCCCTTCCCAACTAAATGAAAATGTAGGTGGGAGCTGTGAATTGCATTTACAGTGGTACCTCGGGTTACAGACGCTTCAGGTTACAGACTCCGCTAACATGGAAGTAGTACCTCGGGTTAAGAACTTTGCTTCAGGATGAGAACAGAAATTGCACGGCGGCGGCAGCGGGAGGCTCCATTAACTAAAGTGGTGCTTCAGGTTAAGAACAGTTTCAGGTTAAGAACGGACCTCCGGAATGAATTAAGTTCTTAACCCGAGGTACCACTGTAGGAATGTTTCCCTAGTTTTTTCAATTTGCAATAAAGATCAACTGCTCTTCATAGCAGCCTTCCTATCTGCAAGGAGTGGGAGAAGGTGATGTGTGGTGTGGTACCCAGTATTTGTTTCTCCAAGGATGGCAAAGCAGCCAGAGGAGTGAGGTTTTTTAAAGCGATGTTACTTAACTGTAGAGTATGAAACCAAGGAACATAAAATACAAATCCTCTTGGATGATACTTTGTAAAATGAGTATTGCATAATGAGACTAGCATAAAAGTCCAAATTCCATGCACTGGAAAAGTCAAACAATTATAGAGATCATTTGTAGTGGTCTATGACATCCCATATATGGCATAAAAATATTCTGGGTTTTCTGACCCATCAGAGATTTTCAAATTATGCATTCCCCCCCTCCCGAGATTCCCAAATTCCAAACATTTTTATACCACAACAGGAGTTGCAAACCTTGCAGTGCATTCTATTTTTTGTGTTAGAAATTATAGGAGTTACCAACAGACATGTTACAAATTCTTTTGAGGGTATGTTTTGCTTTTGATTGTCCCATTGATTTAAAAGTGAGGGTTGTAGATACATCTGCATAGGAATATTCAGAATGTTAGAGATATATTGATATACTGCAGACCAAGAAATGTGTATAATTAGGGACTCCCACCACAAATAGAACCATGCTTCCCTAGCCCCACAACCATGCCAACTGTCAAACACCACTTCTGAGGTCATATGGGACACCTGTATAGGGTTGAGAGTTTGACCTCAGCAGTGATGCTCAGGGAAGAAGGTGCTTAACCCCTTCCTCCTGGGCCACTCTTTGCAATCAATATTTACAGGTTTCTAAGTCTGCACTGTTCTTTTGAAAGGGAAAGTGGTGGTATGGTGTAGTGGGTAGTATCAGTCTATGAATGGAGAATCCCAGGTTGAAATCCCCCCCTCAGCTATGAAGCTTTCTGTGTAACTTTGGGCCAGTTATGCTTTATGGAATTGTTGTGAGGATAAAATCTATGTGCATGATGGAAGAAGCTTGTACGCTACTGTAAGCGACTTGGAGGAAAGACAAAGAAATGATCCTCAAACAAGTACAGGTACAAGAAAAAATGCTTATTAAATTGTTCAACATAGGGAAATATTTTCCACTTTTTGTGTTTTTTGTGTGTGTTATGCTGTGTTTGGTCTTGTGCCACACCCCTAAAAAACAAACAAACAAACATCTCCTGGAATCACATGCAGTTTGACCCAGAGAAAGAACAGTAGAGATGCCTTTTTAAAACTCAGCTGTAAAGGAAGAAATTTTGTCTGGCAGTTTAAAGTAAAGTTCCATAGTTAAAACTGGAAAGCACACTATTTGAGGAAGCAGGCAATTGAAGTTTCCCATTATAGAGCGGTTGAATCAAAATAGCAGTTGGCATTTGTGTTTCTTCTTTTTCAGGAAATGGCAAGAGATTGTCTGTACTTAGAATGTGTATACATTTATTTTGCTGACACATGGAATTACGCCTCCAGAATGTAGATTTTTGGAAAGAAGGAATATCAAAGACACAGCTCTTTTAAAATACAGCTATAACTATTAAACAGAAGATAATAGATTTGGTAAAGTTGAGAATCTATAAAGACAATCCTCTTTAGTGAGCAGTGGAGAAAAAGAAAATGAGTTAGATCCAAAAAAGCTAGTTAAACTTAGATCCCACATAAGTCAACTGGCCAAATTAGTCATGACGAAATGAAACCCTGTTGATTTCAATAGAACATACTACTTTAGTTTGGCTTCAATCCTTCTACCAATACTTTTGTTACCAAAAGGTTAGATACCCTTTAATGCTATTCTAGCTTTATGTCTCTATAATCCCAATATCTCTCATAGTTCCTCAGTTTATATTTATTACTTCTGCAATTACAGATGTAAAATTTGTGAACAAAATAGTTATACATTTTAATTGAAAAGAAAAGCAGATCTCAAACGTATTTCTGGATGCTGCCCAAAGTAGCACATTCAAACTAAGACTTTGTTCTCATAGAGCCACATACAAGCTCTAATTTTACTCTTGTTGACAGTCTTTGTTAATGGCTAATGTAAGCAAGTTGTCATGGCATCAAGATGTGAAAGGATTCCTTGGAAACAGCTCTCAAAACCTTGAAGCCTATTTCCAGTGCTTAAAGTTGGGACAAAGCATCTTTTCGAATCTTTAGAAATATTTCCTACTCAGTATATTGTATTTACATGTTTATGAAATGTTTTCCACTTTGCACCTAGCAGAAACACAAATGAAATATTTGGATTTAACCTTCATCTCCAAGGTAAATAATCTTCTGCAGGGTATTTTGCCAATCTATGGATCAGAATGAGAAAAAACTGTATATAAAACAACTTCTACATACCTGCAACCTCTTATTCTCTTGGATCAGCAGATCCTACACAGCCTTCTGTTTCACATGATGATCACATTATTGGATGTTCTGTTATCCGTATGTTGTACAGTACCAAGATGTGGATCTTTGATATAATCTAGAAACATTGCTACTGCCTTCTTCACATGAACTGTTTTTCAACTCTGGGAATTCATTCTGTATGAATCTTCACTGCAAGGATCTAAACTTATTATCATTTTGAACATATTTATTTCCAAGATTAGCAGAGTTGACTGAAGGTCAAGTGTCTAATTAAGGTACCAACCTGGAAAATAAAGGGGGGAAAATGAAATTCTCTCAACAGGCGTATACCAGGAAAATAATTACTTTTGAGAGGAAGATCTGTATATTACAGGGACATTTTTGTGGTGGGGAGCAGGGAGTGCCGTGCTTTACATTTCCTCACAAGGGGTCACTACAGCTGTTTACCTTGCCTCATAGGGGTCCACCTGGAGGAAGTGAACTTTTGGAAGCAACACAAAGAGAATAACTGAGAACTAAGCACCCCCAACTTCCCAATTCTCCCTACTACACCACTACTGCTATCCCCACCCCACCCCGCTTGTGCTAGAGTAGGACGCTAGAATGTGATAAAACAATAGAAACAGGTATCTGTATTAATGGCATGTATCAAGGTAGTTTTTGTTCATAAAGAAGTCTTGATCTACAGTAAGAAAGGGTTGCCATCTTCTAAGGCCTATTTTAAGGCTGGCAGTGGTAAGGGGCATGCTACAGTTCTCCCCCTTCTGCATGTTGCCAGGCCAAAGCAAGAAGTCCTGGGTCATGTGGGGAGCATCCCACATTGCATTACTTTACTATGCAAGCATCCTAACTCAAGGAAACTGGGGCAATGATAGTACTGGAGGTTTCTTTCTCAAAACTCAATAGTAAGGGAAGTAACCAGTTCTTTCCATGACACTAATGTAACCTGAGATGATCCAGCATAGGGAGATGTGCAACAAATGTCAATGCAGTGACAATACGGTAGTACAGTCAAACCAATTCTTATGTCTGCCTCCGCTTGCATCCATTTCGCCCAACATCTGCGGCAAACCTGGAAGTAACCGGCAGGTTTGCCGCCGTCTGCACCTGCGCAGGAGCGGTGATTGCCGTTTGCACATGCACAGAAGCAGGCAATCGCCACATGGCCTGCGCACAATGGCACCTCTCCCAGCGACCCATTACAACCTCCGGGCGGACCTCCGGAATAGATTATGGTCGCAGCAGGTAAAGGTTCCACTGTACAGTGGTTTTCATCCAGTGTGTCGTGGCACCCTGGGGTGCCTTAAATGGTCAGGGGTGCCGCAGGCAACACTGGCCTCTGTCCCTCTTTCATTCCCTCCCTCCTTCCTCTGATGCCCTTTTGGGCCTCTGCCTCCAAAAGGCTTGCACAGTTGTTTCTTGCTGCAGCCTGGCTACAAGCTTCCCATGTGAATAGTGCTGCTGGGGCTGGCCAGGGGGTGCTTCCCAGGCCCCTGTGGGGAAGTGTGAGGAGCTACCTCTCTTTGGGGTGGGGTGGGGGGCAGCTCAGAGACCGGGGTGGAGGACTCCCATGGAGAGGGGAGCAGAGAGGAGGCTGAGGGAACACTCCACAAAGGAGGGTGTTTGAAAAAGGGTGAGCTGCCAGCTCTGCAGGCAAGGGGTGACATAACTGGGCTCCTGAGACCCACAAGGGTGGCACAGAAAGAATGTAGTTGATCAAGGGAGCTGTGGACTCAGAAAGGTTGATAACCTCTGCTGTAGTAGCAAAGGAAAGGCAAAGTAATTTGACTGCTGCAGCAGCAAAATAGAAGGTGTGCCCCACAAATATTTATCCCATGATTTTTGAAAACAAAATAACTTCACAATAATTTGGTAGGTTTTGTCACAGGAGGCCACAAATCCCTAATTATCCAGAGTCTAGCATATGCTGATTTACAAAAAAGGAGGCTAAGTCAAAAATCCTCCTTTTAGCATTAAAAGAGTGAAACAGCAGCAACTTAACGTTTCCTTCACCTTTGAAATGCTATGCCACTGTATATACAAACAGGACTACAGCAAACAAAGAATATATTTACTGTAACACAAAAATAGACTAGATTTGAAACCAACAAAAAAAGCAAACTGTGAGGGGCAAGGGATATCGCGAAGCCCCTCCCCTCCTGAGTTCCAGCCCAGCCCCGAGCGAGGCTGAAAAGAGGGAAAGCTCCAGCTCAAGTGGGGAAACAGGAAGTGGTGTCCAAGGCTCTGGCAGGGTAGAAGAGCCATCGTCCCAGGTGGGACAGGAAGGGGGAAGGAAGAGGGGCAGACCAGTCCCCCCAACTCCGGAACTGCGCAGAAAGCGTCGGGGGAAGAGGATGGGTCTCCCCAAGTTGTTATGCTGGCGCAAGACGCGCCAAAAGCCACTTGGAGGTTCTGATTCAAGCTGAACAGATGTGTCTTTGTAAATAGCACTGCCATCAGCACTGTAAATACTCAGCACCAACAAAAGATAAAATGCAGAGCTGTGTAGAGTCGTTACTCTGAAGTAGCCTACTCCGGCCACCGTGACAGCAACCTCCAAGTCTTTCTGGCTACTTTGGAGCGGCCGCGATGAGCGCGCAAGACGCTGAGCAGTGGAGGCTGGAGGCCGAAGCCGCGGCACAGGAATTACAGAAATTACAGAACCTGACAGCGCAGGCACACCAGCAATTACTTGCCGCTCAGGAGGAAGCACGAGGAACGCGGGAGGAGCTGAACAAGCTGGCAGAGCAGGTGAGAGCGAAAGATGAAACTGAGAAGCAACTAAGGGTGATGGTGGTGGAGTTACAGAAAAAGCTGGATGAGGAAAAAGCTGCGAGAGGTGGGGGGGTGCCCCAGCCCCAGCTAGTCCAAGTGAGGAGGGGACAGACCCTAGTCACCAAGTTTAGCGGCGACCCGAGAGAGTACCTAGGCTTTGAGACAGAAATAAATTATGCGCTGGAACTGCATGCAGCAGAATTCCCAGATGACGCGCACAGAGTCTCCTTTATCATAGAGCATTTGACGGGGGCCGCCAGAGAATGGGTCAGACCGCTCATCGCGCAAAAAAATGATTGCATGAAGAACGCAAAACTATTCTTAGAAGCTTTAAAAATCATGCATGCGAGTGACTCTGAAATGGAAGCCACAAAAGAAGAGCTTCATAACTTAACACAAGGAAAATCGACAGTTCGGGACTACTGGGCGAGATTCACCATGCTAGTGCACAAACTGGGGTGGGATCTGCACAGTGAGCCAGTGAAATCAGCCTTCTACCTGGGGTTGCACTCAGACGTTAAGGATGAGCTGGCGAGAGGTCCTAAACCGCGGACTATGGATGAGTTAAGCAAAGCGGCGCTAGCGGTGGGGGTGAGACAGGAATCCAGATGGAATGACAAAAAAATGACGCGCGCAGCAAAACCTTGGTTCCCACGCTCCCAGGACAGACCACATCACCAAACCCCACCCCAGGGCCCACCCCTAGTCCCGCCCAGACCAAGCTCAGAGCCGGAACCGATGGAGATCGGAGGAGCGTGCGCGCGGGCTTTTCAAACCCCGGCGGCGCCAAGACGCAAGGAGGGAAGAGGCGGGAATTGCTTTCTCTGCAACTCCCCCCAGCATCGCGTCAGAGACTGCCCACATCGCAGGGAGTGGCAAGGAAAGGCGGGAACGGTTGTGCCCTCCCCCACTGACGTAGCACCACAGCAGGGAAACGAGACGGCCTGGCTGCAGGAGACAAGGGGCAGCAGCCAGGCACAGTTGGCACAAACCGGCCCCAACCCGCCCACCCGCACAGCGAGGAGCAGCGCCAGCCCACCCACCCCCCAGAGCAGGGGTGGTTCTAGAAGTGACGCTTACGCTCCCAAATGGCTATCCCCTGACGGTCTTAGCTTTAATCGATTCGGGGGCGTCAGCGAACTTCTTCTCGAGAAACTTTGCAGAAGCACACCAGATCCAACTTCTGCAGCTAGATTTCCCCTTGCACGTCTCCACCATAGACGGCAGGGAGTTGCTGGGAGGGGCCATCACCCACCAGACCCCCCCCCATGAGAATGACGGTGGGACGACACTCAGAGACACTGGCATTCAACGTCACCACCATCTCAGACCCCCCCATCGTCTTGGGCATGAGCTGGCTGGCGCGCCATGACCCCTCCATCAGTTGGCACCAGAGATGCATCACGTTTGGCTCAGACTATTGTCTGGAACATTTCATGCAGCACCAACCAGGGGAGGGGCCTCCAATAGCCACGGTGGCCACCATGCACGTCAAGGGGGGTGAGGCGATACCCAAGCCGTACTGGGACCTGCAGGAGGTCTTCAGTGAAGCAGAATCCGACCACCTACCCCCGCACAGGTCGTTTGACTGCCAGATCAACCTGGTGCCGGGGACCACGCTACCCCCAGCCAAGCTGTACTCCATGTCAGATCAGGAGCTGGAAGATCTGCGTGAGTTTATAGACAAGAACCTCAAGAGGGGGTTCATCAGAGAAAGCAAGGCAGCGGGGGGCAGCCCGGTCTTCTGGGTGGACAAGAAAGACACGCCACAGCGCCGTCTGGTGGTGGATTTTAGGCGCCTGAACAACATGACAGAACCGGTGGCTTTCCCAATGCCCAGAGTGGACGATCTGCTGACAGCGGCACGCAGGGGCAAGATCTTCACCAAGCTCGACCTGAGGGGGGCGTACAACTTGATCAGGATCCGGGAAGGCGATGAGTGGAAGACCACGATGTTCACGCCTCTGGGCTCTTTTGAATATCTGGTGATGCCCTTCGGTTTGCAAGGGGGCTCAGCATGCTTCCAGGCCTTCATGCACCACGTCCTGGGGTCCCTCCTCTTCAAGAACTGCTTGGTCTTCCTAGATGACATCCTCATACACTCCAAGGACCCCGAGCAGCATGTAAAGGATGTCAGGGAGGTGTTGCAGCGCCTGAAGGAGCACCACCTATATGTGAAGCTGGAGAAGTGTAAGTTTCACACCAAAGAGGTGGACTTCCTGGGCTACAAGCTGTCAGACAAGGGGCTAGCAATGGACAAGGACAAGGTGCAGGCCATCCTGGACTGGCACAGCCCCAGGACGCGCAAAGATGCCCAACGCCTACTAGGCTTCGCCAACTTCTACAGGAAGTTCATCAAGAACTTCTCGCGGGTTACGGCTCCCATCACTGCCTGCCTGAGAGGCAAGCAGAAGTTCAGGTGGACACAGGAGGCGCAAGCAGCGTTCGAAAGCCTCAAGAGGGTGTTCGCTTCAGACCAGAACCTGTTCCACGTGGTGCAGGATGCGCCCCTACGCGTGGAAACCGACGCTTCAGACAGGGCTTTGGGAGCGATCCTGTTGCAACTGGATGCCAACAGAGAGTGGAAACCCTGTGCCTTTTTCTCCAGGAAGCTGACACAGCCAGAACGCAACTACACGGTGTTTGATAAGGAACTTCTCGCGATCCATGCTGCGTTTAAACACTGGAGACATTTCCTGGTGGGCGCCAAGCACCCCATTCAGGTGTGCACGGACCACAAGAACCTGGAGTTCTGGAGAACAGCCAGGGTGCTCAACCAGCGGCAGATACGGTGGGCAGAGTTCTTCTCGCACTTCAACTTCTCCATCCACTACATACCGGGGGAGCAGAATGTCAGGGCGGATGCCCTCTCCCGCAAGCCAGAGTACATGGAGGAGGAGTTGCCACCAGCACCCCGGCACATTTCCCCCCCCATCAGCATGGTCCTGCGGAGCAGCAGTGGTGAGCGAGGCAGAACTCACAGCACTGACGGCAGCAGATGAGTTCGCCACCCGCATCTTCAGAGATCTGCGAGGGGGGAGGGAGCACGCTAAAGACTTTGAGGAAAGGAGGGGGTTGCTTTTTTACAGGGGAGCCCTGTACCTGCCCACCGCCCAGATCAGAGGTAAGGTCCTTAAGCAGATGCACGACAACCCAACGGCGGGTCATTTTGGAAGGGACAAAACCACTCACTTAGTCATGAGACACTTCTGGTGGCCAGGGGTGCGGGAGGATGTTCGGGACTATGTTAGGGGCTGTGACACCTGCCAGCGAGCAAAGGTGGTCAGGGCACCACCAGCAGGGTTGCTGGAGCCATTAGCCACACCGCACAGGCCGTGGGAAGTGGTGTCCATGGACTTCATCACAGACCTGCCGTCGTCCAGGGGCAAGACCGCAGTGTTGGTGGTGGTGGACCTCATGTCCAAAATGTGCCACTTTATACCGTGTGCCAGGGCGGTCTCTGCAGAAGAGACAGCCAAACTGTTTGTTGACCACGTATTCAGACTGCATGGCCTACCTTTAAGAGTTATTTCGGATCGAGGCCGCCAATTTGTTTCCAGGTTCTGGAGGCGGCTCATGAACCTCCTGCAGGTGGAGGTCAGCTTGTCAACGGCTCGGCACCCGCAGACCAATGGACAGGCGGAGAGGGTCAACGTCATTCTGCAGCAGTACCTGAGATGCTACGTCAGCCAGAGGCAAACGGACTGGGTGGATCGCCTACCACTGGCAGAATTTGCCTACAACAATGCGGTGCACGTCTCCACAGGGGTGTCGCCCTTTAAGGCCAACTACAGGCGCGACCTCAGATCCTTCCCGGAGAGGGTGGGGGAGGAGGAGGAGGAGGGCCCACAGGCAGAGGATTGGGCAGAGGAACTGGAGACGGTGCACCAGCAGCTCAGAGAACACTTGGAGAGGGCCAAGGAAGCATACAAGAAGGGGGCAGATCGCCACAGGCGACCGGGGGAGGTCATCAGGGTGGGGGACAAGGTTTGGTTGTCCTCGGAGGGCCTTCCCACCAGAGGGAGGTGCAAGAAGCTGGCACCCAGAAGGTTGGGCCCCTTCACGGTCACGCAGCAGGTAAACCCGGTGGCATTCAGGCTGGCACTGCCAGAGGACATGAGGGTGCACCCAGTGTTTCATAGATCGCTGCTGTCTCCGTACAGGGAAAGTAGCAGGTTCCGAGGCAGCGCACAGCCCCCCGAGGGAGGGGGGGAGAGTGGAGGCAGGGAGCCACTCAATGAAGCAACGGCCATCCTTGATTCACGAAGGGGGGTGGGGGGCCTGGAGTACCTCATGGCATGGGAGGACGCCCCGCCATCCCATAATGAGTGGGTCCCAGCCACCCAGATACAGGAGGAATTCTTAGTGGAAGAATTCCACGCCCTCTTCCCACACAGGCCCAAGCCCTGGCACATGGAACGGGAGTGGGAGGAGGAGGAAGCACAGGAGGGGGAAAGCAGTTCACCATGGAGATGGGAAGCAGAGTTTGAGGACACGGAGGAGGAGATATGGGCATCTCCGAGGTCCATTCAGTCAGGAGAAGAGGTGGACTGGCAGCAGATTTTCACCCCCACCAGCTCTGAGGCCACGGGACTTTTTGGGCTTTCCCTCTTCCCAGGAGGAAGGAGGGGGCCAACGGGACTGGGGGGAGGTGTTCACACCAACCGGCTCGGACAGCACGGAGTTTTTAGGCTTTCAGTCACCACCGACACCCGTGCAGCCTCTCGGGAGGGGAGAAGGGGCGCCTGGGAGGGGGGTGGATGTGAGGGGCAAGGGATATCGCGAAGCCCCTCCCCTCCTGAGTTCCAGCCCAGCCCCGAGCGAGGCTGAAAAGAGGGAAAGCTCCAGCTCAAGTGGGGAAACAGGAAGTGGTGTCCAAGGCTCTGGCAGGGTAGAAGAGCCATCGTCCTAGGTGGGACAGGAAGGGGGAAGGAAGGGGGGCAGACCAGTCCCCCCAACTCCGGAACTGCGCAGAAAGCGTCGGGGGAAGAGGATGGGTCTCCCCAAGTTGTTATGCTGGCGCAAGACGTGCCAAAAGCCACTTGGAGGTTCTGATTCAAGCTGAACAGATGTGTCTTTGTAAATAGCACTGCCATCAGCACTGTAAATACTCAGCACCAATAAAAGATAAAATGCAGAGCTGTGTAGAGTCGTTACTCTGAAGTAGCCTACTCCGGCCACCGTGACACAAACTATTGTAATCTGTGCAAATCAAAAGTTGTAAACAAATTCATTTAACTCCCATCATATTCCATTTACTTTCTAGGTTTATTGACTGAGTGAATACAGTGGTTTGGATGCTAATAGAATTTAAGTTAAAGAAGTACAGTACATAGAAGAAAGGCCTTCCCTGCCCCCACAGTCAGACATGGGTGGTTGAAAGAGGAAGGGATTGGAAAAGTGCCTTCTGTAAACTTCCTTAAGTTAACTTCTCTTAGGATATATTCCAGTACACTTAACTCCAAATATTTGTTTGAAATTATGTTTGCTTTCTATTTCCAAGCTTGGCTAAGACTTCTGCCTCTATTGTGCCAAAGCAACTTCCTGTTGCAAAATAAACAAGGTTTATCAAGAATCTAATTTCATCATATATACAGATTGTTCACCCCCCCCCCCAAAAAAACTGCCATGCTATTCCTTTCCCTCAAATAACCGTCTTTGTTCAATATGCCACTTCCCTTATTCTTTAAGCTCCTCTTTGAAACCACTTCTGCAACAGTTATATTTTGAAAAAACAATCTGCCCCCTCTGTTCCACAGGATTCTTCTCTATTTCACCTCTACTTCTGGTTACTATCTTCTGCTGCCCCAATCTTGCCTAAGAGAGTACAAAGCCCTGGCAAATCATCACTTTTATAGTCCATACAGCAGCAAAGATAACCATAGCATTACATTTTCAATAGCAATAGTAATGAGAAGTTATCCTACTACAGTACTAGAATTTTCTTGTTAAACTCCACGAGGGAACAACTGTTCCTTAAAAGCAACGTATTTCAGTTAAACTTGTCTAATGTTTGGAAACAGATCCCGATATATTTGCCTCCCACTTCTTCAATAGTAACCAGTGTATTTTCAACATCAGCTTATAGGTGGTGAATTCAAGAACCTTTTCCCAAAAGTAGAGTCTTGCAAAGAACATGAGTCACTTTCCCAGGGGCAACAATACTTGCCAATGTGAAACTCTTGTCCCCGAATGCCAAATTTTCAGCCTAGAAATCCCAAACCTCTAAAGTCTAAAGAACAAAATGTTTTCATTCTCTCTTCAGGCATGTCAGTCACTCCAGAATTCAGAGCAAGAACAGGCAGCATTGCCAGCCTGCCTGCTTTTGTGGCTCTCCAAGTCTGTTGCATAGTGACAGTGGCATGGCTTGCCATCTTGATTGTGTTTGCTGCTGCTCTGCTCTTGCAGCCTGTAAAACTGGCAACATCTTAAAATACAGACAATTCAACAATTCAATGACATTACCGGTTCTAAAGATTTTGGTTGCATTAAAGGCACTCATGCTTTCTCTTTATACTTTCAGAATTCACTAAGTGCAAAGCAGTTAAGTGCCCCCCCCCAAAGGGTTGGTGAACTTAAGCTCCCTCAGTATGGGTCTGTAGTAGTAGAATCACATAAAACACAGGTAGGAACACTCCCTTCCCTATACACCAGGGTTCAGCAACCTAAGACCCATGGGTCGGAAGCGACCCGCGGAAGTCGTTTGACTGGCCCACAAGCCACCCCCGAACTGAGTTGTACGCTGCGCTAAACCGGCGCAGTGTGGCGCAGGAACTCACTTCCATGGCGCCGGAAATTGCATCTGCTTGCGCGCGATCCAGCAGTTACAGTGGTGCTTCAGGTTACAAACTCCACTAACCCAGAAATAGTACCTCAGGTTAAGAACTTTGCTTCAGGGTGAGAACAGAAATCATGCTCTGGTGGTGCGGCGGCAGCAGGAGGCCCCATTAGCTAAAGTGGTGCTTCAGGTTAAGAACAGTTTCAGGTTAAGAACAGACCTCTGGAACGAATTAAGTTCTTAACCAGAGGTACCACTGTAATTTTCAATAGGTTAGAAGCCTCACAATCTGGCCCTGAGAGTGTTATGATGGAATCCTCTATTAACAAAGGTGCCTGTGCTCCATTTGGTCTTGTTTCATTGTAGGATTGTCTATTACTGAGATCCAAGGATGTGGACAAGGTTTTTGATAAAGTTTAGGCCAGGGGTAGTCAACCTTTTTACAGGTGAAACTCGGAAAATTAGAATATCGTCAAGAAGTGCATTTATTTCAGTAACACAACTTAAAAGGTGAAACCAATATATGAGATAGATGCATGACATGAAAAGCAAGATATGTCAAGCCTTTATTTGTTGTAATTGTAATTATTTGTTGTTAGGCGGGTCAATTATAAATGGAATGTAATTAATGAAATGTAATAGCGATGTTTATTTTGGTTTATTTTTGTATTTTTGTAACTATTTGTTTTATTACTGTGGAATTTCCAAAAGAAAGCATTTGTAAAAATTAAAAGAAAAGTAAATAATAAAAAGTTGCATTGCTGAAATAAATGCACTTTTCGACGATATTCTAATTTCCCGAGTTTCACCAGTATACCTACCACCCACTAATGCATCTTTCTTGATGGTAAAATTTCCTTACCGCCCACCAGTGCTCGGTGGAAGGAGGATTCAGCTTGTGCCGTAGAACCCCCTACCGCCCACCTATAATCCTGAAACGCCCACTAGTGGGCGGAAGGGACCAGGTTGACAACCCCTGGTCTAGGCAATCAACCCTTGCCTTTCATGGCTTATTACTTCTAACAGGGAGAGGCTGTTTGGCTGAGTACAAGAGGTTGCAAATTTCTCCCTGCATGAGGGCCTATGCTATTTTTAAAAAGTGGTTATTAGATGTGAACAATTATAGGCTGGCTACTCACTTCCCCACTTTTTGGATGAAGAAGGTCAGGTCAGGTCAACCCCAGCCACTTTTGGGTGAAACTAATTTTCTAGATCTGGGGTGGGAAATCTGTCACCCTCCGTGGACTCCAGCTTTTTCTTAGAGGTGTGCCTGGCAACCACATTATGGTCTTTTTTGGACTTTTTAATCTAATTGCACAAAACCTCAGTTATTGGATGGTATAGTATTATATTTTACAGGTGTTACATTTCAGGGAAAGTGTAAAAATGTGTATACTCTAATCACTTTCTTGGAACTGCACCTGTGCAACCACCCTTACTTTCTGGAACTGGTGCACCAAACAGACCTTACCCAAGCAAAGCAGAGAGCTTTTAAGCTCTCCATTTTATTTACTGGTCAAGTTCCGCTCAGTATGCAGGGTCTGGGATGCTTTCACAAGATCTCATGGGGATCTTGCAAGAACATCCCATTTCCTGTGTGCTGAGCGGATTTTGCCTAGTAAGCAAGGCAGAAAGTTTAAAAAGCTCTCCCAGTGCTGGGAAACCTGGTGCAAAAGGAGCTTTTAAGCAAGGTCTCCATTTTGGATGCAATTAATTTGCGGAAAATCAACTGGCTGGCTTTCAACTCACAATGTTAGAAATGTGTAAGTTAACTGCTTGCAAGATGCAATAGTACAGTTTACAAATACTGTTAATAAATAAATAGGTGTACTAAATTTCCTGATTTTGAATAACACATTGAACAGAATGTAACGTTTGTAGCAGCTGGGGCTTAACAATTTTGAAACAGACAACTTAACTTAATTACACTCCAACTAGGAAACCATTAAATCCTTAGTTTTGAAAAAGCAAAGAAAAAGACAGTGGCTGAATTATATCTATATCTAATCTATATCTATATATACCGGCAGAACTTCTGGATAGTTACCAATTCAAGGCAGGCAGGTTTAAATAATATGTTCCTGTTCTTGAATCTTTATGATAAAGTAAAATGCAAATCTTGGAGTAGAACATGATCAACACAAGTGAATACTGACCAATAAATAGTCAAGAGTAAAGTCATGGGAGTCATTCATCTTTCAAAATCCCTGCTAAAAATTTATCACTCATTTGGGCCCACCACTACAACGGCTAGATATTTCCGCTCCTCCTACAGGTTCAATACTGTACTTACATTGTGACTGTTAAAGCCACATTTTTATTGCCAATGAGTACTCTGCAATCTCATTTAGAAAAATCTGTCCTCTCCATCTGGATCAGGTCTGTTTTCTTGGACTGTATTTCTGTCTGTGCTAATAAAACATTAAACTGAAACAGCAAGAGCTGCAGCTCTGTTGGAAAATGTTATTAACCGTAAAAACTAGCTAGAAATTGTAACTTTATATACAAACAAAAATATTACAAAACATAACCTTGCCAATAAGCCCTGCAAAATTACTAGACTGATCTTTCAAACTCATTTGCTTTCTACACGTCAACAAATCTTCGTATGAGTAAAAAAGAAAGAAAGAATAGAGTCTAGTAAGTTTTTTAATAGGTAGACTACAAATAAAGAAGGCTGGTAAAGAAAGAAAGCGGCACTGCCGGCCTCCTTTGGCAGTCCACCTGATTTCTATGCTGGATGTGAAGAAGGAGATTTTGCCTCATGAGCATCTGGCATAGAAGCGCAGTGGGCACAGATTGTCCCATTTCTATTCTTAAATTCCAGATCAGGATTTCGTAAGTACTGTAAATTAAATGTACTAGTCAGTTGGTGAGCTATTACTAACACACACACACACACACGTTCTCATTTTGTATTTTTATGTTGTGAGCCACCCTGTGATCTTTGGATGTAGGTGGTATACAATTGTTGTTGTTGTTGTTGTTGTTGTTGTTGTTGTTGTTGTTGTTGTTGTTGTTGTTGTTATGTTGTTATTAACAGCAGCAGCAACAACCTCTCTCTCATACATGTTGTAAACTGCTTTGATATTTTTTATAAAATTGCAACATATAAGTATTTTTCCAAATAAATTAAAAGATAGTATCAGCTTGGCCACTCACCTGCAAAACTAATTACACAAAAAGCAAATTGGCAATACTGTATAAATAACAAACCTACCGCTATTATGTGGAAATAATTATAGAGCTAATATAAAAGGCAGTAAAATATCAATAGCAAAATTTGGGGGGAGTTTTTCAAATTGTTCACGATAATCCACAATTAGTCAAACAGAGGGACTCTGAGATGCATTTCTTTAGGTTTAAGATCAGTTTGTAAGCTGTTCTGATGCAAAAAAAAAAAAGTGGTTCCAACAGGATGACCTTTTCTAGCCTATGTACAGTATTGGGGTGGCAGGGAAGAAACTGTAGGCTTTGGTGAGGGAAAAACTACGTCAATGGAGGGAGTTCCTCCTATATATGCAGCATAGAAACACAGTGGGCTGAAAGCAGTAATATTGAGAGCTCCACTGCAGTCTGCTGCATTTCCAACCCACGTTGTTTTTTTACTACCCACCTTTTACTCATTAGATTAACTGGCAAGAGAGGAACATGATGTCCTGTCTATCCTTTGTGAGCACTTTTTAAAGGTAAAAAGGAGATTAGTAAACAGATTTGGAGGCGAATAACTTTCTTTGGGAAGTGGGGAGGAAGCATACAAGTCTGAGAGTTATGCAGTTAGAATTTCTTCTCATATTTCAGCTCCACATGCATATATTAGCTGGCAGAAGAAAGAAGCATATTAGATTATTGTATTTTAATATTCTGTTGTAAGCCACCCAGAGTGGCTGGGGAAACCCAGCCAGATGGGTGGGGTATAAATAATAAATTATTATAATATAATATTATATTATTATTAAAGCAAAGGGATTGACTTTCCAGCTTGACACACTTTGTCTAAGCCACCTGACCTAGGCATTGGAGTAATAGCAGCTAGGAACTCTGTTAGAGGAGATTCTCCTGCTTTAATAAATACCTTAAACCTAGATGTTGTTGCACTCCAACTCCCAACAGCTCTAGCCGGGATGGCCAGTGATCAGGGATGTTACAAGTTGTAGTCTAACAACATCTGGATAGCCATGGGTTCTTCACCACTGCCTTAAATATTAGAGGTTATGAGGCTGAACTTTGCCAAGACAGACAACTTCTTAGACTACCATCTCAGTCTCACATGCACACCCTATTAAGAAGCATATAAGAGCATTATTACAGTTTTAGTGTCGCCAAATTGAACTCTGGAAAGTGAGGGAACCAACACACACACAAACCACCTTTTACATTTGCATATGGCATTGGTCATTACTGACCTTTAGGTTCCCAGAAGCAGTACAGTAGTAGTAATAATAATTCTATACACTAGTCTATAGTGATATCTAACACTAAAGCAGTTATAATTATTGAGTTATCTTTGTTTTTGTTTTTAATTACATGTTTTGCTTTTTATATATTGTAAACCGCCCTGAGATCAATGGGTATAAGGCGGTATACAAATTTAATAAATAAAAATAAAGCAACATACTGTGAATATACACCTAAAGAACAGATGGTACAAGAAGCAGGGGTGAAAAGTTATCCTTTTCATCCTTTTGAACATTGTTCCTCTTACAAACTCACCACTGTTTTGTAACTGTGAATTTTATCAATAGTCTCCAAGTTGCATATGTGACGGGCAGGACTTCATTGCTATTGTCTCTAAACCAGTCTGCTCAAAATTCTCCTCTTCCTAAACTTGGGTCCACAGTCAGAAGCTAACCCACTGGAGAGACCTGTCAGGAGTAAATATGGACAATGGTACCGGTATCTAATTGTATGGGAAACGGCCTTACTAGAAAAGCTAACCAATAAACTGAAACTGACACAGGGACAAGTAGAAGAGGATGCCTTCACCCCAGTATGGCTCCCCCTTATCACATCACAGCCCAACAGTGGTACCTCGTGTTAGGTACCGTACCCCTTATGAATGCGGTGGGTTATGCGCTTCGCTAACCCAGAAGTGGAAGCCCCTTGTTGCAACCTTTGCCCTGAGATGCGAGCAGAAGTCGTGCTCTGACGGCACGGCAGCAGCGGGAGGCGCCATTAGAGAAAGCGCGCCTCATGTTATGAGCAGTTTCCTGTTACGAACAGACCTCCGGAATGGATTAAGTACATAACACAAGGTACCACTGTACTGTACTCAACACTAATGTCTCACAACAAATAGCTGAGAAAGACTGTGCAACCTGGAAAAAGAGACAATGCAGGTACTTTGTAAACCAAGAAAATCTTTAATAAAAATAAATTAAAAAAAGAAGAAGCTGACCCACTACAAAACCAAGGCAAGCTAGAAACAGAATGCAGGGAGTTTCAGATTGTATTTGGTATTCAAGATAAATTCCATGTATAACTGAGGACAAAGAGGGCAAAGCTTCAGACTTTCTCAACACTTCCATCTACTCTTTAGTCTATTCTGCTTATAGATTATAGATGAATAAATTAGATTTAATAACTGAATGTACTTGTCACTCAGGATACAAAAGCTACATTCATAAATTTGCCCTGGATCATATGCTGATGCATCCAATACAATTGAATATTTCAGGGTGTTGACATACCAGAATGAAAGTAATATGGGAATTTTGACAAGGGAATCACTCTTCATGGAATGCATAGTGAAGAAAATGCTTCTTGCATTGGACTAGAGCAGGCATCCCCAAACTGCGGCCCTCCAGATGTTTTGGCCTACAACTCCCATGATCCCTAGCTATCAGGACCAGTGGTCAGGGTTGATGGGAATTGTAGTCCAAAACATCTGGAGGGGAGGGCCGAAGTTTGGGGATGCCTGGACTAGAGTATTTACAAACTCATAAGAGAGAATATATTGTTATCAGCTAACGGCAAGAGTAAAAAAAGTATTTTGCTATTCCTGCTCCATGCAATCCAAACTGATGTCCAGCATTAGAGGAGACTTAGCATGAGGTAGAACCCACAACTGTTCTTACCCATCAACTTACTGATGTGACCTTTCTCCTCTAGAGTTAACCAACAGCTGTTCCATCATATTGTTCCTTCTTCTTTGCAGTTTAGTGAATAAATACAGGTGAAACTCGGAAAATTAGAATATCATCGAAAAGTGCATTTATTTCAGTAATGCAACTTATTATTTTTTATTTTTCTTTTAATTTTTACAAATGCTTTCTTTCGGAAATTCCACAGTAATAAAACAAATAGTTACAATAATACAAAATTAAACCAAAATAAACATCTCTATTACATTTCATTAATTACATTCCATTTATAATTGACCCACCTAATGACAAATAATTACAATAACAACAAAGAAAGGCTTGACATATTTTGCTTTGCATGTCATGCATCTATCTCATATATTGATTTCACCTTTTAAGTTGCGTTACTGAAATAAATGCACTTCTCAACGATATTCTAATTTTCCGAGTTTCACTTGTGCATCTGGGACTCAAGGGGTATGTTGCCATTTTTTCTTCCCACCCCAAATTAATTGATAGCTGCTGGGGCAATACATCATTTGAACACCATGTCAACTTTTAATTAAGTGTACTGGTTGGGTTTAGTGGAAGAGGGGGAGTATCTACTACCATCGGCTGATAACCATGACACTGCTCACACGTACAGGCATGGGAGGCTCCTAGGTCCATTGAAACATATGTACATACAGTAGCCAAATGAGATTTAAGGCAACAACAGGCTTTTATTTCCAGTTACAACCTTGAAACCATTATGTGTACCTTTCTAAGTATTACAAAAGGCTACTGTGATGGGTTCTATGGGGGCTGATCTTGATAATGGCATGAAAACTTCAGCTTGTGAGAAATACCGTATTTTTCACTCCACAAGACACATTTTTCCCCTCTTAAAAAGCAAGGGAAAATCTCTGTGCATCTTATGGAGCAAAGCGAGAGCTGTGTGCAGCGTTTAAGTCTTATGAGAGAACCAGGCTAACATAAGGTTGGATTCAGTATAAGGCAAATCGACCTGTTTTTAGGAGGTAATTTAATTATTGTTTGATTTTATACTAATGTTATATATTTGATGTTAGCTGCCCTGAGCCCGACTTTGGCCAGAGAAGGCAGGATATAAATAAAAGTTGATGATGATGATGATTATATTATTATTATTATATGTACCTGCAAATAAGTCCACAAGAATTACTAACTCACACATATCAGAACTTCATTCCAGTGAAACTAGACATGATGAGGGAAGCCCAGGGGTACTAATCTCATGTTTCCATTGTAAGGCTTAAAGTAGTGCAGTTAACAATTACCTTGCCTACTGATTCTTCTTTTAAAATTCAAGCTACCTGGCAGTTTTTAATTCCCCTACTCCCAGCCAGGCTCTGACTGAAACAAGTAGTAAGGGTCGGCAGCTTTGGGGTGCATCTGCAGAAGACAATCAGCAGGCAACTGAAGGATTAACAGCCCTCGCCACTGTTAGCTCTCCCTTGTGAGAGCCCCCTGTCCCTAACACACTCATTATCTAGGCAAGTCACACATTTGCTGATAAAAAATTGTTCCTCCCAGAAATACTACAATGTTTTCTAATGCAAAAGGCCACACCCAAGACAAAACTAATGTTATGTCTTTCTACTGCAAAAATGGAACTGACTACCAATAATGAGCATTTTAAAATCACATCTGTTCACAGAAACAAACATCTGCTTGCAAAACAAAAGCAAACACTTAGTGTTAATCACAAAAGTAGCCTGTTAAAGCTCATCTTTCATTGTATGCATGCTCAGATGCAAAGTGCAAGCCATTCTGTTTTACAAATAAATACAGGCTGCAATCCTGTGCACACTTGCCAGTGCCTGCAAGTACGGTAAGTTCTAACAAACAAAGTGGATATTACTTCTGAGTAAACAAGCATAGAATTGTGCTATATGGCTGCAAAGCTACACACACTTAGCTGCGAGTAAATGTCACTGAACACAGTGTGACTTCCTTCCAAGTAAAGATGAGTATGATTGCATTGCACAGAGATGATCCAGTCCAATGCTTATTTCCTCCCCTACTTTCCTCCCTCCTGCACATACAGTGCTATGCACTTGCATTTCTTCATAGAATATGGACCAGATTCTTCCTTAATTAAAGAAAGTACAAACAGGTAAACCAAGCAGGAACAGGACTTTAGCCCAGCTCGGACAAAGTCAGTTTCCAATGGGGAACAGCTGCTTGAGACAAAAGGAACACATTGCACAGAAACAAAAATGCACACAAGTATATTTCTTACCTGGCAAAGCATACACATTCAGCAGTTTTCCAAAGGTTGTCTGTTGAAGTTTATTAACCTAATTAGCATTATTTAAGACACTACCATTGTTTATACTTAGTTTACATTGTCTTTGATTATTTCACACACCAGTGTTCTTACGTTAGATATTACCACAATATTACCAAAGTCACTCAAATATTTGTGTGTGTACACTACCATCTTTAGTATTAAGTCACTCTTCAAGGTCTTTGTCAATTTAAAAAAGGGCTTTTTCATGACCTACAAATACATGCACTGAAGTGCCAAGAAATACAGTAAGTTAAACAAGGCAATATTCACATTATTAGCCTCCTCTGCTCTTCACAAAAACAGCGGTATTTCACTAGGCAGATTTCTGGATATAACTGTTCTACTTGGGAGCTATAATAAGTCTGTTTCAAACAAATATTCTTACAAAGCATACTTTGTAAAATATAAAACATGCTTATGAAACAGCATTAAAGAGATTTACCCCTCCTACAGCAGCTCTACTCATTCTTGAGCTTTGTAACGATGTCCACAAAGAATAACTGCTGAAATTATGCAATTTGTTTTTCAAGTCTCATGATTACTCAGGGATATAATTTTAAACCAGGAAGCTGTGTGGCTTTTTAATTATGTACAAACACATTCATTGACAAAACAAATCTGCCTTAGGTCAGTGTATCATGAGGATGGTGTCCCCTTTCTAAAGCTCAATACACTGGCCTCATATGTTCACAAGTGACAAATTCCCATCACAACAGTGAGCACCAGACTAGTACCACAACACCAAATGCAAGAAGGCGGCAAACGACACTTCTCCCCTGCTAGCCTGATTGAAACCGCTTGAGTTGCTTGCGTAGGCGCATGATGCACACACACTCCAAACAGTAAGGAAGGGGTGGTGGCTACAAACAGCTTTGCTAGTAAACCGCCTAAACCCTAATTTCTAGTGTTTCTTCCAACCTCATCGTGCAGGGACCAGGGGGGAGGGACAGGTAAACATCACAAAGTAGAAAGGGAATAGAGGGAGTCGCAGGGTCTGGGTCTCTTTCATTCATCCCAAGCAGCTCTTCCCAAAAGGAAGCGCTAAGAGGGAATGCGGAAGGGGCAGAGGAATGGGGATCCAGGAAGAATGGAGGCACAAAAACAGGATGGGAGGAGGGAGAGAACCCACAGGTTGAGAGGATCCAGTGAACAGGAAAACAAGGAGGCCCTCACACGATAGACAATGGAAATATGAAACAGGGTGCAAAGAGGAAGCTAAAAAGGTTCTTCATACAGGATGCCACTGGGCTGGGGTATGAGAAGGAATGAGTCAAAGAGAATGGAGGATAGGGGACTAGTAAAGGGATACAGGTGGTGGAAACAGGGTGTGTGGATCTGATGTCCTATACAGTCTACACATCAACAAAGACTAAAACTGCAGCCATGACCCTACTGAATTCAACAGGACTCATTTCTGAATATACATGGTCAGGATTGTGCTATAAGGCTACAATCCTGTGGCACCTACCCAGGAGTAAGCCCTGCGGAACACAGCAAGTCAACGAATTTAGGATTTGGGCGCAACACAGAGAAGCATCATCTTCTGTTAGACTCTCCCCACAGTAAGTTTGTCTTCAAAGGTGCCCGCAAGACTAGCCTTTTCTCTATCTCCGCAACAAAACTCCTCTGGAAATACCTTGCAAGGGAGAAGACAGTGAGAGGAAATGGCAATTTCCTCCTGAAGAGAAAGTACCGCGTAGACGTGTATGTGTGTGATACACGGGAGTGAAGGCGCTCCCAGAGAGAAGAGGAAACTCTCAACTGCACAAGGTGGTTGTGTATTCAAGGGAAGGGGAGACTATACCTGGCAGCCCCGAGTCATGGTTAAGATTCAGAAATTGGGGTGGGAAAGAGGGGCTGAAGGGAAGGTGCACCCAGAGCAGGAGAGACGGGCAGGGAGAACCACCCCACCCCCCCACCCCCAGAAAAAAGCACATGGTGTATGAAAAAAGGTAGGTGCAGGTGGGTGGGAGTGTGAGGCGGGGGTCGGCCTTTCAGGATGCGGGAGCCTGAAGCGCGCAAAGGAGCCGAACAAACGCCGAGCCACGCGTGCCTATTTGGAACTTTTGGCTCCCCCCCCCCCCACACACATGAGGGGCGCTTCCCTGATCCCACCCTTCTCCCGCCCCGAAAGCCCAGGCAAGTCCGTCCGTCCCGTCCTCCCTTTCCCCACCTCCGGGTCACTCACCTCCGTCTTTCCACGCGTGGACCGGAGCCCGAGGCGAAGGAGTCGGGCGACGAAGGGCGAACCGGGCGAGGGGCGCCGAGGCCAACGGAAACCGAAGCCCAAGACAGGCCCCTCCGCCCGACGGCAGGTTGGGTCGCCCGTCGCCCCCCCTCTTTGAAAATTCCAGCTGCGCGCACCCGCTCGCGTTCGCGCTCCCTCTCCCGCTCAGCGTTCCTCTGACAGAAAACGAGGCGCGAGCGTTCTCTCTCTCTCTGTGCGCCCCCTTCAGCTGACGGAGCCACGGTGACGCGCGCGTGCTCGCGCCCAGGCGGCGGTTGGGTCCCTCATTCGGGTCCTTCCTCCCGTCTCTTTCTGTCTGTCTATCTGTCTTGTGTCTCTAGGCTCCTTTCTCTCCCCTCCCCACCCCGAAAACAAACAACAAACAAACCGCAGGAGGAAGCGAAAGCCGCGTGACCCCGGATGTGGACAAGGAGGAGGAGGAGGAGGAGAAGGAGATAGAGATGTGTGTATGTATGTGAGTGAGAGCGAGAACGGGGAAAGCCCACATATACGAAAACACACACACACGGGAGCGCGCGCCCATGCACAAACAAGACCGGGCTTTCAGTGCGCACGCGCCATTTTCGGCACTGGGGATAGGGGCGGTGCTTGGCATGACGCAGGCGCGCTGGGCGCTACCTAAGTCTGACCCGGGGTTGAGAAGGGAGAGTGAGTGTGAGAGAGAAACTGGTAGCCTTTTTATTGTAATGACCCGTATGTTTTTAAATAAAGTGTGTGTGTTAATTCCATCAATGTTCAATTGTTTTTAATGATGTTATTTTAGACTGCTCTTATTTTTTATCCGTAAGCCATGCGAGTCCCTGTCATAGAAAAACATGTTAATAATCATCCTCATCATAATAAATATTAATAATAAATATTAACAATTGCAGAGTGGTTTTTTAATAGTATTTATTATGCTTTTATACCGCCCTTCGTCTGCAGATCTCAGGGTGGTTCATAACTAGGGTTGCCAGACTCAATAGAGCACAGGACTTCTGTGCCTTTAATTGCCCTGCTCTCTTTTGAGTCTGAAAACCTTAAAGAGAAACCAGCAGACCCTTTGTTTAATTTCCAAGCAAAGGGTCTGCTGGTTTCTCTTTAAGGTTTCCAGACTCAAAAGAGAGCAGGGCACTAAAGGCACAGAAGTCCTGTCCTCTATTGAGTCTGGCAACCCTATTCATAACACAAAAATTTTATGTTCTGATTTCATTGCCAGGATGATAGTAAACTGCATAACCACACAGAAAGCAAGCGGCACGAGAGTAGGGTGTTCACTTAATAATACTGTTATATATAAAATCCTGGCAGCATTTGTGCGCATGTGAAGGACCACTGTCAGGAGGAAATCCAACAGGCTTGGATCTGGCCCTTTGCTCTATCTCTGGCTCTGAAGAGCTGCACCTGCTGATCTTGTGCCTGTCCCTCAAAGTTGTTACTAGGGAGAGAAAAACAGTTGCCATCACCTAGAATGCTTAGTGATGCTTCTGCTGTAATGGTGGGCGAGGGCACTCCTGGTGATAAAACTATGAAATGGGTATAACTGACCCATCCTGTGATGCGGCATATCAGATCACTGTCAGTTTGTCCCTAAAACAATTCCTTTTGTCCCTAAAACAAACGATTCCTTTTGTCAGGTGGGGCCAAACTCTCGAGGTGAATTGGGGCAATTATTTCTGATTACTCATCATCTGATGTAGATCAGGCACCCCCAAACTTGGCCCTCCAAATGTTTTGGGACTACAATTCCCATCATCCCTGACCACTGGTCCTGTTAGTTAGGGATGATGGGAGTTGAAGTCCCAAAACATCTGGAGGGCCAAGTTTGGGGATGCCTGTTGTAGATAGTGCATGGTTACTCACCAAATGTGTACCTAATCCTGGAAAATTACAGAAGAGCAATGGGTCAGTTTCTCTGGCTGTTAACTTGGTTAGTGGTTCAAGCCCATTCCTGCATTGCAGGGGGTTGGATTAGATGACCCTCAGGGTCCCTTCCAACTCCACAATTCTATGCTAGCAGGCTCACTTGCTATAAAGACTGGTATTACTGGGTTGTTTCTTTTCCTAGAACCTTCAGAAGCAGAAATCATATTGGGGGCAGCTGTTAAAATAAGGGGTGCTGCTGAAGGATGGCAAGTGATCGCTGCTTCTTTGGGCATGCTTTGGGTAGACTGCAGCTATTATAATTTCTATCTACGATTCAAGAATGAAACAAGTCTGCACACTTGCCTCAGTTGGTTAGAGCATGGTGCTGATAACACCAAGGTTGCAGTTTCCATCCCCCTATGGGACATCTACATATTTCTGCATTGCAGGGGGTTGGACTAGATGATCCTCAGGGCCCCTTCCAACTCTCTGATTCTATGTTCTGGACTGTCCCTATTCAGAGACAGTATGCCTTGGAATAGCAGGTGCTAGATGAACAACCATCCGCTTCTCATAGAGGCATCTGACTAAACAATGTTGAAAACTGGATGCTGAACTCAATTGTCCTTTGGTCTGATCCAGTGGGGCTTTTCATACGTTCATATTTATTTAGAAATATATTTAGCTCGCTGTTCACCTTAATGATGTCGTGGTAAGGACTATTATGAATTATTAGTCAAATAAATAAGAACTAGCCAGTCAATATACCTTTGGGGAGTCTTATGAAAGTTGTAACTTTTGTCTTCCTCAGTGTATGATATTCAGAGGCCTGCAGTAATGGCAGTTCCATTTGCCCACTTAGCAGTTTGAAAGCACGTCAAGTGCGGGAAGGTAAACGGCGTTTCCGTGCGCTGCTCTGGTTCGCCAGAAGCGGCTCAGTCATGCTAGCCACATGTCCCGGAAGCTGTCTGCGGACAAAGGCCGGCTCCCTCAGCCAGTAAAGTGAGATGAGCGCCACAACCCCAGAGTCGTCAGCGACTGGACTTAACGGTCAGGGGGTCCCTTTACCTTTTATTTAAGTTATTATTGGTCTGAGGTGGGGAACCTCAGGTCTGGTATCGAATCTGGCCTCAGGTCCCAGATCATACCCAGATCTGCCCAGAATCCAGATCATACCTTTCACCAGTCCTACTCTACCAACTCCTCGCATGTTTTTGTCAGGCTAGAATGTCCTGAACTGTAATTTGTCTTGTCTACCTGGATGGAGATGTGTCGCTAAATGGAAACATTTGGCTCTTTATGGTTGGAATGTAGTCTACTGTAAAAGGTAAAAGTCACGGCTATTCTTCTGCCCATTTTGCCTCTAGCCTCGCCCTCCACTGGAATGCAGCCGCCCACCTGATTGCTCATGAGGAAAGGTGGTTTCCTGGCTATAAAAGGTTTCCGATCCCTGTCCTAGATATGTACACTATGATGCAGACATTTATTTAACCCTTTAAAAATGTACCATTGAAACAAGTGATCATAGCCATCTCTTTTGGTACTGAATTCCATAGAGTTAACCCCGATTGGAGGCTTCTTAAGCATTGATTACCACAAGATAAAACTGCAGGTGTGAGGGAATTGTTGGTAGACTTGGGGGCTTTATGTAATTTGGACTGAAATCCTATATGTATAACACTAGGAGAGCTTGTGGGCCAGAGAGGTCCTTATTTTGTTATTTTAAAAAACACAGTATCATTTTAGGTTGCTAGAATGGTCACTCTTATTCACTGGTACTGGACCTACCAACCTGTATTCCAGCATACGCATATTCTGTGCTGCACTAAAAGCCAGAGTTTTGTACTGAAAATAGGAACATTTGTTTACAAAAATAATAATTGCAAAATGTTTTCTGGAATTGTGAAGCTCTATTTTAGGCACATTTACTTGGAAGGCAAATTCCAATGCAAACATGCATAGGATTGCAACCTAAAAAGCCGATTTTCTGCAGATGCACAGTAAGGTAAAAGTACCCCTAATCGTTAGGTCCAGTTGTGAACGACTCTGGAGTTGTGGCGCTCATCTCACTCTATAAGCCGAGGGAGCCGGCGTTTGACCGCAGACAGCTTCTGAGTCATGCGGCCAGCATGTCTGGCAAACCAGAGCAGCGTACAGAAACGCCGTTTACCTTCCCGCCGGAGTGGTACCTATTAATCTACTTGCACTTTGATGTACTTTCGAACTGCTAGGTGGGCAGGAGCTGGGACCGGACAACAGGAGCTCACCCCGTCGCGGGGATTCGAACCGTCGACCTTCTGATTGGCAAGCCCTAGGCTCTGTGGTTTAGATCACAGCTTCAGATGTACTTGGCTTGCCTCCTACCCCTTGCAAACGGAGCACGTGGGGTCAGGTATAATAAGGATGAGTTCTCCCATCACCTATGCCTTTTGGGGGTCATCTTAGCTCCCATTGAGACACATGTCAGGGGCTATCAAAAGGCTTTTGTGAGGCCTTAAGAGGAACTACAGTATATTAATAGCTTATTAATTGATACTTTGAACTAATATTTCTAATAGAAAATAATTACACACTAATTGTTACGGAATATTTGAAGATGATATTCCTTCTGGGTTCGCCTTCTTGAAGACTCTAGACACCACTCGCCACATGATTGGCGGCATTAGCTATGTATTTTCTATTAATTGTGGGCAATCACATTTGGTCACTTCATTCACAAACCCTCACTAGTAAGAAACTAGGGAGTTATTCATACATAACTCAAGTATAGTGTGATCTTCACTGCTTGCATTTGCCTTCCTCTAGAAATAAATCTTGCCTCTGCTACTGGGTAATGCTTCCTGCCTTTCCAGTTCTAATTGATTGCTGCCATCTAGTGATGTACTGTTAGGACTCATTATTTTTGTTATGATGATTTTCAGAGTTATGTTAAGTTGCTGAATTGCAGAGCAAGGACATCAGGAGGGGCGAAAATGGCTGCATAAATATACTTAGCATTTAGTAAATGGATTTCAAGTGCCTGAAGCACTTTATTTTTTTCAGTAATCATTGGAATAGTCTATGACTTTATTATTCTAGCCCTTAGAGGAGACTGGCAATATATGTGTGTGAGAGGACTTCTATAGTCCTTTAAAGCATAATATAGGCAGTGTGCGGCCTGTAATCTGTATTGTGGACTCGAAGGAAATTTTCTGCATGGGCATGCTTTCAAATGAGGGAGTTTATCTCCATCTGTCCTC
The DNA here is from genome assembly GCF_965207765.1 of Zootoca vivipara. Taxonomy (NCBI): domain Eukaryota; kingdom Metazoa; phylum Chordata; class Lepidosauria; order Squamata; family Lacertidae; genus Zootoca; species Zootoca vivipara. Next base: position 86,495,453 of record NC_142588.1, on the reverse strand, counting down.
TTTACACCATTATTCTAAAATCTTTTTATTATGTTTTCTCAATTTGTAACAAAAAAAGAAGAAGCCCTGTGTGCTTTAGCTTTTCCTTCTAGGAGAACCCGTTCTTTTAAGATGGGCTGACCACCTTAGTTGAATAAGGCTTTGTTGTTGTTTAGTCGTTTAGTCGTGTCCGACTCTTCGTGACCCCATGGACCATAGCACGCCAGGCACTCCTGTCTTGCACTGCCTCCCGCAGTTTGGTCAAACTCATGTTCGTAGCTTCGAGAACACTGTCCAACCATCTCGTCCTCTGTCGTCCCCTTCTCCTAGTGCCCTCAATCTTTCCCAACATCAGGGTCTTTCCCAAGGATTCTTCTCTTCTCATGAGGTGGCCAAAGTATTGGAGCCTCAGCTTCACGATCTGTCCTTCCAGTGAGCACTCAGGGCTGATTTCCTTAAGAATGGATAGATTTGATCTTCTTGCAGTCCATGGGACTCTCAAGAGACAAGTACAAGTAGATTCAGAGCTGATGAAGTGGCTGGGCCAAAGCAGAAAGGTCGCTCAGTTGCGGATATGCCTGGAAGCGAAAGGAAAGTCCGATGCTGTAAAGAAAAATATTGCATAGGAACCTGGAATGTAAGAACCATGGATAATGGTAAGCTGGATGTGGTCAAAAATGAATAAGGCTTGGCTCAACCCAATTGGTTGTACAGGAAGCTGACTACAGGAGTACAATTCTAGAGGTTCCAGGCTAGTTGGGAAGCCTCTAAAGACCCCCGACTCTTGGAACAACAGGTTTTCAGCTGTATGGTAAATTGTGTCCCCAGCTTTTACAACTGCGCCACAACTGCACAAGTAGGTCAGCAGTGACCATTCACTATTATGGAACAGCAAAAACAGCCTGCTATTGGGAAAATACTTGCACAAATACCGTTACCCTAATTTTACGTCCTTCTCTCCATCCAGTTGTATGGAAAAGGGACTATAACTGCACCATGTGCAGTGCGATTTGGGAGAGGGTCATTGCTCTAATGGGGGGGGAGGGGAGAAGATATGGGGTTCCTTAATGACCCCTCCCCAAATTTAGCCAAATTATTACCTGTTGCCTTCTAAAAACTAAGGCAGCCGTAACCACAAAAGGTAGGAGGGCCAGGACCCCACCCTTTTAGTCTGAATACTGGAAAAGGGACAACAGATTTATTAATCTTCACTTGGGGGAGCACAGTAGCTCAAGTTATATAGAGTTATAAACACAATCCTGCACGTCTTCTCAAAGTTACCCCACTGAATTCAATGGGGCTTACACAAAGGGAAGCAGCAGTACAGGGTTACAGCCTTAGCTGCAACTCAATGTCACTTCTTTTACTGGGGAGCGAACAAGCCCCACTGAACTCCTGCGTAAAAACGCACAGGATAACCCGGCGCAGCTCCACAGTCCTATGCGCCCATAATTTTGGGGGAGCAAATTCCAAACGGGTTTGCTCCCGAGGGTTGGGTCATTATCCTATGCCTCGGAAGTCAGCGGGGCTTCCTTCTCAGGAGATACCCCTAGGACCGCGCAGATGCGAAGCGGCCAACCCCTTTGGGATCTACCGCTACGCCGCCGCGCAACCCTACTGAGCTTTTGCTCCCCAGTAAGCGGGCGGGAGAAGAGCCTGCAGCAGGTCCCTATTAAGACGCCACCAGGAAGTTTGCATGCTCCGCCCGGGCTTTGCTTAGCGGCTGGTGGTTCGCAAGGTCCAAACGGGAGAGCAACCGGAGGCACAGACGCGATCGAGGAGCCGAGCGCATCCTCTCATCCGCTCTCCTGCGCAGGGAGAGACTCATGATCCCAGGGAGAGACGTGACAGGGCAGTTTTCCCAAGTCTCCTCCCCTCCCCGGCTTTGCTCTGCAGTCACTTCCTGCAGCTGTTTCCATCTGTGTCCGGTTATGCTGCTCTCCCCCCCACCCCCACTCCACCGGCTTTCTCGCCCCTCCACCGGTTCTCTTCGTAGCCCCTTTAGACCTGGCTTTTTAAGTTATAAAGGAGGCGCCACGAAAGCTTTCCAGATCCCAAGCTCGGGGATGCGGCGCGCGCCTGGCCGGCTCCATCTCTGGGGAAATCCTTGCAGGAGCCTCCTCTTTCCTTCCACCACCAGCCTTCGGGAAGCCGGTAGGTCCATCGTCATGTCCTCGTCTCGATGTGCCTGGAATAGAATAGCCGGGGAACCGGCATCTAGAGCAGCTGCGACCCTACGTGCCCCATTGGACAAAGTGGGGTTGACTTGCGTGTATGCCTTAGGACAGGGCTGTGCATGGCTTCGTTCAGCGTTCTGTGCCAAGCTTCGTTGCACACTTCTTTAGGGGCATTTTGCAAAAGGGGGGGGGGTGTTTTCTTTGCAATGCATCGCATTGGATACTGTGTGTGCCTGGCGTTGGATGTGTGATCTATAGCACCTCTAATATGCCTTCTAATAGCCAGATACTGTACTTGCAAGCTGAGTACCGTATGATGATGGCAGTCAGAAGCATGCACTATCCCTGTCATAGCCAGCAACAGGCAAAGTCTTATCCTCCAGGAATTTGCTTTTTAACCCCCCCCCCCTTAAGCGAATGACTTATCACCTCAAGTGCAAATCCCACACTTTAAGAAGGGTAATAAAGGCACATAATATTTTAGTTATAAGACCACCCGGTGTTGCATCCTTTATATTTTACACAAGGGGGAACTGAGGATAAGGGGCCTGTTCAACGAATCTGTGGGCCAAACCAACACTTGAATGCTGGCTTTAAGCACAGTAATGAGCCACGTTTGCATCTCTGGAAAATCTCTAGCGCTTCCAGCATTTGCCCATGTTCCCTCATGCATTTGCTTGATTTATTAGCCACCAGAAGCATGTTGGGAAAAGGTCTACAAGACAGGATTCTCCTTGTGCCTATATATATTTTTGTTTTAGTTTGCCTTTTTTAATGCTGCAGGTTTTAATCAGCAGTGTAGTAGTGGGGGGATGCAGGGGATCAAAGCCCTGAGACTTTTTTTTTCCGGAGCAGGAGTGATGATGTCACCAGTTGGAGCTCCTGGATAATCTGAGGTGCCCTCCTTGCTCCCGCAGTTGAACGAGGTAATAGTGAGGCTTTCAAGTTTTTTTTCCTGGCTGCTTTAGCATAGAGGCGAGGAAAAACCAGGTAGATAGCGACGCGTCTTTGCAGTATAGTTTGTTTTTCTAGTTAAAAGCTAAATGTTGCGTTTCACTGGATGAATAACTTTTACATGGAAAGCTGCCTTATATTAAGTCAGATCATTGGCCCATCTAGCTCAGTGTTGACAACACTGACTGGCAGCAGCTCTCCAAGGTTTCAGACAGGGAGTCCCTCCCAGGTCTACCTGGAGACATTAGGGATTGAACCTGTGCATGGTGCATAGTTCACAAAGCTTGCAGACCCTCCCAGTGTTTCTATTTTCCAGGGACAGTCCAGGATTAACAGAAGCCACCCTGGTTTCTGATTTGATCTCGGAAGGTCCTGCTTTCCCTATTTTCATCAGAGAAATGTTGGAGGGTATGGAGTTGTTCGAGCCCCAAGCCAAGAAGATAAGTAACTATACAGCCTTTAGAAGACATCTGAAGGCAGCCCTGTAGCGGGAAGTTTTTAAATGTTTAATGTTTTATTAGGTTTAGATATATGTTGGAAGCTACCCAAAGTAGCTGTGGCAACCCAGTCATATGGCCGGCGTATAAATATTATTATTATTATTATTATTGAATAGGACATACCTATTTACATTGGAGAAATGTTGGAGGGTATGAGCTTCACCCAGCGTATAGTTAAACTCTGGAACCAGCTCCCACAAGAGGCACGGCTCTAGAGGAAGATTTAGATGAATTCATTGATGATCAGGGTATCATTGGCTCTCAGAACAATTCAAAGGTTGGTGCTGACCTTTAAAGCCCTATATGGCCTCGGCCCTTTACATCTCCACCCCCATAGTTCAGCCCGGGCACAGAGGTCCAGCTCCAAGGGCCTTCTGGCAGTTCCCTCACTGCGAGAATGAAGTTACAAGGAACCAGGTAGAGGGCCTTCTTGGTAGTGGCACCTGCCCTGTGGAATGCCCTCCCTTCAGATGTCAATGAGATAAATAACTACACAACTTTTAGAAGACATCTGAAGGTAGCCCTGTATAGATTTTTTTTTAAAAAAAAATGCTTGGCATCTTATTATGCTTTTATATGTGCTGAAAGCCACCTGGGGTGGACAGTATAAGAATAACAAAAAGAAGAAGGTACAATAACTATGTTCTCCCTCCACTGTTGGAGACAGTATGGTCTGAATGCCAGTTGCTGGGAATCATGAATGGGGAGAGTTCCTGTGGCTCTCAGGTCCTGCTTGCTGGCTTCACACGGGGAACTGGCATCTGGCTCACCAATAGGGAGGAACTGATTGATGAAGTGGAAGTGCTCAGAAACTTGGGAGGAAGTGATTATGTTCTCCTGGGTTTCAGGATACAGAGGCAAGGAAAAACTGAGTGTAGTCAGACATGCACTCTAGATTTTAAGAAAAGCTGAAGGAGCTACTGGGTGTGATCCGCTGGTCAGAAATACTCAGTGAGAAGGGAGCCCAAGAAGGATGGGAGTTTCTAAAAGGAGAAATATTGAAGGCCCAAATGCAGACAATATCAACAAGACAGAAAATTGGGAAGCAGGATAAGAGCTTGAAGGAGCTGGGTATGTTTTACCTGGAAAAGAGGAGACCAAGAAGAGATGGGATAGTCATCTTCAAATATCTTAAGGGCTGTCACATGGAGATCATGCTTATTTTCTCCTGCTCTGGAGGGTAGTACTCAAACCAATGGCTTCAAGTTGCAAGAAAGGAGATTCCAACTAAACATTCAGAAAAAAAATTCTGACAGTAAGAGCTGTTCAGCAGTGGAACAGACTCCCACGAGAGGTGGTGGACTCTCCTTCCTTGGAGGCTTTTAAGCAGAGGTTGGGTGGCCATCTGTCATGGATGCTTTAGCTCAGATTCCTGCATTGCAGGGGGTTGGACTAGATGACCCTTGGGTCCCTTCCAACTCTACAATTCTATAATTTAATGATATTGATAATAATTATTTATTATTTATACTCTGCCCATCTGGCTGGGTTTCCCCAGCCACTCTGGGCAGCTCCCAACAGAATATTAAAAACATGATAAAACATATAAGGAAATCAGCCCTGAGTGCTCATTGGAAGGACAGATCATGAAGCTGAGGCTCCAATACTTTGGCCACCTCATGAGAAGAGAAGACTCCCTGGAAAAGACCCTGATGTTGGGAAAGATGGAGGGCACAAGGAGATGGGGACGAGATGGTTGGACAGTGTTCTCGAAGCCACCAACATGAGTCTGACCAAACTGTGGGAGGCACTGGAAGACAGGAGTGCCTGGCGTGCTCTGGTCTATGGGGTCATGAAGAGTCGGACACGACTAAAAGACCAAACAACAACAACAAAAACATCTAACATTAAAAACTTCCCTAAACAGGGCAGCCTTCAGATGTCTTCTAAAAGTCAGATAGTTGTTTATTTCCTTGACATCTGGTGGGAGGGCGTTCCACAGGGCAGGTGCCACTACCGAGAAGGCCCTCTGTCTGGTTCCCCGTAAGCTCCCCAAGTGTTGTTATTGTTGTTGTTGTGCATTACCTGACATTTTCAGGAGCTAAAATTCTATTTTTTGGTTTTCTGAAAGCATTTGTGTGATTCTTCATCAAACATAGTCTTACCAAGCTAAATGTTGTCCAGTCACAAAGATAATAGCAGATTTGAATTATTCACACCCCAAACCATATCTTTATGACCCCTCACTAAAGAAATTGGCAGGAAATTAAATTTCACCCCCTTAAATAACACCCTACTGTTGGATGCTCCTGTCTTAATTGAACTTCTCTGTGTTTCTGGTCCAGAGCTGCCATTGGTCTCCTGTCGTCAAAGGAAGTGATGCCAGAAGTTCTCTTGACCAATGATCCTCTTGCAGCAAGCTGGATTTCCTCCTGCTCCTCCTGAGAGGCTTCCATCGCTTCCTATGTCAGTGGGCGCCAGGCCTGCAGCCAACTTGCAACTATCGCCACAGAAACATCTCGGACTGGGGCCGTCCTTGCCACTCGCACAAGATGAAGACCTTGCTACAGGGGTGGAGCAGGACCCTGTGCTGGAGGAACTTTGTAAGCCTTTGTGCTGCAGGCTTTGTAACGTCACGCTGAATTCTGCGCAGCAAGCCCAGGCTCATTACCAGGTGAGGAGGAAGTTGTGAACAGCAGCACTGCACACCACCAATAAGAATAAGAATAATTTTATTATTTGTACCCCAGCCACTGTATGGGTTGCCCCAGCTGTATGGGTTGCCCCACTGTATGGGTTGCCCCAGCTACTCTGGGCAGCTTCCAACTGCAAAGGCATAATAAAACATCAAACATTCAAAAATTCCCCTGTACAGGGCTGCTTTCAGGTGTCTTCTAAAAGGCCAAAAGTTGTTTATCTCATTGACATCTGCTGTGAGGGCATTCCACAGGGCAGGTGCCACTACCGAGAAGGCCCTCTGCCTGGTTCCCTGTAACTTCACTTCTTGCAGTGAGGGAACTGCCAGACAGCCCTCAGAGCTAGACCTCAGTGTCTGGGCTGAATGATGGAGGTGGAGACACAGCACTTTGGAAGGGTGGAAAAGTTCACCTGGTGACACTGTGATGTCAGGTGATGGCCAGGTGGGTTGCTCCACCCACCTGTCTTACTTGGCCCATGATGGTCAAGGAGATAACTGGCAAAATTCAGTTCCTGACCCCTGGTGTAATGTCTTCAAAATCAGATCAAATGTTACTTCTGACATGAACTCACTAAGCGGCCTTAGGGAAGCCCGAGTCTTCCTGATTTGCAGTATGAGGATTACATGGCCTGCCTTAAGGATTACTATGTGAAGTGCTTGGAACACACAGACATGCTATGCATTATAATAATAATAATAATTACCAGCAATAGTAGTGGTAGTAACAGTAGTAGTGTTGCATTCTGCCTCTCGCAAGAGAATGAGCCGCTATGTTCCCTAGGCCTCTTTAGCAATGCATCTTTTCTGTCTAGCACAATTGCTCTCCACTTGTAATACCGCTGACCTCCGCAGTCAGTTGCACAGCATAAAAGGAAACATCCTAAAAGAGGTTGTGTGTACAGGTGCATTATTGCACAATGTGAGGCATCTTTTTTGGTGCCTGAAAACTACAACCAAAGTGTGTGTGCAGGATTCAGGTAGGTAGCTGTGTTGGTCTGACACAGTCGAAATATATATAAATGTTTTTAAAAATTGTCCAGTGGCACCTTAGAGACCAACTAAGTATGTTCTTGGTATAAGCTTTTGTGTGCATGCACACTTCTTAAGATAAAACTGGGTGTGCAGTTTTACATGTTCAGTGGGAGGCTGTTTATTCAACCTCTCTCTCTCTCTCTCTCTCTCTCTCTCTCTCTCTCTCTCTCTCTCTCTCTCTCTCTCTCTCACACACACACACACACACACACGTGAATTCAGCCCCTAATAAATTAAGTGTGGTGTAGTAGTTAGAGGATTGAGCTAGGACCTGGTAGACAAGGGTTCAAGTCTCTACTCAGCCATGAAACTTGCTGCGTGAACTTGGGCCAGTCACTGTCTCTCAGCCTAACCTACCTGCAGGGTTGTTGCAAGGATAAGCAGGGAGGAAGAGAACCATGTTATTATTTATTAGTTATTAAATATGTATATTACCCTTCATCCATAGATCTCAGGGTGGTAGCGCTGGGCAATACCTGGTTTTCAACTTTGTGATATATCACCAGCTAAACATCACGATATACTGATAGATCACAATGTCTGAAATAAGGATGGAGCTATGCAGAGGCATTGGCTGACTTCACCGTTTCCCTTGCGTTGTGATTTTTGCATAGCAAGCGCACACCATGATTTGCAATATATTTCCAGGTCAAAGTTATGAAACCAATATCATGAGACGTACTTGAAACTGGTTTTGGACTATATATTGCCCAGCCCTAACACACATCATGGTTCACGATATATTGCCAAATCAAAAACTATGGAACTGATATCACAATATGGACTTGAAACCGGTTTTGGACAACATAGCAATATATTTCCTAGCCCTACAGGGCGGTTCACAACACCTAGAGCTCCTTGGAAGAAAGGTGGACTATAATAAACAAACAAAATAGGATTGCCTATTAAGTGAAAAAATTCCTAAAATGCTGATGACACCCACGTTGTGCTGATGAAGTTAAAGAACCTTTCCCCTCTCTTTTGATTAATATTGACAGTTAAGGATTCCATCGACCTTCACAGTAAACCCCACCTGCAGCCGCATTTTCTTGTCGCAAAGCTATATGGCTGCCCATGAAAGCTGTTAATGCAGGCTCTCTTTCCAGGGTAAAAACCATAGTAAGAAACTCCGGAATTACTATGCTGCCAACAGCTGTCCAGCTCCTGCCAGGATGAGCAGTTCCCTTGAGCCGGCCACCCAACCGGTGGTTTCCCTTCCACCCCAGGTGAGTTAGTTGTATGAAGGTTTTGCTTTGCGTTCCACAGTGTGTGCGTTCCACAGCATGTCGACGCAGAAGTGCGTTCCACTGAGTTCGATGGGGACGTGCTCCCTGGCCAGTGTCTATGAGACATGTGCTTTTGTGCATGCATGTGCCTCATTCCACACAGTCGGAAGCAGCCATGCCTCTGAATACCGCTTGCTGGAAGACACAGGAAGGGAGAGCGCTGTTGCTCTCAGGTTCTTCTTCTTCTTCTTCTTCTTCTTCTTCTTCTTCTTCTTCTTCTTCTTCTTCTTCTTCTTCTTCTTCTTCTTCTTCTTCTATTGTTATTCTGTTTTCACAGTGGGCAATGTGATACCCCTGGGAAACCCTCAAGCAGGACCCCACTCTGGGCGGCTTCTAACAGCAAAGTAAAATACAATAATCTATTAAACATTAAAAGCCTTCCTAAACATGTTGAATGTTGAGCCAGATGGGGCTCTTCCTGTGTCCTTATGATGTATTTTTTAAAAAGGTACTTGTTTCTCTGCTCTGCTGAAAGCTGCTTTGGTTTTCCTACAAAAAAGCAGGTTTTGGTGGGAGTTGAAGATTACAGTAGCCGATGAGGTCAGCCACTGGGGGGAGACAATTTCTTTTGTAAATTTTTTTATTAGATCCTGCTGTAAAGCCCTTGATCACTCTGATTGCAACCGTTTCCCCCATCACATAGAAGTAAATGGGAGCCATTCATGCTTATGGGCACCATTCATGCTTATGGGTGACTGCAGAAAAGTGTAGGTGCAAAAGAAATTGCCAACCAGAGTTGTTCACCAACGATAAACCAGCACACAAGCAGTAAAAAACAAAATTATAACCACTTAAATTTACATTTCCTCTAAACACTGTTAGAAGCCAGTATAGACTGTACAGTGACTGCAACCTAGCATAACTGTAATATTTAAAAATTGACAACAGTACCATTTCTGTAGCCCGGATCTTAATTGGCCATTAAATGCGAAAGCAAAAAGGTCGTTGAGGTTCACTAAAAAGCACTGAGGGATGGGGCTTGTGCTAAGGGGCAGGTTGTTAAGGCCTGTTTAAATAGACTTTGGAATGGGGCTTGGCCAACATTGCACGGAATCGATTTCCACAGTTGTGGAGCCACCACTGAAAAGGCCCTGTACTGTGTGCCTGTCAGACCTGGAGTCAGACATAGGTCAGTATGAAAGACACAGGGCTCCGTTATCAGTGAAATTAATTCTTTATCCAACAAAACAGCATATACCTCAGCAACACTTCCCAGTAGGTCTTTATGGAGCAATTGTCAGGAATGAAGGTACCCCTTTTTATGGCTCCTCCTCTCCCAGATGTTTCCTAAGCAGTCTCAAACTGTGTCTGCGCACCTTTGGTCTCTTTTCAGCTCTCCTCATTATTCTGCGTGTTTTGGGATACTGGTGGGAGGGGAGCTTGTTGCAGCAGGAGAAGGAGACTCCCTGGATTCTTCAGCAGTCTGTTGACCCTCCTCCTCTGCTTCAGTCTCAGAGTCTGAACTGCTCCCTGTCACCGTCTCTTTCTGCCCACTTAACCCTGTTATCCCTCCATTGTCCAGCACCTCCTCCCTCCAATCTCCTCTCTTAAGTGTCCCACCACCAATCCCCTGACTCTGAGCCTTCCTCCTCTGGGGGTTCCCCAGCTGGTGTCTCCCATCACTCCTCTTCATGCAGCCAGTCCTTGAGAATGCCCACCAACTGAATGAATAAGTAGAAGAACATCCGTTTTGCAGAACGAGCCACGTTGGCGTGCCTTAATGCCTTTTCCCCCTTTCCGACCAGGGCGCTTCCTCAAAACCAGGAGGGCGGGTGATCCTGGCCACGGAAAACGACTACTGCAAATTGTGTGACGCTTCATTCAGTTCACCGGCCGTGGCCCAGGCTCACTACCAAGGGAAGAATCACGCCAAGAGGCTGCGCCTGGCTGAAGCTCAGAACAATGCATTCTCGTAGGTATTACTGAACTTCTTTGAGAGTGAGGGATTGTGATTGGAATGGCTTTTGCTAACCTTGTCTGGTGACGCCTGTAAAATATATCTCCACGTTGTCTTCCCACACACCCCTGCTCCTTTCTTCTTCTTCTTCTTCTTCGTCTTCGTCTTCGTCTTCGTCTTCGTCTTCACAACATCAGGGAGTCATCAGAAGTGATGGGCAAAAGGAAGATACGGAAAGTAGGGAACGAATACAAGATGATGCAGAGCAGACGAAACGTCTATGCCGTCCAGAGTAACACAGGTACTTCCCTAATTTGCATCCTATTCAGTGTGTTTTACTTCTAGCTGAAGCTAGAGACCTCCTTTTGCACAATAGCAGAGCCAGGTTAGGGATGAGAGACCTTGTGATTCCAGAATCATTGCAGCCAATTACCAATTCTACATCCAGAGCTGAAGCTGTAGCCTGGGACACAGCAAGTGGGAGGTGTCCTAATAGGGCTGGGCAGGGACCCCCCACCCGCTCTGTGGCCCTTAGATCACAGCAGTTTATCTCGTGCTGCTCCCCAGATCCATCCCCAAAATAATTCAGGGAGGAGTCGGGCTAAGTTGTTGTTGTAGGGACGACGACACTTTAAAGGCTGACATTCATTACAACATAAACTTTGGTGGGTTATAGTAATAATAATAATAATAATAATAATAATAATAATAATAATAATTTTACCCCGCCCAGCTGACTGGGTCACCCCAGCCACTCTGGGCAGCTTTCAGCATATGCAGAAACATGATCAAACATGCCACTGTGGCGGCAAGAACATTAATAGCCCCAAAGTGGAAATCATAAGAGGTTCCTTTGATAGCAGAGTGGCGGACGAAAATGTTAGATTATATGGAAATGGCTAAACTGACCTACAGAATTCGGGACCAGGACGATACGAGATTTCAGAAAGAGTGGAGTAAATTTGTAGAATATGTAAAAGACAATTATAAAGATATGAAGACACTAGCGCGATTGAGATAAACCCTTCATCCTTGATATTAAGTAAAATTAAGAAAATGCGCGAGTGGAATGAAATAATTTACCTGCTTGGGGGGGGGAGGGAAGTCAGGGCTTGGCAAAGCCATTTGTTGTATAGTTGTTGATTATGTATTGTATGTGGTTAAAAAATTGGGAAAAAGAAAATAATAAAAATTTATTGGAAAAAGAAAAGAAACATGATCAAACCAAACATTTAAAAATTCCCGATATAGGGCTGCCTTCAGATGTTTTCTAGAAGTTGTGTAGTTCTTTATCTCCTTGACATCTGATGGAAGAGCGTTCCACAGGAAGGTTGCCACTGCCGAGAAGGCCCTCTGCCTGGTTCCCTAGACGCACAAACGGTTAAAGTTTATGCCACAATCAAGTTTATTTGTTTACTTTCTCAATTTCTAGCCCATCTTTCCCTCCAAGGAGCTCGAGATGGTATTTCTGGTCCCCTCCCTCCTAACAACCCCACAAGGTAGGGTAGGCTGAGAAATTGACTGACTCGAGGTCACCCAGAGGACTTCGTGGCCAAGTGGGGATTTGAACCCTGGTCTCCCAGGTCCTAGTCCAACCTGGCTCAGTTGTATATTGTTTTGGCTTCAACAAAGAGGTGACACACTCAGCTACCCCTCTGGGAAAAAAGCAAGCAGTAAACCAACAGCCAACATGACATGGAGCCCATGCCGCTTGCTTCCTTCTCGATGGGTGATGATTGTGGGTTATTTGAAGGGTTTTCAGATCCTTACAAAGGATGGTGTGTGCAGGTTTTCAGGCACACACACTTAGAATCATAGAGTTGGAAGAGACCACAAGGGCCATCCAGTCCAACCCCCTGCCAAGCAGGAAACACCATCAAAGCATTCTTGACATATGCCTGTCAAGCCTCTGCTTAAAGACCTCCAAAGAAGGAGACTCCACCACACTCCTTGGGAGCAAATTCCACTGCCGAACAGCTCTTACTTTCAGGAAGTTCTTCCTAATGTTTAGGTGGAATCTTCTTTCTTGTAGTTTGAATCCATTGCTCCGTGTCCGCTTCTCTGGAGCAGCGGAAAACAACCTTTCTCCCTCCTCTATATGACATCCTTTTATATATTTGAACATGGCTATCATATCACCCCTTAACCTTCTCTTCTCCAGGCTAAACATACCCAGCTCCCTAAGCCGTTCCTCATAAGGCATCGTTTCCAGGCCTTTGACCATTTTGGTTGCCCTCTTCTGGACACGTTCCAGCTTGTCTGTATCCTTCTTGAACTGTGGTGCCCAGTAGGTCTGACCAGAGCAGAATACAGTGGTACTATTACTCCCCCCCCCCCACACACAGGAGGATCCTGTGTTACATGGTATTGATTGTTGCTCCTTCACAAGCAACTTGCACCGTGCAGAGGTGTAGTCCAATACTATCCCTGGTCCCCAAGGTTGATGAATGCTGCCCAGGCATTGTGAGATAGATGGGAAGAGGTAGGAGAGGAGTGCGGGCTTGGTGGTGGGGAGCCAGGGAGAAATTGGGGCAGGAACGCATGAGAAACACTAAAGAGAACAAATGTTCTTCTGCAGGGAAGGTAGCAGAGGCCGGAGTCTTGTATTTCTTTTTTAAAAAAAACATTTTCTTGTGCCTTTTGGCTTTGCGAAGGCTTTGTCCTGAGGTTTCCAGAGCTTAAGAACCTGGGCAGTCAGTGCTGCAGAAAACGTCCACTAAAGACTTACTTGTCTGATTTTGTCTCCCCCACCCCCCATGACCCCTGTCTGTCTACCTGTCTTTGCCCTCACAGCATCCAAAGTTTGCTTGGGTATGTCTGCCAATTAGTGAGCCTTGGTTTCTCACTCCAGAACTTAATTTGCCATCTGCCCTTCTCTGATGCTGCTCAGAGCGGGGGGCAATTTTCTGCTCCGTTTCCTTGGCGTGAGGCCAGGTCATTTGACTCCTGCCACATTGCTCCTGGATCCTCTTCGTGTTGCCGTCGTCCTGAAAGAGAGAGCTGGTTAGCCACCCTCCAAGGCCATCTGCTGTGGGAATCCTTTTCACCCCCGGCATTTCCGGAGCGGAATTTTTAATAAACAATCCAGGAGACAGACAGTTTGTTTACTTGTTTTGAGTAGGTCAAGAGGTGCTTTAGCTTTGTCAAGACGTAACTGAAATATGTTTAGAAAGCTTTAGGCTCATTGGAGTGATCTTGGTTGAATTGCATGGATTTATTTGAGATTTCTAGGCTACCTTTTAGGACCATCCCTGTAATATTGCTAAGAATAGAGCCCCTGAAATGAATGGGCCTAAGTTATTCATTCATATCCTTTATTTTCAATGGGTCTGCTTTGAGTAGGACTAACATGGGATAGAACCCAATGCAGAATTAAAGTCAGAACAGGTTGGATGGCCATCTGTCATGGATGCTTGAGTTGAGATTCCTGCATTGCAGGGGTTGGAGTAGATGACCCCCAGGGTCCCTTCTGTCTCTACAATTCTGTGATTCTATGAGATACTACTACTACTACTACTACTACTACTACTAATTTATTATTTATACCCTGCCCATCTGGCTGGGTTTCCCCAGCCACTCTGGGCAGCTCCCAACAGAATATTAAAAACATGATAAAACATCTAACATAAAAAGCTTCCCTAAACAGGGCAGCCTTCAGATGTCTTCTAAAAGTCAGATAGTTGTTTATTTCCTTGACATCTGGTGGGAGGGCGTTCCACAGGGTGGGCGCCACTAGAAGGCCCTTGTCTGGTTCCTTGTAACCTCACTTCCTGCAGTGAGGGAACTGCCAGAAGGCCCTCGGAGCTGGACCTCAGTGTCTGAGCTGAACGATGGGGGTGGAGCCGAGACCATTTAGGGTTTTAAAGTCTGCACCAACACTTTGAATTGTGCTCAGACATGTAGTTGGAGCCAATGTAGGTCATTCAGGACCAGTGTTATCTGGTCTCAGCATCCACTCCCAGTCACCAGTTTAGCTGCCGCATAGAACGCAAAAGGCCATAATACATCACAAAATATTTTTCCTACCTGCATAGAGGCTTCTTGTAGGCAAGGAGGCTGAAACAGTGTCTTCTTGCTCACCGGACGTGCCTGATTTATGTCCATGCCCGCTTGTTGTCCACAAATATGTAACATGCATAAAACCCACTATGCATAAGACAAATGACACAATGAATAAAAGGTAAAGGGACCCTTGACCATTAGGTCCAGTCGTGACCGACTCGGGTTGCGGCGCTCATCTCGCATTATTGGCCAAGGGAGCCAGCATACAGCTTCCAGGTCATGTGGCCAGCATGACAAAGCCGCTTCTGGCGAACCAGAGCAGCACACGGAAACAAGGTTTACCTTCCCGCTGTAGTGGTACCTATTTATCTACTTGCACTTTGATGTGCTTTCGAACTGCTAGGTGGGCAGGAGCTGGGACCGAGCAACGGGAGCTCACCCCGTCGCGGCGATTCGAACCGCCGACCTTCTGATCGGCAAGCCCTAGGCTCTGTGGTTTAACCCACAGCGCCACCCGCATCCCTATAGACCAAGCCAAATCCAAGAATTGATCTGCAGGACCCTTGGGGTCCCTTCCAACTCTACGATTCTATGATTTTTGTGTTTCTTATGTTGTACTTGTATGTTGTGAACCGCCCTGAGATTGAGGAAGGGTGGTATATAAGGTTAATAAATCAGCATCAACAACATATGGTGAGGACAAGATGCTGCACCATGCAGATGGTCGTTTGACCTGATCCTGTGCCTGGACTTTTTCTAATGTTTTTGGCCAGTGTGAACTGGCCCTAAGACTTCTCTCTGGCAGGACATGAATGGCTTTTCCCTTCCGCTCCCTCCCCTCTTCCTGCAGGCCCTTATTTCAACCCTCGCTCCCGCCAGCGTATCCCACGTGACCTCGCCATGTGCGTCACCCCCAGCGGCCAGTTCTACTGCTCCATGTGCAACGCTGGCGCCAGTGAAGAGGCCGAGTTCCGGCAGCACCTAGAGAGCAAGCAGCACAAGAGCAAAGTGTCTGAGCAGCGCTACAAGAACGAGATGGAGAACCTTGGCTACGTACAATGAGACAACGATTCCCGCTGGCTCCTCCCTCCCTCCCACCAGCCCTGATGGAGGGGGCAACTTCTCTTGCCTGCTGCTTGCCGTTCGCCCTGCTTTTTCTGCTCTGTGCCTTAGGAGGTCTGCTCTCCAGCGCTCTCTCTTCCTCTCTCTGTGTGTGTTTTAAAGCACCTACAAAGCCAGCGGCGGAATAGGTGAAGCAAAATGTTTTTAAAAAATTTGGCACACGAGTATGCGCTTCAGGATGCCAAGTTTTCCATGTTGTGTTTGCTCATTCGCTAAGGCTCAACCTTGCCTTCTTCCCCCTACCCCTATGCTCCCCTTTGCATGAGTGGTCTTGGCCTGGGAAACACCGGAACCACAAACAGGCAGGGCGCAAGTTTTGCCCTTTTCTCTCTTCTTCGCCATCTTTTTCTCCACCCTGCATTCCACTATAGCTGCAGAAGGGGCAGTTATCCACAGTGCTGCGCCAGGGGTCATAGCTCCGTCGACAGGCCAGAGCGCAATGGTAGAGCGCACCCCTTGCTAACAGGAGGTCCTGGCTTTGAGCCTGTGCACCTTCAGTTGCATCAAAGGCTCTTGGGTACCAGGGCTGGGGAAGACCTCTGCCCCAAGGCCTTGGCGAGCTGTTCCTATTAAGAATTGCCAATACTGGGCTGCAGAGACATAGTTGGTATAAGACATCTTTGTTTGCAAAGATTCTGCTGGTGGGCATAGAGAAGAGAGGAAAACCTAAAACTCTTCAGGGCAGTTTGGGTAACTTGCTTAGAAAGTAGATATGGGGCCAGACGTTTATCTCTCCCCCTCCAAAGCCAGCAAAAGCCTATTGTCCCCATGGCATTTTGTCACCGTTTCCTTTCATACCCATTGCCCTCCCCTCCAACAAAGTTGAAACCAGTCATTTTTTAAAAGGGGGTTGGTGTTCCAGGTGCATAGGTTTTTTGGTTTTTTTTACAGCATCCAATGCAAAATGAAGTATGTGAATATCCCAGTTTCAGTTTATTTGGTTTACAAACCATAAACATCAAATACAGTGTAGGGCAGGCATCCCCAAACTCAGCCCTCCAGATGTTTTGGAACTACAACTCCCATCATCCCTAGCTAACAGCACCAGTGGTCAAGGATGATGAGAATTGTAGTCTCAAAACATCTGGAGGGCCGAGTTTGGGGAAGCCTGGTATAGGGTTATCAAGACAATGTAATGTGAGGAGGGGGAGGGGGGGAGAAAGACAGACAATATGCATTCATGCAAATTGTGCCTTTTGAAAGGAGAATATAACAAAAGCCACAAGCGGTCACAAATGGTTAAAAATGCAGGCAATTTTTGACGTGGAGGTAATATGAATTTGAGCCATTCCACTCGCAGAAGTGGGAGGGTGTTTTGGAGCACACAATTCCAAACCCCTGACAGTGGATTGGGCTGGCCTCCCTAGCTTACATGTGACAAAAGGATCCTAGTCATTTCAATACATTTAACACTGAAAGCCATTCTAAAGGTTAAGCCTACTGAATACCTGGCGTCTTTTACTTCCCTTCAGCTTCATAGCTGTGGATGAGTTTTATTTCACACTTTTCATTTGTACTACTACTACTACTACTAATAATAATAATAATGGGAAATGATTTCCTCCGGATCGGAGGGTACTATCTCTTTTTAATGTATAAATTTCAAACATTTACAAATTTAATACAAAATACATATTTTCCCATTTATATTCATTTACCACTTGACTTCCCCTCCCCCCCTCCATGGTTTCCCCATAATTTCTAATGTTGCTGCATATTTTGATTATTCTGTGTCCTATCCTTTTCATTTATTGCCCAGTACATATTTACTGATGTTTTTCATTCAAATCCTACTTGCATTTTTACTCTTCAAATATTCTGTGAAAGGTTTCCAGACCCCCTTATAGATGGCCTCTTCTTGATCCCTGATTTTCATAGCTACATTTGCCGGTTCGGCATATTCACTCAATTTTAACGGAAGGTGCTATTTCAATAAGCTCTAGAGGTGGAAGGTAGCCCTGAACAAGTTCATAATTTCACAATGATGGCCGCCAGCGATTGGAAGCATGGCGTTTGTGAGGTTTATGCATTGCCAGCCGTAGCCGGATGAATCTGTGCTCAATTGGAAGCATCTGACCTTGGCTGCTGGAATAGTGACAGATAGCTGGACATTGCCTCTTGTCTCAGGCATGCTTGCAATCATCATCTTCCTTCTGAAGTCTCATTGTTTAGGGGAGTTGGCATTCCCTTTCCTTACATACTGCCAGCTGGGATTGCATGCCTATTCGGCTGCTGAAGAACAGAAGGTCCCGTGACCTTCATGGATGGGTGAAACCACTCCTAAATTTTGTTGCTTAGCAGATTCATTTAACCGAGAAATCAACAAGTGGGGTTGGGTTGGCAGCTCAGTGGCAGAACATCTGCTTTGCATGCAAAAGGTCTCAGGGTTGATCCCTGACATCTCCCGGGTAGGACTGAGAAAAGAGTGCCTTTCCAGTTGTTTCTGGACTATGATTCCCATCATCTCTGACCACTGGTCCTGCTAGCTGGGGATGATGGTAGTCCAAAAACACCTGGAGACCCAAGTTTGGGAAACCCTGATGTAGACAATACTGACCTACATGACCAATGGTCTGACTCTGTCTAAGGAAGCTTCATGCATTAATATGAGTTGCCATGCTTTTGTTTCTTGAGTTCCCGTGCATTGCTTTGGTACTTCCCTTTAAATATTCTCTCTCTCTCAAAACCCGCAAAAAGGTACATCTCAAGAGACAAGGTGCTGGTCTGCACAAAACAAAAGGGACGGACTGGAATGTAATAATAATAATAATAATAATAATAATAATAATAATAATAATAATAATAATAATTTATTTATTTATACCCCGCCCATCTGGCCGGGTTCTCCCAGCCACTCTGGGTGGCTTCCAACAAAATACTAAAATACAGAAATCCATCAAACATTAAAAGCTTCCCTAAACAGGGCTGCCTTGAGATGCCTTCTAAAGGTCTGGTAATTGTTGTTCTCTTTGACCTCTGGTGGGAGGGTATTCCACAGGGTGGGTGCCACTACCGAGAAGGCCCTCTGCCGTGGACTTTACCACTTCAAGTCTGCAAGTGGGGGAATTGCATTCTCGAATGCTCTCTGCCTCTTTAACCCCAGACTCCTTGCAGGCAGTAGACTTATGCAACAAGGAGAAAGGCTCAGTGCAACACTCTCTCTGATGTGCTGATTTAGTGCCTGCAGAGAACCTTTCAAATGTAAACAGCAGTAAACAAACAAACAAACAAACACACCTCCCCCTGCTGTGAATTGGCACAGGTTCTGAATCCCACCGCTTCAGGTTTTTAAAATAATGTAAATAAAAAAGGCTTGTGTGGCACAAGCCCTGCCCATGCTCCTCTTTTTGTATAGCTTTTGGACCTTCTTGGAAAGGAAAAATGCATTTTTGCCATGCTCTTTTATTTATTTATTTTGACTTTTAGCCCTCTAGTTTTATGGATCCGGGCAGGCAGCAGTGTTCCCCTTTCCCAGTCCCCTGTTTTCCATCATTCCTGTGTGAGCACTGTGAGGTAGGCACTCGACTTCAGAGCAGGAGAGTTGATGACGCAAGGAGAGCTGCCACTTCTGCAATCCTCTTGATTTCAGTGGGGAAGTGTTATGTACTGTACCAGTTGCTAATTTGGCCAAGGGTATAGACAGCCAGATCCTATGCATGTTGGTTCAGAAGCAAGTCCCAATGGGTTGGATGGGGCTTAAACTCTCAGATAAATGTGCAGACGACTGCAAATTCAGAGTGTTCATGGCTGGCTGGGATAGGAAGGTTATTTGGTTTGCCATCCATCCATCCATCCATCCATCCATCCATCCATCCATCCATCCATCCTCTGCTGATGCTTCTGTTGGTTTTAACCCCTGTTTAATTTCAACTCTCTTGAACAACCATAGCTTTCATAGCCTCAGAATTTGGGAGAAAGGGCCTTTGTGCCGTCTTGTTCTTTGCCCCAGTTTGTCCTCTGGTGTTCAGCTTTCCAAGAGGCATGAGTGGTCTGTTACAACTGATCCCTAGTGGGGAGGAAGAGAATTTATATTTCATGAGGTCCATACTACAGTGGATTCCATTCAGGAAAAGAGAGATGAGATGAGACTGCATGAAACCAAACCTGAGAGCCCACTTGAATGAGTAGTGGTGAGCCAGAGACTGGTTTGTATTTGTCTTGAAACTCTGTATTTTTAATTTGGAACAGCACATCTCTGTTCTGAAATATATGGTTTATGAAGGGCACTGTTCTGAAAATAGCAGATCTTTTGCACAGGCCCACCTGATCTGAGCATCTTCTGTCTGGATTAATAAGGGTGGTGGTGGGAGAGGGAGGGGGGAAATAAGTGGTTTTCTTAATGGCCAGTAAATTGATTGATATTTGCTGCTACTAATCTGTGTTCCCCCCCCTATTTATTTGGTCATGCTGACCACTGAGGAGCTAAAAGATATTTAAGCCTTTATCCTATATGTTTCATTTAATGTTTGTGTCATTAACCTTGAAGGTATCCATATCATTCCTCTGGTTTTTTTTTTAAAGTTCTCATCTTACTAATTATTTATTATGTTGACATGTGTTTTTCCTCCCTGCTCTCCTCCCCCAATATGTGTGTTAGATGCAAAGATGAACTTTTCACACCGTAGAACCTCAGATGATATGAACCTCCAGAAATTGGAAAGGAATTGTCAAGCAAACATTCCCTGCTAATAGCAACCAGTCATTTGGGGTAGGAGTGATGTGATTGCCCATGACTGAGGACCACTCATGATATCAGAACTTGTGATTTCATCCTCATGGGAAATGGTGGGGCAGAGCTGTTTTGACATTGCTGATTTCCCCATGTGTGTCGCGTGTGTATGCATATATCTGCCCATTCTCTCTTACAGCTCCTGACCATCTCATGTTGATCTCTTATTCAATATTACTTTTGCAGGTTTCCTTCATCTTGCCTCTGCAAAATAGAAAATAGTGTGGACGGGTATTCACATGGATCTTCGTTTCATGGCTAGGGTGGGCAAGTGCTGTTGTGATGCTGGCTTTCTGATATCTGCAGTTAACAAACCGGGGACCAGTTGCAAGAATGCATGGCCCCTCCAACTCTCCTCCAGTTAAGTGACAACACACTGCTTAACTGCTGTGAAGAGAGGAGGGGAATTTGCTTTATGGAGGAGTGGAACGCTTGAGAAACAAGTACATTCTCCCAAGGCTTGGACCTAGTCTCTGTAAATGCAGTTAACAAGGCCAACGTTGCATCTACACTGGTCCACAGATACATCCTTGCAATCAGTCCCAGGACCCATCTCCATAACTGACCACACCTTGCAAGGATGCTTTATCAAATATATGAATGAACTAGTGTAATTCAGTCCGTTAAGTAAACGGGCGCTAGAACATCCCAGGGTTCGGAGAAGTGCTTGCGCAGCGCTTCTCTGAACCCCGGGATCTGTCCTTCCTGTCGGCGGCAGGGGGACAGGTATGAAGGAGGAGAAAGCAGCCCTTTCTCCTCCTTCCTTCCTCTCCCCCAGCCGCCGACAGGAAGGAGACATCCTGGGGTTTGGAGAAGCGCTTGCGCAGCGCTTCTCTGAACCCCGGGACCTGTCCTTCCTGTCGGCGTCAGTGGGACAGGAATGAAGGAGGAGAAAGCAGCCCTTTCTCCTCCTTCCTTCCTCTCCCCCAGCCGCCGACAGGAAGGAGACATCCCTGGGTTTGGAGAAGCGTTTGCGCAGCGCTTCTCCAAACCCCGGGACCTGTCCTTGCTGGATGCACACATGCGTGCGCTCTCCCCCCCCCCGCCAACGCTCAGTCCGGCTGGGAGCGGCGGTTGGCGGCCGCAGGGAAACGGGAAGTGGGGGTGGGGTGGGGAGAGCGTGTATGTGTGTGTGCGTCCAGTCTCTGCGTCCAATCCCTGTGTCCGTGGGGTGCGTGCGCAGTAGTGCAGACACAGGGACACAGGGACTGGACGCAGAGACACTTGCATATTATTTTATAGGATTGGGGGTGGGGTGGGGAGGAAGGAAATCTCTACAGCTTGTGCTTCGTGGGAAATAGTCCTGGTTGAGGTAAAACGCTATTCTGTGTGGTCAGTTTGGGCAATTAATTGGAGGACTTCCTCATAAGGAAGGAGCGTGTGAATTGTGGGATATCTCCAATGGGGAAAAGGTTGAGAAGTATTAGCATGTGTGGTTCCTGCTGCACTTGCCCTGTGGGTTTCTATGTCCAATTAATGGCTTCGGAGTCTTAAAATTGTGGTTCTGTGATGCACTGTACAATGTGAGCACAACAAAGCCATGTTATGCCACTCACAAGGCCATTATGCAGTGTCTGTAGAATTTGCACAGCATTATAA
The DNA here is from genome assembly GCF_965207765.1 of Zootoca vivipara. Classification (NCBI taxonomy): domain Eukaryota; kingdom Metazoa; phylum Chordata; class Lepidosauria; order Squamata; family Lacertidae; genus Zootoca; species Zootoca vivipara. The sequence continues at coordinate 86,473,538 of NC_142588.1, read as the reverse complement.
TAAAAGGTGTACCATTTGGATTGTAGGGGACATTAATTGCCATGTTGTGTTGAAACCTGCCAATAGTCACACGAATGGGCTTGCATCTCATTCTTGCTGCACTGTTCTATTACTCACCAGAAGAACCTCATGTTCCTTTTACTGCTTAGGGGGCTTGTTCACGCATGCATGCATCTTGCTAGTTCCCAGCTGCATGTGTGGACTGCGTCCACTGAAAAGTATCGTGTTCAAGTTGGCATCCGGGTTATGGAAGTTCGACATGCCAGTATTATTCTCTGGTCCTCAGTCACGCTTGATGCTGAAATCAACAAACAGAGAATGTGCCCTCTGAAGTTCCTCCAAGTTCCCTGATGGGCTTGCCTAACAAAAACTCCTCTGGAGAGAAATGTGGGTCATTCGGGGTTGTGAGATTTTGACTGTGATGCTTTGCTTACCTTAATGTAAACAAGGCACAGTCCATTTAAGCAAAACTGTAAAAGTTGTCCTACCCATACTAAGCTGCTCCCAGTCAATAGCCTAACCAACTAGGTTGTTGGTTTTTTCCTTTGGAAATTTTAACAAATTTTCTTCCTCAGAAAATTAAAAAAAAAACTTGTTACCTCTTCTGTTATGGCTTCGGGTACATGCAGAAAACAGTTCTGCCACATATCTGGCACCTGGTCCATAGCATTAATCTCCTTATCATATGACAGGAAGACAAGGTAGATATAGAAGTCTGTTCACACATTATCCTAAACCAGAAAGGCAACACAACACTCTCCTCCTTGCCCTGTCTCCTCCCTCATGGCTGGGAAGAGGAGTTTGGAAGCTTTTGCTTTTGGTTAACCATGGTAGAGAGTCTAGAATAGGGACCCCCAAACTTCGGCCCTCCATATGTTTTGGACCACAATTCCCATCTTCCCTGACCACTGGTCCTATTAGCTAGGGATCATGGGAGCTGTAGGCCTAAACATCTGGAGGGCCGCAGTTTGGGGATTCCTGGTCTAGAAGATGCCCCTGTTCGTGTGTCCGCTCCTCCATATGCAGCTGCTGGGTGACCTTGGGCTAGTCACACTTCTTTGAAGTCTCTCAGCCCCACTCACCTCACAGAGTGTTTGTTGTGGGAGAGGAAGGGAAAGGAGAATGTTAGCTGCTTTGAGACTCCTTAGGGTAGTGATAAAGCAGGGTATCAAATCCAAACTCTTCTTCGCTTCTTCTTCTTCATCCATGGTTTAGCATGACATGCAAATGGGCCACTGTGTGTGTGTGCAACCACTTCGTAAACCATGGTTATTAATACTCTTGATCTTGCTGTGCCTATTTGTTCTCTTCATCAGCAGCTGATTTTTGGGAGTGATCCATTACCATGTGTTTGGTTTTTGCTTCCCATTTCTCCGAAGGCTATATCCTTTTGCCCACCTCCCCATCATTACTGACTCTTAATGACCTTGTTAACAGGCTAATTAAAATATAGTGCCCCCCCTCCACCATTTCCCCCTTTCACCACGGTGCAGAGAATTGATTTGAAAACATATTCCTGTTATGGTATAAATACACTGTGAGAATAAAAACAATATAAGTGCTGCTTAGCAATAAATGTCGGACATGTCTTATGATGGTTTTGCCCAGGCAAAGCAGATTGCTTGTCATACATGTTGGAACTACTGTATATGTTATTTTGCTGCTTCTTTTTTAATTAAAAAAAACTTCTTTGTCTTGCTGTTTAGAACATTGTTATCATGGCCTTGTTAAAATGCCTTTTCTTTTTGCATCCATGTTGACATGTCCGTCTCCATGCACAGGGACACTTTGGAAGGGAAGGGAAGTTTTCTAGTCACTGAGATGGAAAAGAACACCTTCCACCTGCAAAAATTAGTCCATTCCCCTGCAATGCAGGAATCTTTTGCCCAAAGTGGGGCTTGAACTCCCACAGTGTATTCCAAGATAGGCCGGGCTCATGAGAGAGCTGCTCTTGCTCATTGTTGAAAATCTGCAGCAAGATGGGGAAACAGCGATACTTTAAGAAGTGTCATAATACAGAGGGCCTTCCTAAGTTAGGAAAGTAGTATTTGAGTGGTCTCCTAGTCAGTGGTGGGTGGTCCCCATTTTGGGAATGGTGGGGCAGAAAGCAACAGTAGACTGCCCTGAACAAATGGCAGAGAGCCACAGCCGATGACCGGCCAAGCCAAATAATTAAGCTTTTATCCCCATGCTCCACCCTGCTCAGTCCTAGAGGGGCAAAACTGAGACTGAGGAGGAAGCTGACAGCCAGGGTCACCTCCTGGACTGGTAGTAAAAAAGAAGGCAGGCGGCAGGGGCAGACTGAGAGTGGTGGGGCAGTGCCCCATTTGCCTAATAGATCAGCCTCCACTGCTCCTATAAATCAAGACACAATGAAAGATGCTGTGATTCTCACTTGCATCCTGTGGAAATCAAATCTAAATAAAATATCTAGGACTACAGTTCCCATCATTCCTGACCACTGGTCCTGCTAGCTAGGGATGATGGGAGGAGTTGTAGTCCAAAAACAGCTAGAGACCCAAGTTTGGGAAACGTTGCTCTAGATCAGGCATCCCCAAACTTCGGCCCTCCAGATGTTTTGGACTACAATTCCCATCCTCCCCGACCACTGGTCCTGTTAGCTAGGGATCATGGGAGTTGTAGGCCAAAAAATCTGGAGGGTCGCAGTTTGGGGATGCCTGCTCTAGATGCTGCTGAACTGCATCTCCCATCAGCCCAAGCAAAGCACAACCAACAGCCAGGAATAATGGGAATTGTAGTTCGGCAACATATGAAGGGCCAAAAGTTCCCCACACCTGGTCTGGAGCCAGGTGGATTACTATATATTCCTTTTGTGAGAAGAAAGATTTCAGAAGCCACAATTCCTTCAGAAATGTTCTTTTTTCGTGGCCTCCAGAGCCTTGCAGCAGGTTAATCTTTCAGGAGACAGCACTTCTCCTAATTGAGATTCATACCTGTTTAGGGTAATCTGTTAATATCAACAGTAACAACCACAAAAGTAGCTTTTTTTTTTTTAGCTAAAGGAAACCGCTGCAGGGAATTGGTAAAATGAAGCTTTGTTATAGAGGTTTGAGTTTTGAAATATGAAGTATCGGTCACATTTGCATGCCACAACAAGCCAGGGTTTCATGGCAGGCATGATGGCTATGTTCTGCCTCCACTTGCGGAATCACAAGTGGGGAGTCTCAGATAGGGATCTGGTTAGCCATTGTCAGAACAGGATGCTGGCCTAGAAGGGCCTTTGGCCTGATCCAGCCGGACTCTTCTTACGTTTATCAGGAGTAGACCTGGTTTATTGCAATGTGCGAATGGGGCCGGCTCTACCATTAGGCAGTGTGAGGCGACAAATGCCGGGAGACAGGGAACCATAGGGAGGTGTTGAAGGACAGAGTGCTGTGTGCTTCGATCTGCCCTGTGCCCTCAAGAGTTAACCTGCTTCCCTCAGGTGGGGTGGAGGATACTGCCTCACCACAAGTGTTAAATTGAAGATTCAATTGCCAGCCTGGTCAGCTTTTGTATATGGAAAGGGAGGAACTGCCGTCTTGTCTTTTGCCTCAGGCAGCAAAATATCTTGGGCCAGCCACTGGGTAGAATTTGTTTTACTTTGAACAACCACAGAAATGGCTTTGCGGTTGTTGTTTTTTTGTATTCCTGAAAGGAATTGTATTGCGTGCAACTGTATTGTGTGCAAATCCTGAGGGAAATGTCTTTCAGCCGGAGACAACTTGTCTAGTCAGCCTTGGAATCTGGAAACTTTCTCCTTTCCTTTGTTTTAAAAAATTGCACTGATTTCTGCAGTCGGATAACTTTATGTGTTATAAAATAAACCATCTTCTGCTCGCTGTTTCATGGCTTTGCTTTGCTGTTTCTGGTAATCCTTCATGCTGCTTTGCTATTTCAGTGGGTTTGCAGTCTTATTATTTATTTTCCTATTTATCTTCCTATTTATTTATTTAAAAGGCATTTGTAGCACTTTTCAGGGAAGACTGCCTCTCAAAGAAAGCAGCTTACAATCAAGTAAAATATTTAAGAATTAAACATTTAAAACACTTCAAATACCCAAGTACATCTAAAAAAAAACCAGACCAGCATCTTAATTAACCTGTCAAGTCATTGCAAAGAAATTAGTATTTAAAGCCTGTTTAAGAGAGAGACCAGAGATGCGGGTTGCATGCCATAATGGGGTGTACCTGCCAGCCTAATAATTTTTCCTACAAACATTTTCAGATAATTGGAGTTGGAAGGGACCCCCAAGGCTCATCAAGTCCAACGCCCTACCATGCAGGAATCATAGTTAAATAATCCCTGACAGATGGCCACCCTAACTCTGTTTAAGAACCCTGATGAAGGCAAGTCCGCCACCTTCTGAGGCAATCCATTCCACTGTCAAACAGCTCTTGCCATCAGAAAATGCTTCCTAATGTTTATAGTTAGTAAACTCCTTTCTTGTAATTTAAATCCATTGGCTTGGGTCCTACCCTCTGGAGCAGCAGAAAACAAGCTCACTCCACTTTACACATGACAAGCCTTTTCCATATTCACTTGTGCATTGAAGAAAAAGTTCATGTCTACTAAGGGCTGGTAGTACTTTTCAGGGGAGCGGATGGCACTGTGGACTAAATCACTGAGCCTCTTGGGCTTGCTGATTGGAAGGTCGCCGGTTTGAATCAGTGTAATGGGGTGAGCTTCCATTGCTCTGTACCAGCTTCTGCCAACCTAGCAGTTCGAAAGCACACCTGTGCAAGTAGATAAATAGGTACCGCTCCGGCGGGAAGGTAACGTCGTTTCCGTGCACTCTGGCTTCTGTCACGGTGTTCCATTGTGCCAGAAGCGGTTTAGTCATGCCGGCCACATGACCCGGAAAGCTGACGCCAGCACCCTCGGCCTCAAGCGAGATGAGCGCCGCAACCACATAGTCACCTTTGACTGGACTTTACTGTCCAAGGGTCCTTTACCTCCCCCCTACTTTCCAGAGGCCTTTTGACATCATCCAAGTCTTCAGTCTGGCTTGGCGGCCGACAGCCGACACCCACAGTAAGGTCACTGTTGTTTCTTTCACCTGCAATTTTTATCCATATACTCTCAATCTGTTTTTCATGCTTCAGGTCATGGATTTCTTCACAATCTACACATCCTTTATATACAAGGCTACTCCTCCTCCCTTCCTGTTTGGTCTGTTCCAGACATCCCCAAACTTCGGCCCTCCAGATGTTTTGGACTACAATTCCCACCATCCCTGACCACTGGTCCTGTTAGCTAGGGATCATGGGAGTTGTAGGCCAAAACATCTGGAGGGCCGTAGTTTGGGGATGCCTGGTTTAGATCAAAGATGGCGGCTGTGCTCAGGAATGCATAAATCCTGCATCCTATCCCTATGGCTGCATCACGAGAAAGAGTGTGCTCCTGAGGTGGAAGTGATGAGGATTATGTTCCTATAGATACCCTTCCCACTTGAGCAAGCAGAGGATGTCACCTCAAAGAGTTTCCTCTAGGAATTTACAGAGAACTCCGTGTGTCTTAACCCTGTGCTCACCTAGCAAACATGGAATGTTATATTTTAACCAGAGCATCATTTTACGAGAAAGGTTCCTCCACCCTAGTCTGTACTGACCAGCAGCAGCTCTTGGAGTCTTTCCAATCCCTGCCTGTAGATGTTGATGACTGAGACCAGGACCTCTATTCCTTTTGAACAGGTTATACCTCTCAATTCCTACATTCCAGTCACAAGTCTCTTCCCACCAGCTTTCAGTAATGCCTACCAGGTCGTATTTGCCATCCTGTATTAAAAGTTCCAGTTCAAATTGTTTGTTTCTACAGCTTGAAAAGGGCCAGATAAGAAGGGATGGAGACCTCGGAGAACCATAGACAGCCAGAGATTATACTGGGCTTGCTGGACAAATGTTGTCTCAGTAAGAGACTCCTGCTAAGCTGCTGAAGAACCTCAGAATTATGCTTGAAAACCATGTTGCCATGTCAACACCTGCTTATTTAAAGCCTTTGTATGCTGCCTCTCTGCCACTGGGGATCCCCTCCAGAGGAAGCTAACAACCATATTAAACTGCAGAAGGTCAAGTATTTAAGAAGCTGCAGAAAAAAGAAATCAATTTATGAGGTGCTTAATTAAAGAAACTTCTCTAGGGACTAGAAGATAGATGCTGCATCACAAGAAACACTAATTTCCCCATGTATTTTGACCCAACGTTCATTACTGAGACAACACCATTTTTGTTAATTGGGGTGACAGATGGACAAGCAGTGCTGGAGCCAAGCAGGCTCCCCTCAGAAAGGAGTACAAAGGCAAAGGCACCACAACCAGGAAGGCCCTGTTGTGTATGAACATCTGCTGCACTTTGGATATCATATTGCTGGGCTAATCTCAGCCGGGAAAAAGTGGCAGCGCTAGAGGGATATATTTGGGGAAGGAGAAGTTCTGCCTACAGGAGTAAATTCTGTTTTGCATGCACGAGCCGTTGGGGAATGATGATCTGTTCCCATTATCTCCATAAAGAGAGGACAGATTTGCATGGCATTTGGATATGCTAATTTATATGCATAGGTGCAAATTCAGAAATAATTACTATAGCTGAGATAGGGATACCATACCGTAGATCTCACTGTAGCTGTGGGAGGACTGTGACCAGGGGATCTCATTGCTTTCCCAGTCTGCGTTCACACATCACACCCAATAAGTGCAGCATCTGGGTAGCTGTGCACACAAATAGTTGAGTGGTATATTCATACGGTTTTTCACATTTAGCATTCCCTAACTGTACAGTCTATGTACCTGGGTGTGCAATAGTTGAACTGTACAAATCAACAAGTGTACACTCTTCCCCACAAACACATGTACATGTGCAGTGACAGCTTGTACCTATGTTCAGGCTAATGTGTGAACATACCTATTTTTATTTTATTTTAATTTCTTTACCTCCCTTCATCCGTGGCAGTTTACAATACAAAAGCACATAACATAGTTACAAACCAAAACAATAAGTCTCTCTCACTCTCTCTCTCTCTCCCCCCCCTCGGTATTTATTTATTATCTTTAAAACACATTTGGAGAGGACAGTCCTTCAATCTGAGGACTCTCTCAGACAGAAAACATTCCTATGTAATATAGGCCACTACCAAACACTAATTATTATTTTTTGCTGTGGTGCCTTAACTAGTATATCCTCAAGTCTATTTGTATGATGCCTTTCCTAATATATATCTTTAGAGACAAGGGCGTGGGACAAAACAAATTGTCAGAAGCCTTTGGTGGGCTTTAATGTGTAGGTGACTTCTTGGATCCCTCTCCTCCTTGGTCACAAAGCAGCCTAGAGAAAAGTTTCTCTCACTCTCTTATAACACCATACCCTCCAACATTCCTCCGATGAAAATCGGGATATTTTGATCTGGGGAATGCAAGGTGTTCCTGGCTGGGGGGGAAAGCGTGTGTTTGTGTGTGTGTGTGTGTGTGTGTGTGTGGGAGGAAACACACATGTGTGCACTCTGTACATGCTCAGAGATGCGACTGTCTCTTCATTACTTTGCATGTTACCAGACGGGACCCTGCCACTGGGCTCCAGTCCTCTTTTCCTTCCCCGCCGCGCTCTTTCCCATCCTGATACCTGCTCAAGACTAACCCGCTGCCATTTCTGAACGGCTCCAATATGAACTGCGGCTCTTTTAAGCCCATGTCCCCTGCCCTGCTCCCTCTGCCTCTGTCTGTCTGCCTCCAGCTCCCAGCGGTGCCCTGGCAAATGACATCATCACGCTGAGCCGCCAAGCTCAGAGCCGGCTGCCATGTTGTGAGGGGCAGAGAGGCAGGATCCATGAGGATCAGAACCGAAGTACCCACCTTGGAGAGTCCAGCCCGCTGGGTGGATGGGAGGTGAGCCTCAAACCCTGTGTGGCCTCTGCAATCTGATGCCTGCTCTGTCTGGAGCTGCGCTGTGAAGGGGGAACAAAGCCTTGAAATTGGGATACCCTGGTTTCAAGTCAGGAGCCGTGATAACTTTACCAGTTTCAGGATCGCCCTGGCAAAACCATGGCAGTTGAAGGGTATGCAACACTAGAACCCGTGAAGCTGAATGTTGGAAAATTCAGGACAGATAAATTACTGTTTCATGTAGCTAAAAGGTAATCTATGGAACTCTCTCCAGCAGGAGGCAATGATAGACACCAATTTGGATGGCTTTGAAAGGGAACTGGAAAATTCATGGAGGATAATGCTACTACCCATAATGTTTGTCTGTCATGATCAGAGTCAGCACAGTCATACCTTGGTTTACGTCCACTGCGGCTTGAGTACTCTCAATTTGAGTACTCCGTGGACCCGGAAGTGTTTGCTTCTGGGTTCCACAGCGTGCACATGCGCAGAAGCGATCCGCGCGGCGAGCGCATGTGCAGAAGCTGTGTGCATGTGCAGAAGCGCTCTATCGGTGTTTCGTGCACGCGCGCTATTGGCGCTCGGTGTAAGTAGTTTGCGGGGAGCGAATGGCTCCCCGGAACCAATGGACGACAGAGGACGAGATGGTTGGACAGTGTTCTTGAAGCTACAAACATGAGTTTGACCAAACTGCGGGAGGCAGTGGAAGACAGGAGTGCCTGGCGTGCTATGGTCCATGGGGTCACGAAGAGTCGAACACGGCTAAACGACTAAACAACCACAACCACAACCACTGTAATGTTTCTAAATACCAGTTGCTGGTTACATTCTTCTCTGAATTGAATTTTCACAGTGTATTTGGTTCAATTTTGTATCGATGTTAGCTACATTGGCCACCGATCTGATGCAAAAGCAGAATACAGTTCTTTGAAAGGAAACTAGAGAAATACAACACCAAACATTCCCCCGCAACCCAATTACTCAGTCTTTCTCGCATGCATACAATACTGTGTCCTGTCAGTTCTCACAAATAAACAGTGCTTTCCCCAAGAGTGATGTTGCAATGTTACATGTCCATTGTCAATTTAGTGGGTTTTAACTGCAATTTCCAAGTTCTGGTTAAATTAGCAAGGTGAAACTCCTTTAATTTAGCTTGTTATGCTTCCAGTGAGCAGGCTGTGAGCCTTCATTTATTTTTCCTTCCCTCCAATTTAACCTCTATTGATTCTCCTCCCAGTTTTTAGGTAATTAGAAAAGGTCTTATTCCTCCCCACCCCCCCCAAAATCTAATTATAGCATGTTGTTTTTGCTAAGTAAACAGGCTCTAAATCAATCTAATAAGATATTAGGCAAACATAATAAAAGCCCTTTTGCTAATTAGGCTTATTAGTGTCAGCATTTTAAAAAAAAGCCTTTCTTGTCCTAATGCAAACAAGATAAAAGAGATAATCCTCCCAATCAAATTAGGGAAGGGAAAGCTTCAAAGTACATCCCTTCATTACCCCCGCCCCCAAACCCCAACAACAACCAACTCGAAAACAAATATTAGTCAAAGGACAGGGTGTTCTTTGATATTCAATTGTTGGCCTTTCGTGTGTTCTAGTCATCGGATTTCAAAGTAATGATGGGGATAATCCAGATTCCCCCACCCATCTTTAGCATGAGTAGTGGAGTTTAGGCTATAGGGCAGAAATGGGCTTGCTGCTTGGATTTCCTGTAGCCCTCGGCCTAATTTCAGGCAGGTGAGGAGGAGGAGGCAGTGGCAGACCCTGAGGTCTCAAATGTCAGTGGTGCCAAGTGCAATGCCAAAATCCAGTGCCCCTCACCTCTCATGCTCCATTCTAGATAATAATAGGAGTGGCCCAATCTTCTTCTTTGGTGATCACTTGTAGCCAAGTAAGATTGTCTTCCATAAACACAGTTTTAACCAGGCACCCCCAAACTTCGGCCCTCCAGATGTTTTGGACTACAATTCCCATCTTCCCCAACCACTGGTCCTGTTAGCTAGGGATCATGGGAGTTGTAGGCCAAAACATCTGGAGGGCCGCACTTTGGGGGTGCCTGGTTTTAACGGTGAGTCTGTAAGTGACCGTGGAGGCCAATTCTGGATCCACATGTCCTTCCACAGTGGGGACATTGGTTTCCAGGCTGGAGCTGATCATAGTGAGGGTTTGCCAAATGTGCCTTCCTCTTAGCATGTTTCTCCCTTTCGTCCTGAGTTCAAACGTCTTCAAAGCCCATGACACTTTTGGTAAAGGCTCTTCTCCAATTGGAGCACTAGCAGGCCAGTGTTTCCCAGTTGTCGGTGTTTATACAATTTTTTTTAGATTTGCCTTGAGAGAGTCTTTAAATGTCTTTTGTTGACCACCAGCAGTAACGCTTTCCATTTTAAAGTTTGGAATAGAGTAGTTGCTTTGGAAGACGATCATCAGGCATCCACACAACATGAGCAGCCCAACGAAGTTGATGTTGAAGAATGCTTTGACACTGGTGATATTTGCTTCTTCCAGTACACTGATATTAGTTTGCCTGTCTTCCCAAATGACGTGTAAAAATTTTCGGAGACGCAGTTGATGGAATCTTTCAAGGAGTTGGAGATGGTGTTTATAAGTGGTCCAGTGTTGCAACCACGGCACCACATTGGTGCACAACATTCTCCTGTAAGCCTCTGACACCCACTTCCTGCCTTACCCCTCTTTATGGGAAGAGGAGCTCCCGACCATTCATTTTTAATACCCACAGCTGTTTTACAAAACTATTTTACAGGCCAGAGTGTGCGGGAGGCGCCAGAACAAAGCCCCTTTGTTCAGCGGCGGGAGCGCTCACACTGCGGCCCGAGCCTCGCTGCTGCTGCTGCTGCTCTTGGCCCTCCTTCTCTGCCTTCCATGCCTAACACACTGCGCACTGCTCCCCCCCCCCCCGCTGCCGAAGAACCAGCAACTCATGGGGCTGCCCAGACTCATGGAGAAAGGAGAGAGAAGCCTCGGAGGACGGGGAAATGTGGAGGTTGAGGTCAAGGCGGTGGTGGTCCCTCTGCCGCCGCTATCGCTGCAGCATCAACGTCCCCCTTCTCCACTTCTGGGTGACGCTGCCGTGGCTGGTGCTAAGCAACGGAAGGCCTTGCTGACAAAATGGAGGTGCACCCCCGAACGGAGTATGTTCGTATACAAAAAACAAAAAACGCAACCCAGAACACTCATTTCCAGGTTTGAAGTGTTCGTAATCCAAAAAGTTAGTTAACTAGGCTGTTCGTAACCCGAGGTACCACTGTACTAATTTTATCTATTTAATACAATTATTAATGCCAATTATTCCAATGGCAAATTATACAATTTAAACAAACTGGCCTCCTTGCATGCTAGATTTGATGGCTTTGTTCTTCTACATTTTGTCTGCGACCCAAAATCTTAAGAATTTCCATTCCATTCAGATATAATGATCTATATATATATAAATGTAAACCGGGCATGTGGGTGTGTCTTCACTTTTCTCTGATACTGCTTGACCGATAGCGTTCAAATTTTGACACGTTACATGCGAATGTGAGAGTGACCCCATACCATTTGCATAGACAGATGTTGCACCTGGGCCAGGTAAAACCCCCCAAACCATGTGTTCCAGAACTCACAACACAGACGAAAATGCATGCAGGGAGCACAGGAGAGGTTGCAAAACAGCGCTCTCTAGCAACGGCTACACTGGTACTGCAGCTAGGAAAGCTTCCCTCTCCACAGCATCTTAGCTCGGCTTTGCAGACTGGGCCGAGTGGATGTGGGGGCTCGCCTGCGTGGGTGATGGGGGGAGGAGGGGGTGGGATAGGTCATGGGTCGGGAGGAGGGTGGGGCCAATCACAGGGATGAGCCGGGGTGGGGGGAGAAGGGGGCAGGATAGGTCATGGGTTGGGACAGGGTATGCCCAGCCACAGGTATAAGCCAGGGGGTGGGGGGAGGAGGGGGCGGCATACCTCATGGGTAGGAACAGGGTGGGGACAACTACAGGGATGAGCCTGTGTAAACAGAATACACGTAAAACATTTCAACAAAATGAAGGGGGACTCTGAAGGTGAGGGGAGTCTGAAGGGGGACTCTGAGGGTCCATTTAATAGACTGCGCCACAGCAACGCGTGGCTGGGCCAGCTAGTCCGAAGAAGAAGAAGAAGAAGAAGAAGAAGAAGAAGAAGAAGAAGAAGAAGAAGAAGAAGAAGAGGAGGAGGAGGAGGAGGAGGAGTTTGGATTTGATATCTCACTTTATCACTACCTTAAGGAGTCTCAAAGCGGCTAACATTCTCCTTTCCCTTCCTCTCCCACAACAAACACTCTGTGAGGTTAGTGGGGCTGAGAGACTTCAGAGAAGTGTGACTAGCCCAAGGTCACCCAGCAGCTGCATGTGGAGGAGCGGAGACGCGAACCCGGTTCCCCAGATTATGAGTCTACCGCTCTTAACCACTACACCACACCACACCACAGCTACAATCTTGTGATTTGATTTGTGTTGGTATATTAGGTAATTCATAAAGTTTCAAGTGAGGAACTCTAACTGTAATCCTTATTCTTTCCTGTGTGTGACAGGTCCCCCCCCCCACATGAAGCTTCGCCATCCATATAAATGGTATTTTACACATTATATTATTAACATTTTTAAATGGATATACACACACACGGTATATTAATTTTCTCAATGAAAGTGCCTTAAGGGAGTCTGGTGGTGGTGGGGAACACATGATATATTAAACCAGCCTCCCCCATCCTGTTGTCCTCCAGATATTTTGAGATACAACATGCCAAAAACACAGGTGTGGTGAGAGGTACCACAATCAATGCTTGGCAGGGGGTTGGACTGGATGGCCCTTGTGGTCTCTTCCAACTCTATGATTCTATGTCATTGCAATAGGTGCCCAAAGAGGAGTTTATGTATTTATTATCATAGAATTGTAGAGTTGGAAGGGACCCTGAGGATCATGTAGTTCAACCCTGTGCCATTCAGGAATACACACTGATTAATAATGGAGGGAACAAAATGGTCAGAGCTCTAGAGAAAATAACTGGTGGAGAGCGACAGAAAATGACAAGATAGGCTAGCATGAAAGATAGAGTTATGAATGTAATATGAAAAAGAGTCAGAATAGTTGCTAGGGAGTGGCTGCGCACACAGCATACCTTTAAAGCACATGACTTTTCTTCCAAAGACTCCCAGAAGCTGTAGTGCTGTAGTTTGTTAAGGGTGCTGGGAATTGTAGCTCTGTGATGGACAAACTACAGTTCCCAGAATGCAACGTATGACGAGCTTGCAGCCAGTATGAAGTCAGAAAACTGCATTCTGTGACCTGAAGTCAAGGCATCTTTCTTAGAGAGCCTCAAGCCCTTTTTATTCATTGAAGTCTGCTCCTTTTTATTTCATATCTTCCTGGCAACTTTTAAACTTTTGGCAGTCTCACCTCCATTCACCCGGTGGCAGAAGAATTTAATTTCAGTCAAAAAATGAATGTGACTCGTATAAGAGCCGTATCCTTTCAGCAAATTTAATTTGATAATATAACTCGCCTCGCCGTTCTTGCCACCGAAGCATTGTGCATCAACTGGCAATCTATGTAGATAATAAAACGGGGTCGAAGAGCGAAGGAAATGAAACTGAACACAATGCTGTTACATCGGCAGCTTCGGGGTAGCGGAAACAGGGTCAGAGTTATGCTCCTGCATTTTGCACTCTGAATAGGACATTCCTGCGTACCTTTGAATGGCGTTTGTTATCTTCTGCAAATGTACCATTTGCTGAGTCCTGTTCAGCTGTGTTGTGGCAAAGGCTCCTGATCTTAGAAGCTGGTTTCATTGGGGACGGCCCTACCATTGGGCAAGGTGAAATGGCAGCAGGAGCATAGTGGCAAATTCAGAAGCGCAGGGTTACTTCTTAATTGTCACCGCCACGCTCCCTCCGAGCCATCCTCTTTCAGAGTGACTTATATTTTTTAGCTAATGGAAACAGCTGCAGGGAATTGGTTAAAATGAAGCCTTGTTGTAGGGCAGGCATCCCCAGATGTTTTGGCCGACAACTCCCATGATCCCTAGCTAACAGGACCAGTGGTCAGGGATGATGCGAATTGTAGTCTAAAACATCTGGAGGGCCGAAGGTTGGGGATGTCTGTTGTAGGGGTTTGAGTTTTGAAATATGAAGTATTGGTAACATTTGCATGTCACAAGTCAGGGTTTCATGGCGGGCATGATGGCTATGTTCTGCCTCCACTGGTGGAATCATGAGTGGGGGGAATGTCTCAGATAGGCATCTGGTTAGCCATTGTCAGAACAGGATGCTGGCCAGAAGGGCCTTTGGCCTCTTCTTATGTTTATCAGGAGCAGGCCTAGTTTATTGCAATGTGCAAATGGGGCCGGCTCTACCATTAGGCAGTGTGAGGCAACAAATGCTGGGAGACAGGGAACCACAGGCAGGGCCGGTGCGTCCATTAAGGCAAACTAGGCAGCTGCCTAGGGTGCCAAAATGGAGGGGGCGCTGGCCAGCCTGCCCACCACCCCCGGCGCTGCGGGCGAGGCAGCCCCAGGCTCGCGCTCCATGCGTGCCTCCGGAGAGCGGCCTGAAGCCACTCAACAGCTGAGAGGCTCAGTGGAGGCGGCCCCAGGCTCACGCTCCCTGTGCGAAGCTCCGGAGGCTGCCTGAAGCAGCTGAGTTCAGTGCCCCTTCCGCGCCCCTGATGGCCAGGCGCCCTCTCCGCTTGCTCGCTCGAGCCGGGCCTACCCCTCCAGCAGCTAGCGTGTTGAGATCGGGCTCCAGAGGAAGCAGGGGAAGGCCGCGCCAGAAACAGGGAAGGCCCCTAGCTGACAAGGTAAAGAGACTGCTTTTTATCCCTTCCCCTCACCAACAACCAAGGAACTCTCTTTTTATTTCTATTTATTTCTATTTATTATTTTTATTTTTTCTATTTTCTATTTTCTATTTTTTTCAATTTTCTATTTTTTTCAATTTTCTATTTTTTTCTATTTTCTATTTTTTTCTATTTTCTATTTTCTATTTTCTATTTTCTATTTTATTTTTTATTCCACTTTTATTTTTTTTCTAAAAAAGGTCAACAACTCTGGGAAATTGGGGGGGGGCACCGCCGCCAGAAGGTGATCTTGCCGGGCTTCCGGTCCAGCGCCAGCGCCGATCGGCGGGGTTTTGTCTCGTCTCCGAGGCGACCCGTCTCTGCTAGGAGTGGGGAGGGCAGCAAGAGCGACGCTGCGCCCCTTAGAACCCCAGGAAGAGCGTTCCGGGGGCGAATTTGTTCACCGGAGCCCCAATCCGGACTCCCCAACTCTCTGGCAAGCTCTAATAAGAGCCCCGGAGCGAGGAGGGTAGAAGTCGCGGGGGCCATTTTGAACAACAGCGTTAACCTAGCGGAGAGAAGCTCCGAGCCGGAGGCAGAGAGCGCTGGATTCTTTCAAAAGAACGATTTGGAAACAAGACTGTAAGTAGCCTCAAAAGATTGGATTAGAAATTAATTTGGACTCGGGAGAGAGGGGAAAAAACGGAAGCCACCCCCCCACCGGCAATTTAAGAAACAGTAAATAAATACCCGAAGCCACGAACAGAAGATTTTGATATAAAAGGTTCCCTCAAAGACGTTAAAAAAGATCTCCCCTAGATGCAGGGTAAAAGGGGAGAAGGACAGTGGTTATAAATGCCCTGCAGAAAGAGGAAAAAGACTCAGAAAGACCTTTTGTTTTGTTTTTTAAACATAATTTTTATTGATTTTACAAATTACAAAAAAAAAACGGTACATACATAAACACCTTTTCCACCTTCTTCCCACCCCCCTCCATGGGACCTCCCCTGCCACAGAAGTATCCCACGCAGGTGAACAGTCAGAGATGGTCCATTTTATGGTTGGATTTCTGTCCCCCTCCCCCTCCCCTGCCCCCAAAGCCCCCCCCTGCCACCAGAGAGCTCCAGGAAACCAGGGCAGTATGCAGGAAGTCATCCATCCAACCATCTATTCTCATACCAAAAAAGAAAAAAAAAAGAAAAAGAGAAAGAAAAAAAAAGACAAAAAAGGAAAAACAAAGCAAAACAAAAATAATCTTTTTTCCATTCATAATTGATAAACCATATTTTGTGGGCTTCCCCAACCTCCCCCCTTCCCCGGTTTTCATCCCTTTTTTATCCTCTTCAACAGTTTCTTATTCTATAAGATAATTACCTTTATACCTTATACTACTTTAAACCTTAGCTATTATCATTTTCACCTAATATCCAAATCACTGAAAAATCAAACTCCCATTTTTTCTTCCCGTGCCTAATTTTTACCCCCTCTATAAGCCTCCATATTTTCACCTTTTTCCAAAATCGATTCACTTTTAAAACTATAACTATTCCCAATCTAACCTTTCATCCCCGATTTCCGGCTACAACCCCCCAATCCAGCAAGTTCCGTAGTCAGCAGTCCAGTTTTAATCCTAGTAATCCATCCTATTAATCACAACTTCACTTTCCCTTCACCCCACCCCCTTTTTACAGTTTTTTTGCCATCCAGGCCTCCATACAGCACCCCTGAGTTTCTTCTCTTCTCTGCTTATTTTTTTCCTCTTCCCTGTGGGCATTCTGGAGTTCCAGTAAATCCAATCGTACCCCCCTCAAAGGAGGGGCACTCCACCTGACTTTTTGTAGAGTAAAATCATCTTTTTTTTCGTGGTGAGCTTCATTTTGTATTATATTGTCACAGTCCTCATTTTCATCTTTTCGTTCCAAATCACAGTCCCCATCATTGTCAAAATCCTCCAAATCACTGTCACTATCACTGTCATTCTCACACTCGTCTTCCTCAGTTTCAATAGCTTCATCCTCTAAGAAATCATATTCTGCCATCACCATCTGGAATTGTTGCTTTAACTCTTGCTGTTGTGTCTCCTCTTGACATAGTTCTATTCTTACTTCCCACATTAAGGTCAAAACAGTCCGCTGGAACTCAGGCGAATACCTTTTTGTTGACATAGTTCAATCCTGTCAAGGTCAAAACTTGTCACATGGGGTGGAAAATGGTCACAGTTTATTTTCTCGACTCCATTTTAACAAGCTGGCTGCATTCTCCGAGTCTTATTAAAAATAAAGTTCAAACTCACATTTCAAAAGCATATAAACCAAAAAAAGGATTTCCAAAAAGTCCAAAAATAGAAATAAAAATAAAATTCCACTTATAGATCCTGATCAGCTCACTGGGTTGTCTGGGCTGCCGGCTCCCGGGGAAAAGAGAGGTCTTTCTTGATCTTAACCTCTTTCTGCAGGGTATTCACAACCACAGTCTTTCTCCCCTTTTACCCTGCATCTAGGGGAGGTCCTCTTTGATGCCTTTGAGGGAACATTTTAAATTGAAATCTTCTATTTATGGCTTCGGGTTTCTATTTACTGTCTCTTAAGTTGCCGGTGGGGGTGTGTGTGGCTTCCTCTTTTCCCCCCTCTCTCCCAAATCCAAATTATTTTATAATCCAAATCGTGAGATTACTTACACTCTTATTTCCAATCGTTTTTTTCAGAAGAATCCAGCGCTCTCCGCCTTCGGCTTGAAGCTTCTCTCCGCTAGGGTAACGTTGTCGCTCAAGATGGCCCCTGCGACTTCTACCCTCCTCGCTCCGGAGCTCTTATTAGAGCTTGCCGGAGAGTTGGGGAGTCCGGATTGGGGCTCTGCCGAGCAAAATCGCCCCCGGGACGCTCTTCCCGAGGTTCTAAGGGGCGCAGCGTCGCTCTCGCTGCCCTCCCCACTCCTAGCAGAGACAGGCCGTCTCGGAGACGAGACGGGGCCCCGCCGATCGGCGCTGGCGCTGAACCGGAAGCCCCAGAAAGACCTTTTGTTCCCCCGGGAGCCGGCAGCCCAGACAGCCCAGTGAGCTGATAGGATTTATAAGCGAAATTTTCTTTTCTTTTTTGGACTTTCTAGAAACTTTGGTCTTTATGTTTTTGAAATATTAGTCTGGATTTCTTTGTACCAAGAATTGGAGAATGCAGCCAGTTTGTTAAAATGGGGTCGGGAAAACAAACAGCGACCATTTTCCACCCCATGTGAGAAGTTCTGACCTTGACAGGATTGAACTATGTCAACAAAAAGGTATTCGCCTGAGTTCCAGCGGATTGTTTTGACAACCCTGTGGGAAGTAAGAATAGGACTATGTCGAGATGAGACACAACAGCAAGAGTTAAAGCAACAATTTCAGATGGTGATGGCGAAATATGATTTCTTAGAGGATGAAGGTACTGAAACTGAAGAGGAAGAGTGTGAAAATGACAGTGACAGTGATTTGGAGGATTCTGACAATGATGGTGACTGTGATTTGGATCGTAAAGATAATGATGACGACAGCGACAACATAATACAAAATGAAGCTCACCACGAAGGAAAAGATGACTTTCTTTTACAAAAAGACATGTGGAGTACTCCTCTTTTGAGGAGGGAACGACTGGAATTACTGGAATTTCAGAATGCCCACAGGGAAGAAGAAGAAAACAACCAAAGAAGGGGAGAAACTCAGGGGGGTTGTATGGAGGCCTGGACGGCAAAACACTGGAAAAAGGGGGTGGGATGAAGGGAGAATGGGGTTGTGATTAATAGGATGGATTATTAGGATTAAAACTGGACTGCTGACCACGGAACTTGCTGGACTGGAGGGACGTAGCCGGAAACTGGGGAAGAAAGGTTGCATTGGGAATAGTTATAGTTTAAATGAGAATTGATTTTGGGAAAAGTTTAAATTAAGGAGGTCTATAGAGGGGGTAAAATTAGGCACGGGAAGAAAAATTGGAGTTCGATTTTTAGTGATTAAGACATCTGGTGAAAATGAAAATAGTTAAGTTTTAAAGATTTTATGAGGTATAAAGGTAATTATTTTAAAGATTAGTAAAAGGGACCCCTGCCCATTAGGTCCAGTCGTGACCGACTCTGGGATTGCGCGCTCATTTCGCATTATTGGCCGAGGGAGCCGGCGTATAGCTTCCAGGTCATGTGGCCAGCATGACAAAGCCGCTTCTGGCAAACCAGAGCAACACATGGAAACGCCGTTTACCTTCCCGCTGTAGTGGTTCCTATTTATCTACTTGCATTTTGACATGCTTTCGAACTGCTAGGTTGGCAGGAGCTGGGACCAAGCAACGGGAGCTCACCCCGTCACAGGGATTCAAACCGCCGACCTTCTGATCAGCAAGCCCTAGGCTCAGTGGTTTAACCACAGCGCCACCTGGGTCCCTATTTTAAAGATTAGGAAACTGTTAAAAGGATAAAAAAGGGATGAAAACCGGGGAAGGGGGGAGGTTGGGGAAGCCCACAAAATATGGTTTATCAATGTTAAGTGGAAAAAGATTATTTTTGTTCTTTTTTCCCCTCTTTTTTTCTCTGTCCTTGATATTTTCTTTTTACTCGCTCCTTCCTTTCTTTTTTATTTTATTTCTATTTTTTTGTTTCTATGGTGTAGAATTTTTCTTTTTGGTATGAGAATGGATGGTTGGATGGATGCCTTCCTGCTCCCTGCCCTGACATCCTGGAGCTCTCTGGTGGCAGGGGGGGGGGCTCTGGGGCAGGGGAGGGGGGGGAGGACAGAAATCCAATTATAAAATGGACCATCTCTGACTGTTCACCTGCATGGGATACTCCTGTGGCAGGGGAGGACCCATGGAAGGGGGGTGGGAAGAAGGTGGAAAATGTGTTTCTGTATGTACCGTTTTGTAATTTGTAAAACCAATAAAAATTATTTTTTTAAAAAAACAGAAGGTGATCTTGCCTAGGGCACAAAAAACCCTAGCACCGGCCCTGACCACAGGGACTTGTGTTGAAGGACAGAGTGCTGTGTGCTTCGATCTGCCCTGTGCCCTCAAGAGTTAGCCTGCTTCCCTCAGGTGGGGTGGAGGATACTGCTTCACCACAAGTGTTAAATTGAAGATTCAATTGCCAGCCTGGTCAGCTTTTGTATATAGAAAAGGAGGGACTGCCATCTTGTCTTTTGCCTCAGGCAGCAAAATGTATTGGGCCGGACTGGTCAACTTTTGTATATGGAAATTGCATATGGAAATTGTGCTTTCCTTGACCTTCCATTGTATGTTGCAGAACTGGCACAGCATTCTCTTGAAAGTGGAAGCACCTTGTGTTTTCATAGTTCCTTAGCTTTGGAGCACACAGGACAACCAATCTTTGGCGTTCTTCTTGCATGGCTTCTCCGGAGTGACCCTAGCAGCCCATCCTCAGTGGCTCGCTCACTTCCTTTCACTCCGATTGGCTCCCATCAGTACAATGGGTGAAGAGACTTCTCTGTGGCTCAAATTCTCCTCTTTCATGCTGATTTGGTGGCTATAGGATTCTGGAGCCAGGGACCCTGCTGCAGAAAATACTAATGGGTCTGACCCCCATCAACCCCAGACCACTACCGGTACACCTCTGGGTGGCATGTCAATAAAAGACAGTCAATGGTCAGCCCCCCCCCCCGAATTATTACTGTACTAGTTTTTACAATGAAGGTAAGAATTTGGACTTCCTGCTTCAGAGAACAAATGTTTTGGGCTGCTTTGATTAATATGCATTCTTCTTCTTCTTTTTTTTTTTAAAAAGTTTTATTATTGAAGTACAAGTTTGTATATTGCAGCACGACAAAACAAATAACAAAGCCAAATGTTCATTAGAAAACATATTTAGTTTGAGCCTCAGGGCTGAAAGTAGGCACTATTTTTTTTAAAAAAAGTAATTGTATTTCTGTCTTTTTGAATTATGTTTTTAAAAAGCACCAGTGGAGGAAGATAGGACTGGATTGAGAACATGTTGTGTGAATGTGTAGCCAATTTTTCTGATGAAAATTGCCCGTTGTAAATGTTCTTTGCTCCAGAGAAAAAACATATGGGTTCAAGGGAGCACCTTTGATGGGATATGCGTAATTTTCAGCAGGAAAAGAGAAGGGTTAAGTCCACCTACAATGAATCCTAGACCCCTTACAGATGCCATTAAGAAAAAGGAAATGCAAAAAGACAGAGGAAATCATTAGTTGACATTGTGGTGGGCCTGTGCTGTTCACCTGACCTCCCTCTGGTTGAGTTGCTGCTGCATAGCGGGACAGACAGGTGGGGTGGGGTGGGGTGGGGTGTGCAAGGTGGTGGTGAGGTTAACCTGGGAGTAAATGCTACTGGATGCAACCACACAGTTCATATACTGTATATATGCCCTCAGTGGCAGGCGAAATGTCTTTTCGGCTGCCACTGGGAGTGGCTGCCGAGACCACGTAACACCGGTCCTGAAAGACCTACATTGGCTCCCATCCCAGTACGTTTCCGAGCACAATTCGAAGTGTTGGTTCTGACCTTTAAAGCCCTAAACGGCCTCAGCCCAGTATACCTGTTTGAGCGTCTCCATCTCCATCGTTCTGCCCAGACACTGAGGTCCAGCTCCGAGGGCCTTCTAGTGGTTCCCTCACTGTGAGAAGCGAAGTTACAGGGAACTAGGTAGAGGGCCTTCTTGGTAGTGGCGCCCAACCTGTGGAATACCCTCCCATTAGATGTCAAGGAAATAAAACAACTTTCTGACTTTTAGAAGGCATCTGAGGGCAGCCCTGTTGAGGGAAGTTTTTAATGTTTCATGTTTTATTGTATTTTTAATATTTTGTTGGAAGCCGCCCAGAGTGGCTGGGGAAACCCAGCCAGATGGGCGGGGTATAAATAATAAATTATTATTACGATTATACAGTATTATTGTTGTTGTTTAGTCGTTTAGTCGTGTCCGACTCGTCGTGACCCCATGGACCATAGCACGCCAGGCACTCCTGTCTTCCACTGCCTCCCACAGTTTGGTCAAACTCATGTTCGTAGCTTCGAGAACACTGTCCAACCATCTCGTCCTCTGTCGTCCCCTTCTCCTAGTGCCCTCAATCTTTCCCAACATCAGGGTCTTTTCCAAGGATTCTTCTCTTCTCATGAGGTGGCCAAAGTATTGGAGCCTCAGCTTCAGGATCTGTCCTTCCAGTGAGCACTCAGGGCTGATTTCCTTAAGAATAGATAGGTTTGATCTTCTTGCAGTCCATGGGACTCTCAAGAGTCTCCTCCAGCACCATAATTCAAAAGCATCAATTCTTCGGCGATCAGCCTTCTTTATGGTCCAGCTCTCACTCCCATACATCACTACTGGGAAAACCATAGATTTAACTATACGGACCTTTGTAGGCAAGGTGATGTCTCTGCTTTTTAAGATGCTGTCTAGGTATTATTATTCTTCCCTTCTCAGGAGTACATTCATTTGTTCTTGCTTCCTGAGTTCCAGGGTCAGATTTGGACACTGGAAACAGATGTTAGTCTAAGACTTGGGACTTAGCTACAATAAACGTAAAGGTAAAGGTACCCCTGACCATTAGGTCCAGTCGTGACCGACTCTGGGGTTGCGCGCTCATCTCGCATTATTGGCCGAGGGAGTATAGCTTCCAGTTCATGTGGCCAGCATGACAAAGCCGCTTCTGGCAAACCAGAGCAGCACATGGAAACGCCGTTTACCTTCCCGCTATAGCGGTTCCTATTTATCTACTTGCATTTTGATGTGCTTTCGAACTGCTAGGTTGGCAGGAGCTGGGACCAAGCAACGGGAGCTCACCCCGTCACAGGGATTCGAATCGCCGACCTTCTGATCAGCAAGCCCTAGGCTCAGTGGTTTAGCCCACAGCGCCAGCTACAATACCGGTAGTTAAAAAACAGTGATTTGAATGCATTATAAACACACATCACCAGATGGCGCCAGAGAGCATAAAACCTTTCTATGGCATCTTTACGTGGGTTTTTTTTCCTTTTGTTATAATGATTTAATTTCTGACTTATATATAGCACCCCCCATGTGTAGATCCACCCTTGGTTACACCCTGGTTATGTTATTTGCACCCACCCTTTCCTCCAGGGAAGTCAGCTTCTAATGGAATTTCTTTTAGAGGCCTGGATCCTTCAGTTTTCAGACACTTGGGCCCCCATCTGTTGTTGGACTACAACTCTCATTATCCCTGACCATTGATCCTGCTAGACCCAAGTTTGAGAAACACAGGATCTGTGACCCACCTGGGCATTTGTACAGGGCAGGATCTAAGTCACCACGAAGATGTAAGAATATGTTTTCCAGTGGCAAAGCCACTACTTTGCATTTGCCCATTTCTCTCGCACCTCGGTTTGTGTTTCTGATAGATTCTGTTAGAATGTTTCTAACACAGGACTCTTCCATTAGGCAGAGTGAAGCAGCCATCTCAGACGGCTGATCTGGGGTGTCATGAAGTGGCTGTGAAGGGCTTGTTATTTATGGTTGTTGCATTTTGTTTCCAGGAAGGGGGAGAGAGGATTGAGCGATTTTTCTCCATCAGGCGCCGAAATAATATGACAGACTGCAGGCGGATGGAGGTGCTATTTGCTTCTTTGCCTCAGGCAGCGAAATTTATTGGGCTAGACCTGGCTGTTCTGAATTTATAAAGGCCGTTTGGCTTTATTTTCCTCTAGCTCCTTGTGCAGTGGAGTCATCCTGATAAACAGAGAAGTGGAGATGAATAGCCGATTTAAAAACAAATATTTAAGACTCCACATATCTGGCCATTTCAACAACTGGAAGCATCTGGAAGAAAGCATTGTCTTTTAGATGCTTCTGACAGAACTGCAGAAGCTGTTCTATGAATAAAAATAGCATTCCAAGAGCAATCTCTGTTTAATTAGCATCTTAAATAATTCTGGTTAGATCGCGGCCCCCTCCAGTGAGGCTCTGTGGCTTTACTTGGCTGTGGATTATCTTTCAAAAATGAGATTCTTCCCATTTTAATTAAAAAATGCAATCATGGGAAATGAAGGCCTGATCCCATGAGATACCAGGATGGTGGCTGGTGTTTCCGTAGAGGACTGGATCATTAGTACTAACAACAGCTGCCAAGACTTATCCCCCAAAAAACTCTCTCAAAGCCTGCTGCCTGACAGCCTAAGCTTGGGGCAGGTATGAGGTGGGATAATGATGTAAAATAGAGGTGGACTAGATCTCTACCTCATACCATCCTATAAACCAAAGCTGATTCGATTCTCTGACTGCCATAACATACTATATTGGCCCGAATATAAGCCGCACTTCCCCCCCAAATTCCGACTGTGAAGAGTTAAAGTTTGGCTTATATTCGCGACCTTACGCTGCTGGCAAAGCAGCGCGGCTCCCTGCCCCCAGGAAGCAGCCTGGGTATTGTCTCTCCCCCCCTTCAATTTTAAAGGTGCGGCTTATATTCGAGCCAATACGGTATATAGTCAAAATGGCAGTAGAAGAGGGGAGGACTCCTGTAGACTCATGGTAACCATCTGTGTTTCAGAAATATAGTATATATCTATATCCATTTATTTATTTTTTATTTATTTTATTCATTTTTCACACATAAATCTTTACATCATTCATACACACAACAAAATTAAATATAATTTCTATTCCATAACTTTGAGAATTTCAAAGTTCATAATATTAACAAAAAATAAAGACATTATATTAATATATACATAATAACGTTTGACTTCCCTATTGCCACTCTTCATTGATTTAATAAAGATTATACAGAAATAATCTTGGATGGTGTTCTCGAAGCTACGAACATGAATTTGACCAAAGTGGAAGACAGGAGTGCCTGGCGTGCTATGGTCCATGGGGTCACGAAGAGTCGGACACGACTAAATGACTAAACAACAACAACATACAGAAATAAATAAATAGAGAGTTAACATTTATTAATTAGAAACCAATCATATACCAATCGCCCTCAGGAACACCCTCCCTGAGGTACAGAGAGGTAGTGGAGCCTAAACCCCTCTTTTCCTCCAGCCAACAGCCGCGTTTCCAGCCCCTTGTAGCGGGAGCTGCAAAACGCACGTCTGAAGATGGTGGGGACCAAACCGGAAGTCTATATTTATATCCATTTAAAAAACCTTAAAGGTGGAGGCAGAAATCCCCCCCAAAACCCAGCCCAACAAGGACTGGGTGTGCTTCTCCAAGGTCTTATGGCAAATGCATGACACAGGATCACCGTGTCTTACGAGCATTTAACTTGCATGATTTCAACTATACGCAGTTGAAGACCGGCTGGTTGAAATCCCACACGTTAAATGAAGAGCCAGTGTTTGGAGAAACACCTTTCTTGGGAAGCAAGGCAGAGAGCTTAAAAAGTATTTTTCTCCTCCCGCACTGGAAATCTGTGTGCCAGGCCCAGAATGCTCCCCCCAAGACTAGGCCTTCAGTTTGCCCAGTCGATTCCCTGGGTCTCCCTTCTCTCTTGAGACTTTTTTGACCCAGCTGTCTCCCACCTCTACATCTGCCTAATACATGGCAGCCTGGCTCCTTCCCGGCCACCAGGCTGGTGCCTGGCAGTGTGGATCTGGGGTTACTTAAAGGGCCAGGCTCCCAGCCCCCACCCCCTCTGCCTTAGTTATTCTCCCCTGTGATCTGACACCCGAGATAGTGTGGTGGAAACTTTGCCCCAGTTGCCACCAACTATGGCTCTCCAGATTTTGGGGCTTTATTTAATATTGCTGATAGGCTAAGCTGAGAGTGCAGTAGGCGTTTCGTTGGTGCAGCTGGTTTTATTTCATTTTACTGTTTCTAGACCAGGCACCCCCAAACTTCACCCCTCCAGATGTTTTGGACTACAACTCCCATGATCCCTAGCTAACAGGACTAGTGGTTGGGGAGGATGGGAATTGTAGTCCAAAACATCTGGAGGGCCGAAGTTTGGGGATGCCTGTTCTAGACTAACACTGCAATGCGAGGCATATTTACTCGGAAGTAAACCCCACTGATATCCACGGACCTTACTCCTGCTCCCAGGTAAGGATGCACAGGACTGGGCTGACGCCATTTTTGCACAGGGCTGGCTTTTAGAAATGTGGACAATTCCCCCCGCCGCCGCCATCCTGATCCCCGGAGCGTACCTTTATTTATTTCTTACAAAATCCAATTCCTCTGTTGAGTCTATCAGCCATAGATCACAATTTGTGAATGCTCCGGAGGATTAGAGATGATTCATGCAGCCCTTTGAGGATGTCGGTGTGTGGGTGGATTCAATCCACATCGCAGCTGTGCCCATGCTGAAGCTGTTGTCGCCTGAAACTTTTCAACTATATTTACATTATCCTCATATATGTCCAGGTGGGTTTTTTTTTGGTGTGTGTGTGTGTAGATTGAATTTGCACCGAATGCTAGAGCTTACCTGCCAACCGTGCACAATATTCATTATCTCGTGTGTGTGCCCCCCCCCCGGTAAGATTTATTGTTTCGTCAAAACAAGCCATTACAATTAATGGTCCCACTTAGGAACTTGAATTTCCCAGCTGTGCTAATAGGTGTGAAAAGACAGGAGCGAGATGTTCTGTGACAATGAGAACGAGTCAGTTTGATGGCATTGGCACACAGCAACTTGGGTTCTGAATGGCATGAAAGCGAACATTTCCAACCGAATATTTCAAACAGTATTTGCCAAGACTTTCTACCTAACCCCAAGCCGACCTGCATTTCCTCTGTGGGGTACCTAATCCTGGCTAAGCTAGGACCCATGGGAACCGTCACTCCTTGCTGATGATGTCACTGAGGCACTGCATATAAATACAGTTTGTAGAGCTGGCCAAGGTATAGATCGGGGTCTAGCCTCTAGCTTTTCAGGCTGGGACTGGCCTAAATTTCTTTAAAAGATGAGGCACCACTTCTCACTGAGCTGACGTCTGGACCTACCTGATTAAACTGGTGAAAGCCTAGAAACTTACAAGAGTATGAAAGGGAAGCTTGTGGACACCCCTCCACCCCTAGGAGTTGGCATGCCTGCTTGTTATCCTATCTTCCTGCCCCATTCCTCAGCTGTTGTGACTGTATTTGCAAAGTTTAGGAGCATAGGAAGCTACCTTATGCCAAAGTCGGACTACTGGTCCATCTAGCTCAGAACTGTTTACACCGAGTGGCAGGGACTCCCCAGGGTAAATTCCCTGTTCTACCTGGAGGCATTGCAGATTGAACTTGCAACTTACTGCCAACTGTGCTATGGCAGTTTGCTCTTGCCATATGCCCGGAGTTTCCGGGACATTGCCAGACCACAGTCTGGTCTGGGCATATGGCAACCCATGTCGTAAGTGTAATTTTTGGCGAATTTCCTTAAAAATAGCTAAAAAACCATGGCCATGACTGTAATCCGTAAGGAAAAGGGGATATAAGCAGACACTATGCACATAGCTGCCAAGTACCCTGTTTTCCCTGGGAAACCCCCGTATTTTCTTACCGTTTCCCGCAGGTGTCCTAAATGGCAAAATACCCCATATTCCCCTGGATTACGGAGCTCCTGCTGGCACCATGTTCTTCTGGTGCCGCGCTGGCACCGGAAGTCGCTTCTACGCACTTCCGGACATGCATAGAAGCCACTTCCGATGCCGCTGTGCCCATTTCCAAAATGTCCGCAGCACCAGAAGTCGCTTCTACGCATGTCCGGAAGTGCATAGAAGCGGCTTCTGGTGCTGCGGCGCTGCTGATCCCGGATTTTTCATTCCGGAACTTGGCACCTATGACTATGCACAAAAGACCATGCAAAGAGACTTTGCCTCCTGAACTATGCATTCTCGCATAGACACTGCTGCAAAGTACACCTGGAAACATGAAAACCAGAAACTTGCTTTAAAGGAAAAATTAATGCAGGAATTCCCAGGTGGCTAAATTTTGTCCCAAATGCCACACCTGGAAGATAAAAGGAAGAGGAAACTCTGATTATATCAAGTCCAAGAGCCAAAGTTTATTCTGCAATTATATTGCCTGGTGTAACATTGCTGTGTCACAAATTCAGAATTCCACTCAAACTCTTTTATAGACAGCATGCAACACAGGTCTTTTTAAAGCTCTAACAACACCCTAGCAATACCTTTCTCATTTTAAAAGAACCTGGGAGGATGGAAATATTTATTGTAAAAAGGCAGATGAAATAATCCTTGGCAAGTAAACTTCAGTCTGGTGCACTCGCTTCCAGCAGCTGCACTTTCCATGCTTTCCATATGCTAAGTAATTTGATGATGACATTGATGAAGCCTCAGTCATGACCTTGGACAAATTGTCATCGCACCTCCTTAGCAGCTATGTCAGTTTCTCGACAGGCTCTACATAGGATAGAGTCAACCAAACATTAGCATTCATGGTGCAGCTTTTAAAAATGGCCCCGTGTCTGAACCAGTTGTCATTTAATCCCACGTGCTACGATTGGCCTAAGAAACCTGCACCTTTTTTCATTCCCGGTTCCTAAGCCCAGATTTCTGAAAGCGATTATCAGCTTGACAAAGTCGCTGAAGCTTTGGGCATTGTACAACCAGGATGAAGCAACATTTCCGATGCTTTGAAAGGGTTCGTTCAGACAGCTCCAAATTACTTGCTAGTGATAGATAGGGTTTCCGGCATTTTGTGCTTGTGGTGCACAGCAGGAGGAAGACACTAGAAGACCAAGGATACAGGGGCATAGGAAAGGGGGACGATGGGGGCAGTTCGCCCCAGGTGTCATCCCTGAGGTGGGGTGACAAAATCCTCCTTGGATGGATCACTGCGCCACCCCCCTGGCCACTGATCATTGTGTCAATCGCTCCCCTGGATGCCGATTGCCACGCTGATCGCCCCAATGGGTGCTGATCGCTGCACCGATCGCCCCCCTGGGCGGCTTGCCCCATCCCCTGAGTGCATGGCTCCGCCGCTGCAAGGATAGGGAACCTGTGGTTGCTGAGCTCCAGTACCTATTTTCCTGGTTGCCACTTGCATGAGCTACCCTGGCCAAGGGTCAGAGGTCATAGGAGCTCTAATCCAGCAAGATTTGGAGGGCCACAGGTTTCCTGAAGGGGAAAAAATACACATTCCCCACCACTAGAGATCCTTGTCTCACCAGGGAGGAGATATGGGGGAGAAATTTGATTCGGTTTGTATTTAAGGCCAAACTTTCCCAATTTCTAAAATGATACACAAAGAGAGACACAGACTTTTATTCAATGTAGCACTTTGGCTAAGGTTCCATTGGCACAATGATTTTTCTCCTCCTCTAATGCACCCCTTTAGTCTGTTCTGGGGTTTCCACCAACCCTCCAGGGCAGATTTGGGGATGGTGCAAGACATAGGTGGGGGAAAGAGGAAGTAAACTGTCTTTGTACTAGCACGGATCCTTCTGCTGGCTTCCTCTAGTGTGTTGGTTGAATTGCCGCATGACCAGCCAGAAGTCTGAATGTTCGAAATGGTAAAACAGAAAATTTAATAAAATTATCTATATCTATCTATCTATCATCTATCTATCTATCTATCTATCTATCTATCTATCTATCTATCTATCTATCATCTATCATCTATCTACCTCCCACAATCAATCCTCCCTAATATACAGCTTTTTGTAAGCCACCTTGGGTGTGCCAACTGACTATGGAACTTTGGTGCGAGAAGATAACTAAGTTTGTAATCCTACACGCGTGTTCCCCTTGAACTCAGCAGAGACAACTTCTCAGTAGACACATACAGGATTCATAGCTGCCAAGTTTTCCCTTTTCTCGCGAGGAAGCCTATTCAGCATAAGGGAAAATCCCTTTAAAAAAGGGATAACTTGGCAGCTATGACAGGATTGCAATCCTGTACATTCAGTCTGAGGCCCTTCTCTGTGTGTCCCCATCCAAGGAAGGCCTGGAGGAAGGTAACATGAGAACAGGCCTTTTCAGTGGTGGCTCCCTGCTTGTGGAATGCTCTTCCCAAGGAAGCTTGCCCGGCGCCATCATGACATATCTTTCAGCACCAGACCAAAGCCTTTATTTTTGGATTCAATGGTCTGTGGCCTCTATTACCAGGTTGAATACTGTAATCTTGCTTTATAACATAGGAATGTATTTTAGATTTTCTCTGTTTTCTTTTATGTTTGTTTTAATGTGAATTTTATTTGATTGTTGTAGGACATTTTGAGCTGCTTTTGTAAAGAAACGACTGATAAGTTTAATAAATAAATTACATTAAACATATTTTTGTTTCCTCAAGAGTTGTGAAAGAGTGCTGAGTGTTGGGAAGCAACTGAAGTTTGCCTAGGCATCTATCATATTTTTCCTCTCCATAGGGTATCTGGCGGCATTGAACACAATAAGATTCTGAAGCCAATTAAAAGCTAAAATATGCTAAATTAATGTGTCAGCTACTGCAAGAGGAAAAGTTCCCCAAAGAGAAGTTAAAAAGGAAAGCACAGAACAGAAATAATATGATGATCTGTCTTCTAATCCCCAAATATTCCATTTAAGATGAAAAAATGAAAGAAGAATTCCATTCCATAACTTTGTATTTAGCAGACGTGGATCTGAATTAAGATTAATCTTCTTCAGTCATGTTAGGGAAAGCTTGGCTCAGAAATTGCTCCGTTGTCAATATTTCCAATTTGCGCAGGGCACATGTTTATCGGAGCAAATTTTCTCCAAATAGATTTGTATTAGGCTGAGAGTGCTCAGCTGTAGATAATGGAAATGAATGGGGACCGAGTCTGCTTAGGCCTGTTTGGAGAACTGCAATTAGAAGGGTCAAGAAGCATTCCTTATGAGCAGGGCCAATGATATTAGAGTTCCTTAGACTGTGCTGTTTCAGCTCTGCTAACAAATTCAAGCAACAAGCAACAGTTGGTACCCCCTGATTCTCCAGGTAGTCCAGCATTAGCTACTGAAGCTTTATGGCTATCATCTATCTATCTATCTATCTATCTATCTATCTATCTATCTATCTATCTATCTATCATCATCTCACTTAGATGCTGAATATTTTTTTAGCAAAAAACAACTCAAAGCGAATTTTTCAAAAAAGGAAATGCATCAGACCCTCCAAGTGCCCCTATTTTCCAGGGACAGTCCTGGATTTTTGATCAGCCTCCCTGGTTTCTGATTTGATCCTGGAATGTCCTGCTTTTCCTTAGAACATCCCTCTTTTCATTGGAGAAATGTTGGAGGGTATGGAGTTATGCGGCCCCCGAGCCAAGGAGATAAGTGACTATACAACTTTTAGAAGACACCTGAAGGCAGCTCTGTATAGGGACGTCTTTTAATGTTTAATGTTTTATTATGTTTTTATATATGTTGGAAGCCTATTATGGAATAGGCCGCCCCTGTTTTCATTGGGGAAATGTTGGAGGGTATGCCAACATATGAAAGCCAACATAAAACTGAAACAGGGTAAAAACTAAACATACGTCCATATTGCTACTAAAATTTCCATTTGTGTGTGGAAACAGGGCTATTTGGGGCCAGAAGACAGGGAGCAGTCAGTGTCCTGATTCTTGCCTTCAGGAGAGATAAGAGATGAAACATTATAGAAGGATCCCCAAAGGTCATGTAGTCCAACCTCTTGCCATTGCAGGACATCCCTTCCTGCAGCACCACTTATAAGTGACCATCCCACCCCTACTTGAAATATATTGTTGCTGTGTCTAGAAGATGCAATGGCTCAGCTTGCAACCCTAGCCATAAACATAGGCACCATACAGGACTCCCCCAAAATAACCCTGGGAACTGTAGTTTCTTAGGGGTGCTGGGAACTGTGGCTCGGTGAGGGGGTAAACTCCAGTTCCCAGGATTCTTTGGGAAGTCGAGTGCTTTAGATCTGCGGTGCATCCACAGCCTCTCTCTGGATTTGGGCCCAAGATTGTCACAAGAAATGCCAGTCTCCCGACTTCAAACTGCAGGCTTTCCCAAAGCCAAGGAAGGAGATGTTAGGCTAATTGGACCAGAAGCATAGGAAGGGGGATGCGGTGGGGGTGGACTGCCCCGGGTGTCATCGGTGAGGGGGGTGACATTCGCTGCACCGCCCGCCCACGACTCCCAAGCCTACCCCAAGCCGTCGGGGGAAGGGGGGAGCTGCGCCACTTTGCTGGCAGCCTTCCCCCTTTGTTTTGACAGGTCGGGGGAGGCTTGGGAGTCATGGGCACATGGTGTGCTGTTGCCTCGCACTCCCGGGCTGCTAGAGGAGGCAGGCAGGCAGGCAGGCAGGCAGGCAGAGGACAGGAAGGAGGCAGGTAAGCAAGCTAATGGAGGGGGGAAGGAAGGAGAGAAGCAAAAGCTCCCTCAGCTCAGGACCCAAACCCTGAAACGCACAGGAGGAGAGGTGGGGTTTGAGAACAAAGTTAGGGGGGAAAAGTTTTAAGTGCTTATGCTCACAATTGTAAGTAAATAAACCAGAAAATAACACTTGCAACTGTAAGTTGTTCCTTCTTTTAATAATTTCAATGTTGGGGGGGCATGTGACAACAAAATTTCCACACCGGGTACCACCTGACCTTCCTACGCCTCTGGGTCGGACCTCTCTTAAAATCCTCACATGAGCTGTGCACCTTTAAGCCACTGGATGGCTCTGCAACCAACAGAGGAGAAGTTGGGCTCTGTGGTGCAAAGGCTTTTCTCTGTGTGCTTGTTCCCGATTGTAATTGTAGCAGGCTCACTTCAGTAAGTCACAGGCCACTTGCA